>NC_084563.2:7177098-7227098 GCF_033978685.3 Nerophis lumbriciformis | reverse complement strand
GCCACGGTGTCGCACCACTGTCAAATACATATAAAAGAGGTCATTGTCCTGTTGCAACACCCAACTGCGCCCAAGACCCAACCTCTGAGCATTTCATGGAATCTACTTTTATACCCAATCATGGCACCCACCTGTTCCCAATTTGCCTGTTCACCTGTGGGATGTTCCAAATAAGTGTTTGATGAGCATTCCTCAACTTTATCAGTATTTATTGCCACCTTTCCCAACTTCTTTGTCACGTGTTGCTGGCATCAAATTCTAAAGTTAATGATTATTTGCAAAAAAAAAGATGTTTATCAGTTTGAACATCAAATATGTTGTCTTTGTAGCATATTCAACTGAATATGGGTTGAAAATGATTTGCAAATCATTGTATTCCGTTTATATTTACATATAACACAATTTCCCAACTTATATGGAAACAAGGTTTGTATATATATATATATATATATATATATATATATATACACAATGTATTACTCATGTAAAAGACCCTCACTTTTAAGTAGTGGCGGCTTTATTTTGCCACGGTGTCGCACCACTGTCAAATACATATAAAAGAGGTCATTGTCCTGTTGCAACACCCAACTGCGCCCAAGACCCAACCTCTGGACTGAAGATTTTAGCTTGTCCTGAAGAATTTTGAGGTAATCCTCCTTTTTCATTGTCCCATTTAAAGCAGCAGTTCCATTGGCAGCAAAACAGGCCCAGAGCATAATACTACCACCACCATGCTTGACGGTAGGTGTGGTGTTCCTGGGATTAAAGACTTCACCTTTTCTCCTCCAAACATATTGCTGGGTATTGTGGCCAAACAGCTCCATTTTTGTTTCATCTGACCACAGAACTTTCCTCCAGAAGGTCTTATCTTTGTCCATGTGATGTCAGATGAAACACAAATGGAGCTATATATGAAGCTACATTCCTCATTCAGCTGTTGGGCCTGCAAACCATCGGCACATATTCACTTTGGCCCTTGGAGGCAAAAAGTTTGGGCACCCCTCCTCTGGCTAAAAAGGGACCTGTGATGAAATTGGTCTCTTCGGACTTACAAATGCTCTGACAAAATTGGATATTCGTGTCCAACGACGTCAAAATATCAAATCACAAGGTCATTTCGGCGATAGCTTTCCTGCAGTTTCGTTTTCTTTTATATGTATTTGACAGTGGTGCGACACCGTGGCAAAATAAAGCCGCCACTACTTAAAAGTGAGGAGATATATATATATATATATTATATATATATATATATAAATTGTTGCGTTTTGGACCAGTTGTTCCTCCCAGGGAATTCAAGTCACAAGTCGCTCCCAAGCTCTTTACGACACTTAAAGCTGAGTTGAAAAACCACCAGAGACAGAATAGGTATTTTGTAATGTATTTGCAAAGCTTTGCACATATATATATATATACATTTAGACCAGTCCAGTATAGAACATTCTATCGCGCCGCCATGATGGTCTGTTCCCCCTCGACCAAAACCCTCTCCTCTTAAGTCTGTCTTCCTCCCCCCCTGGCAGTCATGTCTCTCTAGCCAAAACAAATGCTTATTATCGCTCTCTCTAACATTCCTCATTCAAGGTTAAGCACACAGTTTTGCAGACAACCAAAAGACCACATTTGGGAGAAAAACACTAGCTGTTTTGTAATATGACAATGAAATAAAAAGAAGTCACACTTAAATTCGGATGTATGTAAATATCTGCCTCCGACAATATACACAAACCTTGTTTCCATATGAGTTGGGAAATTGTGTTAGATGTAAATATAAACGGAATACAATGATTTGCAAATCATTTTCAACCCATATTCAGTTGAATATGCTACAAAGACAACATATTTGATGTTCAAACTGATACACTTTTTTTTGTTGTTGCAAATAATCATTAACTTTAGAATTTGATGCCAGCAACACATGACAAAGAAGTTGGGAAAGGTGGCAATAAATACTGATAAAGTTGAGGAATGCTCATCAAACACTTTTTTGGAACATCCCACAGGTGAACAGGCAAATTGGGAACAGGTGGGTGCCATGATTGGGTATAAAAGTAGATTCCATGAAATGCTCAGTCATTCACAAACAAGCATGGGGCGAGGGTCACCACTTTGTCAACAAATGCGTGAGCAAATTGTTGAACAGTTTAAGAAAAACCTTTCTCAACCAGCTATTGCAGGGAACTTAGGGATTTCACCATCTACGGTCCGTAATATCATCAAAGGGTTCAGAGAATCTGGAGAAATCACTGCACGTAAGCAGCTAAGCTCGTGACCTTCGATCCCTCAGGCTGTACTGCATCAACAAGCCACATCAGTGTGTAAAGGATATCACCACATGGGCTCAGGAACACTTCAGAAACCCACTGTCAGTAACTACAGTTGGTCGCTACATCTGTAAATGCAAGTTAAATCTCTCCTATGCAAGGCGAAAACTGTTTATCAACAACACCCAGAAACGCCGTCGGCTTCGCTGGGCCTGAGCTCATCTAAGATGGACTGATACAAAGTGGAAAAGTGTTCTGTGGTCTGACGAGTCCACATTTCAAATTGTTTTTGGAAACTGTGGACGTCGTGTCCTCCGGACCAAAGAGGAAAAGAACCATCCGGATTGTTATAGGCGCAAAGTTGAAAAGCCAGCATCTGTGATGGTATGGGGGTGTATTAGTGCCCAAGACATGGGTAACTTACACATCTGTGTAGGCGCCATTAATGCTGAAAGGTACATACAGGTTTTGAAGCAACATATGTTGCCATCCAAGCAACGTTACCATGGACGCCCCTGCTTATTTCAGCAAGCCAGGTGTTACATCAACGTGGCTTCATAGTAAAAGAGTGCGGGTACTAGACTGGCCTGCCTGTAGTCCAGACCTGTCTACCATTGAAAATGTGTGGCGCATTATGAAGCCTAAAATACCACAACGGAGACCCCCGGACTGTTGAACAACTTAAGCTGTACATCAAGCAAGAATGGGAAAGAATTCCACTTGAAAAGCTTAAAAAAATGTGTCTCCTCAGTTCCCAAACGTTTACTGAGTGTTGTTAAAAGGAAAGGCCATGTAACACAGTGGTGAACATGCCCTTTCCCAACTACTTTGGCACGTGTTGCAGCCATGAAATTCTAAGTTAATTATTATTTGCAAAAAATAAAAATAAAGTTTATGAGTTTGAACATCAAATATCTTGTCTTTGTCGTGCATTCAACTGAATATGGGTTGTTGCAAATCATTGTATTCCGTTTATATTTACATCCAACACAATTTCCCAACTCATATGGAAACGGGGTTTGTATATATAATTATTATTTGTATTGATTTTTTTTTTTTAACAGCGTTAATTTTAGTTATTTTACAGTGTGGATGCCTCAAAGGTGGCGTTTTGCCTCAAATCCATAAGGCCAAGTTTTGTTTTTGCTTTGTTATTGTCAATAGTGCTATTGTGTGCGTGTGTGTGTTTTCTTCTCTTCTTCTATTATTGTATTTTGTTGTTGTTTTGTTTTTGTACAGCACTTTGTGCTTGCCACTTGCCTGTGCATGAAAAGTGCTATATAAATAATTTCATATTATTTACCCACTTGAACCCGCCCCCCCCCCCCCGACTGAGCCAGCCCTTAGAGCCATTCCTTGTCCCGAAGTAACCCACCTTGTCCTAACATGCCAGAGGCTGTTTACCTTGGACAGCTGCGGATACAGGTATGCGGTAGTGGCAGAAATAATAACAATAAAATCAATGTTTTATGAACCATTTATATAACTAAGGCTTCAATTAGTTCACATCAAATATTCCACTTTTTCGAAAAAAGTGGGGGTAATGTTGCATATTTTGTGTTTTTGCCTTAAATAAAATGGTTTTATTGAACAAAAAGGGTATAAAATAAACAAAAAAAACAACGTTTTTTTTCGACAGATTTTGAGATAGGCATTGAAAAAAATTACATGTCTTTTTTTAAATTTTTTAACATTTTTATGACTGGGGAACCGGAGGGTGTGTTCTAACTATCGTGGGATCACACTCCTCAGCCTTCCCGGTAAGGTCTATTCAGGTGTACTGGAGAGGAGGCTACGCCGGATAGTCGAACCTCGGATTCAGGAGGAACAGTGTGGTTTTCGTCCTGGTCGTGGAACTGTGGACCAGCTCTATACTCTCCGCAGGGTCCTTGAGGGTGCATGGGAGTTTGCCCAACCAGTCTACATGTGTTTTGTGGACTTGGAGAAGGCATTCGACCGTGTCCCTCGGGAAGTCCTGTGGGGAGTGCTCAGAGAGTACGGGGTATCGGACTGTCTGATTGTGGCAGTCCGCTCCCTGTATGATCAGTGCCAGAGCCTGGTCCGCATTGCCGGTAGTAAGTCGGACACGTTTCCAGTGAGGGTTGGACTCCGCCAAGGCTGCCCTTTGTCACCGATTCTGTTCATAACTTTTATGGACAGAATTTCTAGGCGCAGTCAAGGCGTTGAGGGGATCTGGTTTGGTGGCTGCAGGATTAGGTCTCTGCTTTTTGCAGATGATGTGGTCCTGATGGCTTCATCTGGCCAGGATCTTCAGCTCTCACTGGATCGGTTCGCAGCTGAGTGTGAAGCGACTGGGATGAGAATCAGCACCTCCAAGTCCGAGTCCATGGTTCTCGCCCGGAAAAGGGTGGAGTGCCATCTCCGGGTTGGGGAGGAGATCTTGCCCCAAGTGGAGGAGTTCAAGTACCTCGGAGTCTTGTTCACGAGTGAGGGAAGAGTGGATCGTGAGATCGACAGGCGGATCGGTGCGGCGTCTTCAGTAATGCGGACGCTGTATCGATCCGTTGTGGTGAAGAAGGAGCTGAGCCGGAAGGCAAAGCTCTCGATTTACCGGTCGATCTACGTTCCCATCCTCACCTATGGTCATGAGCTTTGGGTTATGACCGAAAGGACAAGATCACGGGTACAAGCGGCCGAAATGAGTTTCCTCCGCCGGGTGGCGGGGCTCTCCCTTAGAGATAGGGTGAGAAGCTCTGCCATCCAGGAGGAGCTCAAAGTAAAGCCGCTGCTCCTCCACATCGAGAGGAGCCAGATGAGGTGGTTCGGGCATCTGGTTAGGATGCCACCCGAACGCCTCCCTAGGGAGGTGTTTAGGGCACGTCCGACCGGTAGGAGGCCGCGGGGAAGACCCAGGACACGTTGGGAAGACTATGTCTCTCGGCTGGCCTGGGAACGCCTCGGGGTCCCACAGGAAGAGCTGGACGAAGTGGCTGGGGAGAGGGAAGTCTGGGCTTCCCTGCTTAGGCTGCTGCCCCCGCGACCCGACCTCGGATAAGCGGAAGAAGATGGATGGATGGATGGATTTTTATGACTGAGACTTGAGGGGAGCCCTTTAGGTAAAAAAAAAAAAAAAAATCTATTTATTGTATTGGTTTTGAAAATGAAAAATACAAAGAAATGGCGTAGGTCATAAAGGTCATAAAAGCCTAAAAAGCCATGAGTGTGTGCACATTGAAGTCGGCACCTTGTCACCAGCCGCACCCGCTCATCCAGACGCAAGAATGTACCTGCGCTCCTAAAAAAAAAAAGGGAAAAAAAGTCACTTCCTTCCCTTCAAAAATGTCAACAAAACTGTCCACCAATGTTCGTTTCAAATAACTTCACATACCTTGGAGAAATGTACTGTACACATTGAGCCATTTTGTTTTCCACGGCTACACAAGCTTTGTGTTTCCTTACATACAATATTCTGAAAGGCATTTCTGAATATTATATAAATTATTATTGTTTCATCTTGCTTTAATATAGAAATAATACTACATAAAATGATATAATCTTATTTTAATAAGGTGCTCTCCTTAAAGTGCATATTTTTCATGGACTAAATCAATTTTGGAGGGGAAAAACATAGCAATGTGGCAAGGAGGGCCCAATCAGAGCTAATCTAATAATAACAACAGATGAATAAAAAGTACAGCACATTAATAACATGCACTTTTACTGCCCTCTAGCGGCGGAACAGCAGCAGTGCAGTCGTTATGTACGCACGACTGGAAGATTCATGATTCGTTGTTGGCGAGCCCAGAGGAGGATTAGTTCATCCTGATTGGTTGGCGAGGAAGGAATCTTGTATGACCTGCATGTAATTGGTTGAGAGCAGCCACACGTTGATTTGATTGGTGGAGAGTATGCAAAGGGGGCGGGTTATCGGTTGCGGCTGCGCAGAGCGTACCAGTAGCCGGCGAGCGAGCACGTTGTGAAAGTGCTTTTCTTACTTACTCCGCGTCGTCATTCAAACACAACTTTGGCTCCGAACAACTACTCGATAAATCACCAAACTCTGGTGAGTAAACTATCGTCTCAAGTGTTAATGTTTCAAGTTGCCTTTTAAATTATTTTTCGACGTCCTGGTTTTGTCAAGTGAGTCGATCTCTGCCGGGCTCCGTCTATAGCCTGGATGGAGCCTTTAGCTTAGCGCCACTCGGCATTAGCACTGAAGACAAAATAAATATTATGCATGAATTTACTTTTTTTTTTTTTTAAACTGTTTATGTGTGATTAGATATTCATGCTCCTATGTTAAGACTTTGTTATAAACCATTTTGTTCAGGAATTAGCCACAGGCGTAAGACCGCTTTACGTCGTGGCTGTCTACTTCCGGTTCTTCCCCGCCATCTTCCGGTTCTTCCGCGCCATGCTTTCATTTTAACTCATGGCCGCCTGTCCTCTTTTCTTGTGCCCTCCAGGTAATGTTTGATACTAATTGTGTGAATGCGCTAAAGCATTTTCCACACCAAAATGCATTTATTTTTTCAACTTATTATTATTATTATTCTCAAGATTTTGGCATGCTCTACTTTCCACATTTTTTTTACTCGATTCAAACTGTTCAGCCTGTTCAGGAATCGCGGGCTTTCTTTTGACAAATTCCAAAAAAAATTCCAGGTTTTCCGGGAAATTTTTCCCATTCAAAATGAATTGGCCATTTTTCAAATTTTGACAAATTTCCACATGTTTCAAACCATTCCACGTTAAACACATTTTACCATTGTAGATAGAGATGTCTGATATCAGCCGATAAATGCTTTAAAAATGTAATATCGGAAAATATTGGTATCGTTTTTTTATTTTTTATTATCGGTATCGGTTTTTATTTTTATTTTTTATTAAATCAACATTAAAAGCACAAGATACACTTACAATTGGTGCACCAACCCAAAAAAAACTCCCTCCCCCACTATTCACACAAAAGGGTTGTTTCTTTCTGTTATTAATACATTATATATCAATACAGTCCGTAAGCACACATGATTGTGCATGCTGCTGGTCCACTAATAGTACTAGCCTTTAACAGTTAATTTTACTCATTTTCATTAATTATTAGTTTCTATGTAACTGTTTTTATATTGTTTTACTTTCTTTTTTAGTCAAGAAAATGTTTTTAATTTATTTATTTTATTTTATAATTTTTTAAAAAAAAGGACTTTATCTTCACCATACCTGTTTGTCCAAATTAGGCATAATAATGTGTTAATTCCACGACTGTATATGTCGGTTGGTATCGGTATTTAAGAGTTGGAAAATATCGGATATCGGCAAAAATGCCATTATCGGACATCCTTAATTCTAGAAATTCATTTTTCCAAGTTAAAAAAAAATTCCAGGAGTTTCCGGGATTTCTTGCTTTTCCAAAGCCCTATTTCCACCCTTTTTTCTGGCGACTACTCCTTCCACATTTTTCCACGCATTTCAACCGTCCGATAATATCAGCCGATAAATGCTTTAAAAATGTAATATCGGAAAATATCGGTATCGTTGTTTTTTTTTTTTATCGGTATCGGTTTTTATTTTTTATTAAATCAACATAAAAAGCACAAGATACACTTACAATTGGTGCACCAACCCAAAAAAAACTCCCTCCCCCACTATTCACACAAAAGGGTTGTTTCTTTCTGTTATTAATACATTATATATCAATATATATCAATACAGTCTGTAAGGGATACAATAATAATTATTATTAGTTTTTATGTAACTGTTTTTATATTGTTTTGCTTTCTTTTTTATTCAAGAAAATGTTTTTATTTTATTTTATTTTATAATTAAAAAAAAAAAAGGACCTTATCTTCACCATACCTGGTTGTCCAAATTAGGCATAATAATGTGTTAATTCCACGACTGTATATAAAGTTAAAGTACCAATGATTGTCACACACACACTAGGTGTGGCGAAATTATTCTCTGCATTTGACCCATCACCCTTGATCACCCCCTGGGAGGTGAGGGGAGCAGTGGGCAGCAGCGGTGGCCGCGCCCGGGAATCATTTTTTGGTGATTTAACCCCCAATTCCAACCCTTGATACTGAGTGCCAAGCAGGGAGGTAATGGGTCCCATTTTTATAGTCTTTGGTATGACTCGGCCGGGGTTTGAACCCACAACCTACCGATCTCAGGGCGGACACTCTAACCACTAGGCCACTGAGTAGGTTCACTAGGCCACTGAGTAGGTGTCGGTTGGTATCGGTATTTAAGAGTTGGACAATATCGGATATCGGCAAAAATGCCATTATCGGACATCCTTAATTCTGGAAATTCATTTTTCCAAGTTAAAAAAAATTCCAGGAGTTTCCAGGATTTCTTGCTTTTCCAAAGCCCTATTTCCACCCTTTTTTTCTGGCGACTACTCCTTCCACATTTTTCCACGCATTTCAACTGTCCGATAATATCAGCCGATAAATGCTTTAAAAATGTAATATCGGAAAATATCGGTATCGTTGTTTTTTTTAAATCGGTATCGGTTTTTATTTTTTATTAAATCAACATAAAAAGCACAGGATACACTTACAATTGGTGCACCAACCCAAAAAAAACCTCCCTCCCCCACTATTCACACAAAAGGGTTGTTTCTTTCTGTTATTAATACATTATATATCAATATATATCAATACAGTCCGTAAGCACACATGATTGTGCATGCTGCTGGTCCACTAATAGTACTAGCCTTTAACAGTTAATTTTACTCATTTTCATTAATTATTAGTTTCAATGTAACTGTTTTTATATTTTTTACTTTCTTTTTTATTCAAGAAAATGTTTTTAATTTATTTATCTTATTTTATTTTATCATTTTTAAAAAAAGGACCTTATCTTCACCATACCTGGTTGTCCAAATTAGGCATAATAATGTGTTAATTCCACAACTGTATATATCGGTTGGTATCGGTATTTAAGAGTTGGACAATATTGGATATCGGCAAAAATGCCATTATCGGACATCCTTAATTCTAGAAATTCATTTTTCCAAGTTAAAAAAAATTCCAGGAGTTTCCAGGATTTCTTGCTTTTCCAAAGCCCTATTTCCACCCTTTTTTTCTGGCGACTACTCCTTCCACATTTTTCCACGCATTTCAACCGTCCGATAATGTCAGCCGATAAATGCTTTAAAAATGTAATATCGGAAAATATCGGTATCGTTGTTTTTTTTTATCGGTATCGGTTTTTATTTTTTATTAAATCAACATAAAAAGCACAAGATACACTTACAATTGGTGCACCAACCCAAAAAAAACTCCCTCCCCCCACTATTCACACAAAAGGGTTGTTTCTTTCTGTTATTAATACATTATATATCAATATATATCAATACAGTCCGTAAGGGATACAGTCCGTAAGCACACATGATTGTGCATGCTGCTGGTCCACTAATAGTACTAGCCTTTAACAGTTAATTTTACTCATTTTCATTAATTATTAGTTTCTATGTAACTGTTTTTATATTGTTTTACTTTCTTTTTTATTCAAGAAAATGTTTTTAATTTATTTATCTTATTTTATTTTATAATTAAAAAAAAAAGGACCTTATCTTCACCATACCTGGTTGTCCAAATTAGGCATAATAATGTGTTAATTCCACGACTGTATATATCGGTTGGTATCGGTATTTAAGAGTTGAACAATATTGGATATCGGCAAAAATGCCATTATCGGACATCCTTAATTCTAGAAATTCATTTTTCCAAGTTAAAAAAAATTCCAGGAGTTTCCAGGATTTCTTGCTTTTCCAAAGCCCTATTTCCACCCTTTTTTCTGGCGACTACTCCTTCCACATTTTTCCACGCATTTCAACCGTCCGATAATATCAGCCGATAAATGCTTTAAAAATGTAATATCGGAAAATATCGGTATCGGTTTTTATTTTTTATTAAATCAACATAAAAAGCACAAGATACACTTACAATTAGTGCACCAACCCAAAAAAACTCCCTCCCCCCCACTATTCACACAAAAGGGTTGTTTCTTTCGGTTATTAATACATTATATATCAATATATATCAATACAGTCCGTAAGCACACATGATTGTGCATGCTGCTGGTCCACTAATAGTACTAGCCTTTAACAGTTAATTTTACTCATTTTCATTAATTATTAGTTTCTATGTAACTGTTTTTATATTGTTTTACTTTCTTTTTTATTCAAGAAAATGTTTTTAATTTATTTATCTTATTTTATTTTCTCATTTTTAAAAAAAAGGACCTTATCTTCACCATACCTGTTTGTCCAAATTAGGCATAATAATGTGTTAATTCCACGACTGTATATATCGGTTGGTATTGGTATTTAAGAGTTGGACAATATCGGATATCGGCAAAAATGCAATTATCGGACATCCTTAATTCTAGAAATTCATTTTTCCAAGTTAAAAAAAATTCCAGGAGTTTCCGGGATTTCTTGCTTTTCCAAAGCCCTATTTCCACCCTTTTTTTCTGGCGACTACTCCTTCCACATTTTTCCACGCATTTCAACAGTTCCACCGTCAAAATATTCCTCTTAATCAGGACAAAAAACGAAGTGTTTTTTTTTTAACTGGAAAAATTCCCGGTTTTCCAGGAATTCCGTAATACCATTTCTCAATTCAACATGTTACTACTTCAACATTTCTCGACCGATTTGAAAAATTCCAACACCAACCATTTCATCTCATTCAGACAATTCAAGTGTTTTAGGATAGGATAGGTCTTTATTGTCATTGCACAAGTACAACGAAACTTTGTTTTCAGCACAAACCCGTTCAAGATTACAGTGTACAGGGTTACAGAACAGGAACGCTGATGGGTCGCCCCGTAAAAGATGGGAAAAGGGTCAAACGCTGGGGAAGGATGAGTAAAAAAAATACAATCTAGACTGGGCTCCTAAGGGGGCCCAGTCTGGAGTGGGGAAAAAACCTCCATAGCAAAGCACATATACATATTACAACGTACATCTCGAGATATCTAGAGGGGAGGGCGAGGTCATGATGGTAGGCCGCAGCTCTCAGGCGCTGACCATCCATTCATCACCCCTATGGGATTTGCGTCAAGGGCGTTGGGTTGGCGGGGGGGCTTGTGTATGTGTGGCGTATATTTTTGTGGTTGCAAGTGTGTGTGTAAGCCCCGTAGTGTGTCTCTGTTCCGCGGCCTTTGTCTGTTCAGCCGATAAGTCCAAAGTCAACAAGAACAGGTGTGTGTCCATGAGAGACAAGAAGGGAGTTTGTTGTGTTTTACCATTTTTTCCCAAAAATTCCCACTTTTCCAGAAATTCCCAAGTTTTGGGGAAATTTCCCATTTAAATCAATGTGACATTCTTCAAAGTTCATCTGATTCAAACTGTTCCAACTTCAAAATATTCAGCCTGTTCAAAATGGTGTGCTCTACTTAAACAATTCTAGAAAAATTCCAGGATTCCAGTTAAACTTCAGCATTGGAGCATTCACACGCAATTCCTTCAGGAATTACCTCATCGAGTTCAATATACTTTTATATTCCGTAGCTTCATTCTGCCTCTCGTTCGCTATCAGCTACAGTGCTAGCTCTTAGCTAACTAGCTAATCTAAGACTGCTAGCTTCTTTTGGGCCTCAAGTTTTTTATTTATTTAAAAATATATATATTTTTTTATTGTACAACAAACATACATTTATAATTCACACAAAAGTCAAGGCACTTTCAGCATCAAGGAAATAAAACAAGCACATACAGAGAGTAATAATACTAAAAAATATTTTAAAAAAGGGCTACCTAAATCACTTTAATTGTTTTTAACAAATATATCAATTTAAGGGCTTTGATACTCCTAATCATTCTCCAAGATTTTAGTAATATCTTGATATTTTTAGGCCATGACACGATGTATATGTGGATATTTTGCTTTAGCCTTCAATGAATACACTTGATGCATATACCGTATTTTCCGCACCATAAGCCGCCCTGGGTTATAAGCCGCGCCTTCAATGAACGGCATATTTCAAAACTTTGTCCACCTATAAGCCGCCCCGTGTTATAAGCCGCATCTAACTGCGCTAAAGGAATGTAAAAAAAACAGTCAGATAGGTCAGTCAAACTTTAATAATATATTAAAAACCAGCGTGATGTGGGCGCGCATGGAGTCGTATATCAACATGGACGGAGCTGCGTGAAAAAAGCCACCCGGCCTCTTCGCGTAAACTTACCTTAACCACTCGCTCATCTTTTCTTCATCCATCCATCCCTTCGAGTTAGCTTTTATGATGACGCCGGCTGGAAAGGTCTCTTTTGGCAAGGTCTTCCTTTTGAATATCACCATGGGTGGAAGTTTCTGGCCATTAGCATGGCAAGCTAGAACCACAGTGAAGGATGACTTCTCATTCCCTGTGGTGCGAATATTCACCGTACGTGCTCCCGTTGTATCCACAGTGCGGTTCACAGGAATATCAAAAGTCAGTGGAACCTCGTCCATGTTGATAATGTTCTCTGGCCGGATCTTTTTTTCAGCTATCATGTTTTTACCATATGCACGGAAAGTAGCCAGCTTTTCTTGAAAGTCTTTAGGCAGTTGCTGTGAAATAGTAGTCCGTGTGCGGATGGAGAGATTGCGTCTTTTCATGAACCGGAAACCTGTCGCTTAGTAGGAGCCATTTTGTGGTCTTTACAGATGTAAACACACAAAGTAAATGAAACGTAATATCCGCGCGCTTCTTCTTCCTCTACGGGGGCGGGTGGTTGCTTACAGTAGAAGAAGAAGCGCTTCCTGTTCTATGGGGGCGGGTGCTTACCTTGGCGGTTGCTTGCGTAGAAGAAGAAGCACTTCCTCTTCTACGGGGGAAAAAGATGGCGGCTGTTTACCGTAGTTGCGAGACCGAAACTTTATGAAAATGAATCTTAATATTAATCCATATATAAAGCGCACCGGGTTATAAGCCGCACTGTCAGCTTTTGAGTAAATTTGTGGTTTTTAGGTGCGGCTAATAGTGCGGAAAATACGGTAATCACAGCAGTATGATGATTGTGTCTACATTAAAACATTCTTCTTCATACTGCATTAATATATGCTACTTTTAAACTTTCATGCAGAGAGGGAAATCACAACTAAGTCAATTTAGCAAAAGTGTATTTATTAAACAGTTATTAAGCAGTGGCACAAACATTCATGTCATTTCCAAACAAAGTGCAAGATTGTCAGAGACATTTTAAAACAAGCTATTAGTGCACTTTTGTGCATGATGTCACTAAGATGACATCAAAACAACACTAAATTAAAGTGCACTTTTTGTACAGAACGCCACTACAATATTTTGTGTGCATGATGTCACACAAGATATTTCAATAAATGTTAAATAAAAATGAGCTGCATAATATAAAATCAAATAGTGTATGTCCTTGACTATGTGGTAGGTTACTGCGGACGTTATCTCCTTCTGTTGTTGACTATTTGTTTCATACGGTGTTGATCTGGAAATGGAAGACGTCGGGCTCAATAGGGTCAGTGCTGGTTGCTTCAGCATTTTGTGGGTGTGGCACCGAACGGAGATGTTGACATGCAAAGTTTCAAGCACTCCTTATTCTCTAGCGGGTGACTTTTCAAATAATGCTACAAATTAGCAGTGCCGCTACTTTTTGTAGCAACGCTTTTGCCACATCCTTGACATATCACGGTTGTCTGTTCAACATCTTCCCGCTTGAAGCCAAACCACCGCCAGGCGATGGACCCCTGCTGTTTTTCTTGGGAATTGATTCTTCATATACCGTATTTTCCGCACCATAGGCCGCCCTGGGTTATAAGCCGCGCCTTCAATGAACGGCATATTTCAAAACTTTGTCCACCTATAAGCCGCATCTAACTGCGCTAAAGGGAATGTCAAAAAAACAGTCAGATAGGTCAGTCAAACTTTAATAATATATTAAAAACCAGCGTTCTAACAACTCTGTTCACTCCCAAAATGTACGGTAATGTGCAATCACAAACATAGTAAAATTCAAAATAGTGCAAAGCAATAGCAACATCAATAACTTAATGTTGCTCGAACGTTAATGTCACAACACACAAAATAAACATAACGCTCACTTTCTGAAGTTATTCTTCATTCATAAATCCCTCGAATTCTTCTCCTTCGGTGTCCGAATTAAAAAGTTGGGCGAATACGGGATCCAAAATGGCCGGCTCCGTCTCGTCGAAGTCACCTACGCACCATTGATTCATTTATGTTATATTCCCTTGCTGCTGCTCTATTTCCGTGTTCTTCGGCATGACTTATTGCCTTAAGTTTAAATTCTGCGTTATACGCGTGTCGCTTAGTAGGAGCCATTTTGTGGTCTTTACAGATGTAAACACACAAAGGAAATGAAACGTAATACCCGCGCGCTTCTTCTTCTACGGGGGCGGGTGGTTGCTTACCGTAGAAGAAGAAGCGCTTCCTCTTCTACGGGGGCGGGTGCTTACCTTGGCAGTTGCTTACCATAGAAGAAGAAGCACTTCCTCTTCTACGGGGAAAAAAGATGGCGGCTGTTTACCGTAGTTGCGAGACCGAAACTTTATGAAAATAAATATTTATATTAATCCATATATAAGGCGCACCGGGTTATAAGCCGCACTGTCAGCTTTTGTGAAAATTTGTGGTTTTTAGGTGCGGCTTATAGTGCGGAAAATACGGTAGTCATTTTCTGTATCACGCAGAGACAAACCCACGATATATTCAGTATATTCCATATATCGCCCAACACTAGTACAGCGTGTTAGTCAGCTGGGCTGGAAATCCCTGAGAGAATCTCCCAAAATCCTGGGAGATGTAACTTTATTTTCAGACCAGCCAACACAAAACATCAGGAAAACAAACTACACCCGAGTATTTGTTTGATACCGTCACACATCATGGGGTTAGTATGAAGATCCTAAAACTGCAATACCGTTACATTCCTAATCTTTAATTCATCTCTAAGAGCAAGTATCAACCATCAATTTGATACAATTATATTTTGACACAATAATTATAGCACATTTTCCCTTCATTTTCCACACTTTTTATACACTATCACTAATTCCATCATTGATCAAATGTGCCTCTGAAACCCTGGGAGCCATTTTAGTCTTTTCAGCTTTTTTAGCTTGGCGGGTAGAAGAAGCTACATGCTAAAAGTGGTCACTGGTAAAAGTTAGCTGGTCAAGTAGATAACACGGACACAGACTTCTACATTATGACTCGCATAATTAGGGACCGCAATGTCCCTTTGGGACAGAGGACCCTATTGTATTTCGTGCGTTTTATTATTATTATTATTCCGCCGCCTCTTTGAGCTCTAATTTGACCCCCTTAACATGCTTCAAAACTCACCATATTTGACACACACATCAGGACTGGCAAAAATTGCCATCTAATAAAAAAACAAACCCCAAAACTCAAAATTGCGCTCTAGCGCCCCCTAGGAAAAAATACAGACAAAACTGCTTGTAACTTCCGGTAGGAATGTCGTAGAGACATGAAACAAAAACCTCTATGTAGGTCTGATTTAGACCTAGATTTCATTCATTGACATCCTTCAGCAAAAATCAACAGGAAGTTGGAAATTCCCCCTTCAAAACAAAATTTTTGTAAAAACAGTCACTTTTGCCTCTTTGACCTGTAATTTGACCCCCTTAGCATGCTTCAAAACTCACCAAACTGGACACACATATCAGGACTGGCAAAATTTGCGATGTAATAAAAATCCCAACCCCAAAACTCACAATTGCGCTCTAGCGCCCCCTAGGAAGAAAACTCAGACAAAACTGCCTGTAACTTCCAGTAGGAATTTCTTAGAGACATGAAACAAACACATCTATGTACCGTATTTTCCGCACCATAAGGCGCCCTGGGTTATAAGCCGCGCCTTCAATGAACGGCATATTTCAAAACTTTGTCCACCTATAAGCCGCCCCGTGTTATAAGCCGCATCTAACTGCGCTAAAGGGAATGTCAAAAAAAACAGTCAGATAGGTCAGTCAAACTTTAATAATATATTAAAAACCAGCGTTCTAACAACTCTGTTCACTCCCAAAATGTACGGTAATGTGCAAATGTGCAATCACAAACATAGTAAAATTCAAAATAGTGCAGAGCAATAGCAACATAATGTTGCTCGAACGTTAATGTCACAACACACAAAATAAACAACGCTCACTTTCTGAAGTTATTCTTCATTCATAAATCCCTCGAATTCTTCTCCTTCGGTGTCCGAATTAAAAAGTTGGGCGAATACGGGATCCAAAATGGCCTTCCGGAAAGCTCGGACCACAGTTGTGACCGAAATATCCGCCCAGGCATTTACGATCCACTGGCAGATGTTGGCGTATGTCGTCCGGCGCTGTCTCCCTGTCTTAGTGAAGGTGTGTTCGCCTTCGGTCATCCATTGTTCCCACGCCGTTCGCAGTCGTGCTTTAAATGCCCTGTTGACACCAATATCGAGCGGTTGGAGTTCTTTGGTTAATCCACCCGGAATGACGGCGAGTGTTGTATTTGTGTGCTTCACTTGTTTTTTGACACCTTCTGTGATGTAAGTTTAAATTCTGCGTTATACGCGTGTCGCTTAGTAGGAGCCATTTTGTGGTCTTTACAGATGTAAACACACAAAGGAAATGAAACGTAATACCCGCGCGCTTCTTCTACGGGGGCGGGTGGTTGCTTACCATAGAAGAAGAAGCGCTTCCTCTTCTACGGGGAAAAAAGATGGCGGCTGTTTACCGTAGTTGCGAGACCGAAACTTTATGAAAATAAATATTTATATTAATCCATATATAAGGCGCACCGGGTTATAAGCCGCACTGTCAGCTTTTGTGAAAATTTGTGGTTTTTAGGTGCGGCTTATAGTGCGGAAAATACGGTAGGTCTCACTTAGACCTACTTTTCATATACGGTATTGACAAACCCCCAGCAAAAATCAACAGGAAGTTTGCAATTCCCCCCTTCAAAACAAAAGTTTTGTAAAAACCGGTCACCTTTTTTCAAACATTATCTCCTCTGAGCGCGTTTGTCGTGTCGGCTTCAAAATAGTACAGGAGAGAGATTGAACTCTTCTGATTAAAAGTTGACCAAAGGGTTTTAATTACTGCTCCGTTTTGGATTTTATGTGCCGTCAAAGTCGGTCCCGTCCATCGCTGCTTGCAGCTTTAATTATGTTTATTATTCCTGTTCTTAAAAGTTTGTCTTATTAAGTGTACATCTGTCAAAAAAAATCTGCTTTCATCCAAGTTCATTTTGTAGTGCATGCAAATGTAGTCATTGAGATTGCGTGCTAACGTGCTAACACAATGTGGTCAGAGCTCCAGTGAGTAAAGAAGAAGAAATGGTGATGGAGAAGCCAAGTGCCCAGCTGGTCGGGCGAGAGTTTGTCCGACAGTACTACACGCTGCTCAACCAGGCGCCAGACTACCTGCACAGGTACGCTTGCACGCACGTGCCCATGTGCGCTGCGTCCTCGCATCAAGCTGACGTGTGTGTGTGTGTGTGTGTGTGTGTGTGTGTGTGTGTGTGTGCGCGTGCCTGGGCAGGTTCTATGGAAAGAACTCGTCGTACGTCCACGGCGGCTTGGACGCCAGCGGCAAACCTCAAGGGGCGGTGTACGGCCAGTCGGTAAGTTGCACGCCACGTGAGGGCGGAGAGGACGAGTGGTTGTGACGTCGGGACCTTGTCTTCCAGGACATCCACAAGCGCGTCATGGCACTGAGCTTCCGCGACTGCCGCACAAAGATCGGCCACGTGGACGCTCACGCCACGCTCAATGAGGGCGTGGTCGTGCAGGTGATGGGAGAACTGTCCAACAACATGCAGCCCATGAGGAAGTTCATGCAGACCTTCATCCTGGCACCAGAGGTCCTCCATCTTGTCCTCCTCCTTTGTCTTCAACAAGTGACCTCACCATGTCCTCGTCCTCCAGGGGAACGTCGCCAACAAGTTCTACGTGCACAATGATGTCTTCCGCTACCAGGATGAAGTCTTTGCTGACTCTGATTTTGAAGCACCCGAAGGTAACCGCCTCTTTTTTCTTTAGATGCTGTGACACCTTTTGGCTACTTCTTGTCTGATGTGTGTTTGTGTGCACAGAGTATGAGGACGAGGTGGAGGAGATGGAGCGTGTCCCCTCACCTGACGTCCTGCCTGAAGAGCCCACTTCCTTCTACGAGCCTCCACCTTGGTGAGAACCTTTCATGACACAAGCGTCTCTCACAACCACACACAAGCGCGTCTCTCACAACCACACACAAGCGCGTCTCTCACAACCACACACAAGTGTCTCTCACAACCACACACGTCTCTCACAACCACACACAAGTGTGTCTCTCACAACCACACACGTCTCTCACAACCACACACGTCTCTCACAACCACACACAAGTGTCTGTCACAACCACACACGTCTCTCACAACCACACACAAGTGTGTCTCTCACAACCACACACGTCTCTCACAACCACACACAAGCGTGTCTCACAACCACACACAAGCGTGTCTCTCACAACCACACGTCTCTCACAACCACACACAAGCGTGTCTCTCACAACCACACGTCTCTCACAACCACACACAAGCGTGTCTCTCACAACCACACGTCTCTCACAACCACACACAAGTGTGTCTCTCACAACCACACACAAGCTTGTCTCTCACAACCACACGTCTCTCGCAACCACACACAAGCGTGTCTCTCGCAACCACACACAAGCGTGTCTCTCGCAACCACACACAAGCGTGTCTCTCGCAACCACACACAAGCGTGTCTCTCACAACCACACACAAGCATGTCTCACAACCACACACAAGCGCGTCTCTCACAACCACACACAAGCATGTCTCTCACAACCACACGTCTCTCACAACCACACACAAGTGTGTCTCTCACAGCCACACACAAGCGTGTCTCTCACAACCACACACAAGCGTGTCTCTCACAACCACACACGTCTCTCACAACCACACACACGTGTGTCTCTCACAACCACACACGTCTCTCGCAACCACACACAAGCGCGTCTCTCGCAACCACACACAAGCGCATCTCTCACAACCACACACAAGCGTGTCTCTCGCAACCACACGCAAGCGCGTCTCTCGCAGCCACACACAAGCGCGTCTCTCGCAACCACACGCAAGCGCGTCTCTCGCAGCCACACGCAAGCGTGTCTCTCACAACCACACACAAGCGCGTCTCTCGCAACCACACACAAGCGCGTCTCTCGCAGCCACACACAAGCGCGTCTCTCGCAGCCACACACAAGCATGTCTCTCACAACCACATGTCTCTCACAACTACACACAAGCGTGTCTGTCGCAACCACACACAAGTGTCTCTCACAACCACACACGTCTCTCACAACCACACACAAGTGTGTCTCTCACAACCACACACGTCTCTCGCAACCACACACAAGCGCGTCTCTCACAACCACACACAAGCGCGTCTCGCGCAACCACACACAAGCGCGTCTCTCACAACCACATGTCTCTCACAACCACACACAAGTGTCTCTCACAACCACACACGTCTCTCACAACCACACACAAGTGTGTCTCTCACAACCACACACGTCCCTCGCAACCACACACAAGCGTGTCTCTCGCAACCACACACAAGCGTGTCTCTCACAACCACACACAAGCGTGTCTCTCACAACCACACACAAGTGTCTCTCACAACAACACACGTCTCTCACAACCACACACAAGTGTCTCTCACAACAACACACGTCTCTCACAACCACACACAAGTGTGTCTCTCACAACCACACACAAGTGTCTCTCACAACAACACACGTCTCTCACAACCACACACAAGTGTGTCTCTCACAACCACACACGTCTCTCACAACCACGCACAAGCGTGTCCCGCAAGAAACGCGCAGGTGTGTGTCACAACAACACGAGTGTGTGAAAGTGTGTGTTCCTGTGTGTAGTTCTGAGGCAGTACTTCCTGCTGAAGACGAGGATGAGGCGGTGGCGGCGAGTCCTGAACCAGAACCTGAAGGGGACAAGGGGACGGACAGCGCTGCGGTGGATCTGAAAGTGGACGCCGCGCTGGAGACACAAAGTGAGGCGCCCACAGCCAATGAGCAGACAGAGAAAAGCCCCGCCCCCAACGCCGTCACGGAACCTGCCGCCGCCGCTGAACCCGCCCCCGTCGCTCCAGAGGAAAACCGGGTGAGTGTGTCTGAATGAGTGTACTTGAAGTGTATAAGTAAGTAAAAATGCAGTACTGTCAGTACCCACCAGGTGTACTCCAGCTATAGTCATTTCTTGCTACACAGTGAAAGGGGAGGGGCCAAGTACAGCAGTTAGTGGTGCAGGTCAAATGAGGAAGTATGACATCACAATCAAAATAGGTCTGATAACTGATAGGAATAAATGCTGCAAGGAGAGATTACTTGTGCTGCAGGTAAGATAGGGTCAGCATATCAAGCGCTCCTTTTACCCTAGTTTGGAGGAGGGGTTAAATTCCCCTCAGCTCAGTGCAAATAAACATGGCGTCCATCATGTGGTACTTCCTCACTGTTTCAAAGGAAGACATGTTGGCTGCTATTTGCACCAAATGTTCATCAATTATGCTTCAACACATCAAACCTTATCAGCCACCTGAAACAGCAGCATCGCTGTCATGTGCTTTTGAAACCACGGAAGAAGCTCAGTTATGGAAAGTGATCCATAATGACTTATTCTTTATGATTAAAGGAGAAGTGCGCTCTTTTTTAAATTGTTGCCTATGGTTCACAATCTTTATGAAAGACATGACAATGGATGGTTTGATTTAGTGCATTCTAAATATTAAATAAAATTTCTGTGTACAGCAGAGCCAATGGGAGGTCCTCTATTTCGCCCATAAAATCCAATAAAGGACATTGGAAAACATCAACAATGCTCCGTTTACATGTGGTGACTTGAATATTAACAAGTATTAGTGATGTTATTATAAATATTAACAAGTATTAGTCATATTGTTGCAAAAATTAACAAGTACTATTGATATTATTATAAATATTAAGAAGTATTAGTCAATGTGTTATTATAAATATTAAGAAGTATTGGTGATATTATTATAAATATTAACAAGTACCGTATTCTCCGGACCATAGGGTATGTTTTAGTGCTTTCATGGCGAGTTTACTGACAGATATTAGTAAGAACTTTACACTACTTTATATTAGAAATGGTAACAGTGGAGGTTGAATGTCCCATAACAAGAAAATAGCGAAAAAGAAGATTTTCCGGTCGGACGTTTTTTCACGGGACACATTTCCGGTGTTGTTGTTTCCGGATGAGGAGATGCTGCTCCGTTGTTGATTGAAGTAAAGTCTGAATGTCATTAAAACAGTTAGCTCCATCTTTTGACACTTCTTCCACTCCCGTCCTTGCACGCTACACCGCTACAACAGAGATGACGGGCAGAAGACGCTGTCGAAGGTGAGCCACGTAAATAAGACCGCCCTCAAAACGGCGACTGTCAGAAAGCTGCTTGAAGATGTGTAAAACATCATCTATGCAACATTTTGAGCAAAGAAGGACCATTACATGTCATGTACGTCGCGTTTGTTTGCACTGTGCGCTCAGAGGAAACGCACCACCTACGTCGGAGCGCTCGATTTGCTCACCTTGACACCCCCTCCCCCCCAACACAATATTGGAATGTTTTTATCAGAAGTAGGCTTGTGTAGCATAGTACATTGTAAACGTTGTTTTCAGCACAGATCTAGATTGTACATGGTGACAGAACAGGAACGCCACCCTGTAAAAGGTGGGGAAAAGTTGATCCCAGACTGGGCTCCTACGGGGTGGGCTTAGTTTGGGGCCAGGAAAAAACCTTGCTAGCCACAATAAGCAGCATATTATGACACAGTAACTACAAGACTTTATACAGAGAGGGGAGGTGACCAAGCTGCTACCTTTTTGGCGCTGCTCCATCCATCCGTCACACCTAAAGAGTTAAGTGGTGGCAAAGGCCAGGTGTGCACACCATGTTGTGTGTGTCTGTAGGCCAGGAGTCGCTCTGCCAACACAGTTTAACTCCCCAGGTGTGCAGCACGGCCCCGTGAGGGAGCCAAATTGTAGATAGTTTGTTGTTTTCCAAGCCAGCAGACAGAAGTTGAGTGCAGTTGATCCATCCATGTTTAGGTGTTTAGATCTCAGAGAGAGAGAGAGAGTGGCTCTTAAAGTGTAGACAAGACAGGACAAAGCGGGAGGGGAGTGCGACCGCCTCCACCTAGAGCCAAGAGAGAGAGAAATGAATCTGTGTGACGTATGTAATACCAATAAACACGCCGTGGTTTGGCCTCTGGGATGCTAACGTGATGCTAACACGCTTGCAGCCTTTCTCCTGGGCGTCTGTGACCAGTAAGCACCTCCCGCCCAGCGGGGTCGTCCCCGTCTCCGGAATCCCACCTCACGTGGTTAAAGTTACGCCCACAGCACCGGTAGGTGTCCTCCGGCCCGGCCCGGCCCACGGTTACCAACGTCAGAAGTTCTAAAGTTGAACGTGTCCCTGCAGGCCCAAGCGGAGGTGAAGTCCGAGTCCCAGACGGCGTCCCAGAGACCGCAGAGAGACCAGCGTCCCCAAAGAGCAGAGACCACCCGCCCCTGGGGGCCCACCTCCCGAGGACCTCGACCCGGTAGGTGCACACACACGCCCACACAGGAAGTGACACGACAACTGAGCCGGGTGTTGTTTCAGTGCGTGAGGGCGAGCAAGGTGAGGTGGAAGGTCGAAGGATGGTCCGCTACCCCGACGCCCACCAGGTCTTTGTGGGCAACGTCCCCCACGACGTGGACAAGAGCGACCTGAAGGAGTTCTTTGAGCGTGAGTGACCATGTGACAGGAAGTGATGACATCACGGTCACGTTGCTGTCCTGTGCCCCACAGAGTACGGCACGGTTCTGGAGCTGCGGATCAACAGCGGAGGGAAACTTCCCAACTTTGGCTTTGTGGTCTTTGACGACTCCGAGCCGGTCCAGAAGATCCTCAGCAGTCGGGTGAGTGAGACTTGAATGAAATAAGTTTATTTCGGTCATATAATCAACCATTTTGTGTGACCAGTTTAACAGTACAGATTAGACATATTTAACAATCATACACATTTACACACAGAAAGAAAATAAAATAAAAAGAATGACGGAAAAGGGAATAGGCTGAAGCCAAAGCTTATCCTATACCTTCACTGAAAATTAGATTGCCTGGAACATCAAGGTTAAAACAATCAATGGGATGAAAGTAATTGTTACTATATTTTATCATTTTCAATTATTTCACCTTTCAAGGTTTTCTTAAACCTTGACAAAAAAGTACATGTCTTCAGCTCATCACTGAGCTTGTTCCACCATTTAACTCCTAAAACTGAAATACATTTGTATTTTATATTCCTTCTTACTTTATCTATTTCAAAAATCAATATCCCCCGTAAATTATATTTTTCTCCTCTTAATTGAAATAACTTAAGAATACAAGCTGGAAGGCTGTTGTTCTTTACTCCAAACATCATTTCCATTTTTTTTAAAAACACAATATCTGAACATTTTAACACGTTAGAACTTATAAATAATGGATTGGTATGCTCATAGTAGCACACTTTGTGTATTATTGTAATGACCCTTTTTTGAAGTTTAATTACCGTATTTTCCGCACCATAAGGCGCCCTGGGTTATAAGCCGCGCCTTCAATGAACGGCATATTTCAAAACTTTGTCCACCTATAAGACGCCCCGTGTTATAAGCCGCATCTAACTGCGCTAAAGGAATGTCAAAAAAACAGTCAGATAGGTCAGTCAAACTTTAATAATATATTAAAAACCAGCGTGATGTGGGCGCGCACGGAGTCGTATATCAACATGGACGGAGCTGCGTGAAAAAAGCCACCCGGCCTCTTCGCGTAAACTTACCTTTACCACTCGCTCATCTTTTCTTCATCCATCCCTTCGAGTTAGCTTTTATGATGACGCCGGCTGGAAAGGTCTCTTTTGGCAAGGTCTTCCTTTTGAATATCACCATGGGTGGAAGTTTCTGGCCATTAGCATGGCAAGCTAGAACCACAGTGAAGGATGACTTCTCATTCCCTGTGGTGCGAATATTCACCGTACGTGCTCCCGTTGTATCCACAGTGCGGTTCACAGGAATATCAAAAGTCAGTGGAACCTCGTCCATGTTGATAATGTTCTCTGGCCGGATCTTTTTTTCAGCTATCTTGTTTTTACAATATGCACGGAAAGTAGCCAGCTTTTCTTGAAAGTCTTTAGGCAGTTGCTGTGAAATAATAGTCTGTGTGCGGATGGAGAGATTGCGTCTTTTCATGAACCGGATCCCTGTCGCTTAGTAGGAGCCATTTTGTGGCCTTTACAGATGTAAACACACAAAGGAAATGAAACGTAATATCCACGCGCTTTTTCTTCTTCTACGCGGGCGGGTGGTTGCTTACAGTAGAAGAAGAAGCGCTTCCTGTTCTATGGGGGCGGGTGCTTACCTTGGCGGTTGCTTGCGTAGAAGAAGAAGCACTTCCTCTTCTACGGGGAAAAAAGATGGCGGCTGTTTACCGTAGTTGCGAGACCGAAACTTTATGAAAATGAATCTTAATATTAATCCATATATAAAGCGCACCGGGTTATAAGGCGCACTGTCAGCTTTTGAGAAAATGTGTGGTTTTTAGGTGCGCCTTATAGTGCGGAAAATACGGTATTGGCTCGGTTTGTTTTATAAACATTTCCCCAAACTTCAACACAATATGTTAAATATGGAAAAATAAAAGAATAATATAACATATGCAGACATGTCTTATTCAGCATGTGTCTTACTTTATAAAGAATTGCAATGGACTTAGTTGTTGGATTGTGGCTGGGTTCTGATCCGTGTCCTGCTCCCAGCCCATCAAGTTCCGTGGTGAAGTGCGCCTGAACGTGGAGGAGAAGAAGACCCGCATGGCCCGGGAAGGGGACAGGCGGGACGTCAGGCCTCGCGGCCCAGGAGGACCCGGCGGTCCCAGAGAACGCATCGGAGGCGGCGGACCTCGAGGCCCCCTCCCCCGCGGAGGAGCCACACAGAAGCCCAGTTTCGGTTCCGGTCGGGGCGCGGGACCCAGCGAGGGACGCTACTCGTCTCAGCGTCAGTGATGTTGGAGTCCTGCAGTGGAACCATTGGACTTGACCAAATTCTCTCCTTTAGTTGACTCACTGTCCGGTCCCATGGCCCCGCCCCCTGGCCGGCTGATGACTTCTGGGACTTTTTGTTTATCCAAGCTGAACTCGAAGTGGACTTGAAGAGAACTTTTGGTTCTTTTCTTCTCTTTCTCCACAAGGACGTCGACCCGAGGTGACCTCCTTCCTCCTTTTAGACGAGCGCCACTCCTTCTTCGCCGCCGTGTCGCCTCAACGCCACGCCACTAAATTAAAGTCATTTACTGTTTTAAACGCCGCCTGTCCTCTTTCACCGACCTCCCTGCTGGATGGCCGCGTAAAGTGAGACCAGCGTTCTTCACCGAGGTTAGAAAAAGTGTACTTGTCAGTGCACAAAGGTATGACGCACACTTGCCTTCATCATAGCAGCCGTCTTGAATTCCCAAGTGAGGAAACTGTTGGAAATAGTAAATATTGAAAAGTCATATTTTGTCAACATTGTAATTAAATGCCAGTAAGGACTATGGGTCTCGGAAAGGAAGTACTTGACATATTCTTAAGTGTACTGATCCAAGTATTCGATTTGAGACAGGTTGTGTTTTAAACGGCACACTTGTACTTCAATGTACAGTACAGTACTGCCTTGTGTACTTAGTTCCTGCGTGCGCACATTTTAGTCAGTGTTCCAAGTCTGTAATTGTGATCGTGCACTAACAGGAAGTGACATCACAAAATATTTGCTGCTCTCATATTTTGATTAAAACAAAGTCCCGCCTTTTCCGGTAAGTGTGGCAGTGCTAAATTGGAACACTTAGACACAGACATGTTACAAGGGTACGCAGCATGGAGCGCTACTGCCTACTGGTATGACGAGACGTGGGGCCGCCATCTTGGAGTGGTGATCCGCTCCACTCAGTGCAATTCATTTGGCAGGAGCAATGAACTGTCAGCGCATTTAATTCATCTTACATCACTGAATAACACTGATTTTCACACGCTTTTTTTGTCATGCGGGTAACTATGATAAAGGACACATGTTTTATTATTCATAGTTTGCTTAAAGGCCTACTGAAATGCGATTTTCTTATTTAAACGGGGATAGCAGGTCCATTCTATGTGTCATACTTGATCATTTTGCGACATTGCCATATTTTTGCTGAAAGGATTTAGTAGAGAACATCGACGATAAAAGTTTGCAACTTTTGGTCGCTGATAAAAAAGCCTTGCCTGTACCGGAAGTAGCAGACGATATGCGCGTGACGTCACAGGTTGTGGAGCTCCTCACATCTGCACATTGTTTACAATCATGGCCACCAGCAGCGAGAGCGATTCGGACCGAGAAAGCGACGATTTCCCCATTAATTTGAGCGAGGATGAAAGATTTGTGGATGAGGAAAGTGAGAGTGAAGGACTAGAGGGCAGTGGGAGCGATTCAGATAGGGAAGATGCTGTGAGAGGCGGGTGGGACCTGATATTCAGCTGGGAATGACTAAAACAGTAAATAAACACAAGACATATACATACTCTATTAGCTACAACACAACCAGGCTTTTATTTAATATGCCACAAATTAATACCGCATAACAAACACCTCCCCCCTCCCGTCCATATAACCTGCCAATACAACTCAAACACCTGCACAACACACTCAATCCCACAGCCCAAAGTACCGTTCACCTCCCCAAAGTTCATACAGCACATATATTGTGACATGCACATAGCGGCACGCACGTACGGGCAAGCGATCAAATGTTTGGAGGCCGCAGCTGCATGCGTACTCACGGTACCGCGTCTGCGTATCCAACTCAAAGTCCTCCTGGTAAGAGTCTCTGTTGTCCCAGTTCTCCACAGGCCAATGGTAAAGCTTGACTGTCATCTTCCGGGAATGTAAACAATGAAACACCGGCTGTGTTATCCGGCAAAACAGTCAGGGGGTGCATTCTACGGCGGGGGTGCGTTATCCGGCACAACACCTGCCGCAATACACCGCTTCCCACCTACAGCTTTCTTCTTTGCTGTCTCCATTGTTTTATTGAACAAATTGCAAAAGATAGCTGGCCACCATGCTGTCCCAAAATGTCCGCTACAATCCGTGACGTCATCATACCGAGACGTTTTCAGCAGGATATTTCGCGCAAAATTTAAAATTGCACTTTAGTAAGCTAACCCGGCCGTATTGGCATGTGTTGCAATGTTAAGATTTCATCATTGATATATAAACTATCAGACTGCGTGGTCGGTAGTAGTGGGTTTCTGTAGGCCTTTAACAGTAATAGAATATTCTTATATGCTATAAATGACCAGACGTCCCAGATCAAAATGGGAATATAATCCCAGAGAAAGCTATTTTTAGTTGAAGAAACAATATGATTAGATTATATATACATGCGTATATCCTACATAAAAATTGGGTTAGAAAGCTAGACTACATTTAGACTTGTATAATACTGTATAGCCACTGTCCATCTGATTGTCTAGTTAGCCAATATATATTACACAATCTGGACTGTGGTCCTAACTTTTAGCCCTGTTGGCTTTTACAATCTTTATCTTCATCATTTATTTCAACTTTGTTATTCAAGTATGACATTTTTAAATGTAATTTCATTGACAAGCAATTCTATTATGGTCATACTCTTGTTTGCTAGCGGCTAGGATTTCAGTACTATTGAAGATCTTTTGCTCCTTCTCAACTCTGGTAATATTATTTTCACAAAATACAACCAATAGTACGTTAATGTTAAATCTTGTGAAAAGTAATCCCCCGATTCCTATTTTCAACAGTCCGCTTATTTGAGCAGGAAAAGGCCGAACACCATCTTTGTTTTCTACCTGTCAACTGTCAGTTTAGGCTGCTCATCACCACTTCAAGATGGCGGCTCAATTTCTCGCGTCCCAGCAGCCAATGCTGCGTCTACTTATAAGATGTCTATGCCTGGAAGAATCAAAGAAACGTAGTTTGTGCTCTCTGCTGCCCCCAAGCGGACAATGACAGTAACTGCACTGATTTTTTTTTTAAAAGCAACTAGTTACCGAAAGATCCGATCGATCCACGCATGCGCAAAGATTATGTAATTTCATTGACTCCCAATATTTTATTCGTTTGGTTTTTTTAATGAAAAAAATGTCTAAAGTGAACAAGGAGCAGATTTAAAAGAGTCGGGAGTGGTAGAGCCACGATTACAACCACTTTCACGCTGTCATTGCGATGTATGACGCACGGGGGCGCAGTTGACTACCATCGCCTAGTTTCTATTTTAAATGTTGATTGAGAAGGACAAGCGGTAAAAAAAAAATAGATGGCTGGAAGGATTGATTTTTTTAAACGAGACGCCTACTGTAATTTAAATATGTATATATATATGTATATATGCAGTCTATCAAAAATAATTTAAAATCGTCAGTATTGTGAATTGATGTGGGTAAAGTAATAACATCGATGTATTTGCCATTTAAATGTTGAGGTATTTAAATGATAGAATGTAGTACAACAAGTACAGTAGTTTTATGAAACAATGTAATAATAATGGACAGTATTTACCTTGGAGAGTGGACTTTCACAGTACCTCCTTTTAGCTGCTAAACTGTCAAACCCGCCATCAGCAGCTTCTCTATATTTTTATGGCTAAACGTTGAGATATTTATATAATAGAATGTAGTAAAAGTACAGCAGTTTTATGAAGAAATGTAATAATGTACAGTATTTACCTTGGAGAGTGGACTTTCACAGTACCTCCCTCCAGCTTCTCCATATTTTCATGGATAAATGTTGAGGTATTTAAATGATGGAATGTAGTACAACGAGTACGGTAGTTTTATGAAACAATGTAATAATAATGGACAGTATTTACCTTGGAGAGTGGACTTTCACAGTGCCTCCTTCTAGCTGCTGAACTATCAAACACGCCATCAGCAGCTTCTCTATATTTTTATGGATAAATGTTGAGATATTTATATAATAGAATGTAAAAGTACAGCAGTTTTATGAAGTAATGTAATAATGTACAGTATTTACCTTGGAGAGTGGACTTTCACAGTACCTCCCCCCAGCTTCTCCATATTTTCATGGATAAATGTTGAGGTATTTAAATGATAGTATGTAGTACAACGAGTACAGTAGTTTTATGAAACAATGTAATAATAATGGACAGTATTTACCTTGGAGAGTGGACTTTCACAGTACCTCCTTCTAGCTGCTGAACTATCAAACACGCCATCAGCAGCTTCTCTATATTTTTATGGATAAATGTTGAGATATTTATATAATAGAATGTAGTAAAAGTACAGCAGTTTTATGAAGAAATGTAATAATGTACAGTATTTACCTTGGAGAGTGGACTTTCACAGTACCTCCCTCCAGCTTCTCCATATTTTCATGGATAAATGTTGAGGTATTTAAATGATAGAATGTAGTACGAGTACAGTAGTTTTATGAAACAATGTAATAATAATGGACAGTATTTACCTTGGAGAGTGGACTGTCATAGTGCCTCCTTCTAGCTGCTGAACTATCAAACACGCCATCAGCAGCTTCTCTATATTTTTATGGATAAATGTTGAGATATTTATATAATATAATGTAGTAAAAGTACAGCAGTTTTATGAAGTAATGTAATAATGTACAGTATTTACCTTGGAGAGTGGACTTTCACAGTACCTCCCCCCAGCTTCTCCATATTTTCATGGATAAATGTTGAGGTATTTAAATGATAGAATGTAGTACAACAAGTACAGTAGTTTTATGAAACAATGTAATAATAATGGACAGTATTTACCTTGGAGAGTGGACTTTCACAGTACCTCCTTCCAGCTGCTAAACTGTCAAACACGCCATCAGCAGCTTCTCTATATTTTTATGGATAAATGATGAGGTATGTAAATCATAAAATGTAGTCCAACAAGTACAGTAGTTTTATGAAATAATGAACCTTGGAGAGTGGACTTGCAGTAAATTGAGTGGCGCGGACACGTTTGTTACTGGACATGTTCTAATACTGCCTTGGAGACTTGTTTATATTGACACATGTCACCTTTTATTGTTCAATGATTACTACATAAGTCGAGCTCAGTGCATCGTCATAATTTGGTTTTTGGTTCCTTTTTCATTGTCCCATTTACTCTCTGTAAAGCAGCAGTTCCATTGGCAGCAAAACAGGCCCAGAGCATACTACTACCACCACCATGCTTGACGGTAGGCATGGTTTTCCTGGGATTAAAGGCCTCACCTTTTCTCCTCCAAACATATTGCTGGGTATTGTGGCCAAACATGCTCCATTTTTGTTTCATCTGACATCACATGGACAAAGATAAGACCTTCTGGAGGAAAGTTCTGTGGTCAGATAAATTGGAAATGGAGCTGTTGGCCACAATGTACGTCATATATAGTGCGTGTTAGAGCCATTTCGGACATATTTACACATATTTCTTATGTTTACATGTCATGTAGTGATGGGTCCGGCAACACCGATGCATCGGCGCATGCGTCGAGCTCATAGAGCAAAACCCTGTGTCGGTGCGCGTACCGCTTTTAGAAAGTCACGTGACCGATCATGAGCTGTTTTGGTCACGTGACCGATACGCGAACTGTGTCGCACTGACGCCTCCTCTGTGCCCTGTGAGCGGCTCTTTTATACAGCCCGAGAAATAATAACTAAGAAGAGAAATCGTCTAAAATGTAATACGTCGGAAAAACTATTTTTTTTTTTTTTTTTTTTTTTTTTTATAAAAATGTGTAAAAAATAAAATTAAAAAAATTCCCAGTCCACAATCATCCACAACACGTTCTCTTAGATTTCCATGTCATGATACATGTTCACATTATTTATTGACTGTATCTAAAAAAGATAAAAATATATTTTTATTTAAATGAAGATATGAAATAATCCTAAATGAAATACAATGACTTGGTTTATATTATTGTATATACTAGGGCAGGGGTCACCCGTAAGGACCAGATCAGTCGCCCGCTGGCCTGTTCTAAAAATAGCTCAAAGAGCAGCACTTACCAGTGAGCTGCCTCTATTTTTTAAATTTTATTCATTTACTAGCAAGCTGGTCTCGCTTTGCTCGACATTTTTAATTCTAAAAGAGACAAAACTCAAATAGAATTTGAAAATCCAAGAAAATATTTGAAAGACTTGGTCTTCACTTGGAATAAGCGGTAGAAAATGGATGGATGGATGGATGGGTCTTCACTTGTTTAAATAAATTCATTTATTTTTTTACTTTGCTTCTTATTACTTTTAGAAATACAATTTTAGAGAAAAAATACAACCTTAAAAATGATTTTAGGATTTTTAAACAAATATACCTTTTTACCTTTTAAATTTCTTCCTCTTCTTTCCTGACAATTTAAATCAATGTTCAAGTAAATTTTTTTTTTTTTATTGTAAAGAATAATAAATATTTTAGCTTCTGTTTTTTCCGACGAAGAATATTTGTGAAATATTTCTTCAAACTTACTATGATTAAAATTCAAAAAAAATTATTCTGGCAAATCTAGAAAATCTGTAGAATCAAATTTAAATCTTATTTCAAAGTATTTTGAATTTCTTTTAAAATTTTTGTTCTGGAAAATCTAGAAGAAATACTGATTTGTCTTTGTTAGAAATATAGCTTGGTCCATCCATCCATCCATCCATCTTCTTCCGCTTATCCGAGGTCGGGTCGCGGGGGCAGCAGCCTAAGCAGGGAAGCCCAGACTTCCCTCTCCCCAGCCACTTCGTCCAGCTCCTCCCGGGGGATCCCGAGGCGTTCCCAGGCCAGCCGGGAGACATAGTCTTCCCAACGTGTCCTGGGTCTTCCTCGTGGCCTCCTACCGGTCGGACATGCCCTAAACACCTCCCTAGGGAGGCGCTCGGGTGGCATCCTGACCAGATGCCCGAACCACCTCATCTGGCTCCTCTCGATGCGGAGGAGCAGCGGCTTTACTTTGAGCTCCCCCCGGATGGCAGAGCTTCTCACCCTATCTCTAAGGGAGAGCCCCGCCACCCGGCGGAGGAAACTCATTTCGGCCGCTTGTACCCGTGATCTTGTCCTTTCGGTCATAACCCAAAGCTCATGACCATAGGTGAGGATGGGAACGTAGATCGACCGGTAAATTGAGAGCTTTGCCTTCCGGCTCAGCTCCTTCTTCACCACAACGGATCGATACAGCGTCCGCATTACTGAAGACGCCGCACCGATCCGCCTGTCGATCTCACGATCCACTCTTCCCTCACTCGTGAACAAGACTCCGAGGTACTTGAACTTGGTCTAGCTTGGTCCAATTTGTTAAATATTCTAACAAAGTGCAGATTGGATTTTAACCAATTTAAAACATGTCATCAAAATTCTAAAATGTATCTTAATCAGGAAAAATGACTAATGATGTTCCATAAATTATTTTTTTAATTTTTTCAAAAAGATTCAAATAAGCTAGTTTTTCCTCTTCTTTTTGTCGGTTGAATTTTGAATTATAAAGAGTCGATATTGAAGAAAAACTATGTTTCAAAATGTTATTTTAAATTTTTTCTTGTTTTCTCCTCTTTTAAACCGTTCAATTAAGTGTTTTTTTTCATCATTTATTCTCTACAAAAAAACTTCCGTAAAAGGGGAAAAAAAATGTACGACGGAATGACAGACAGAAATACCCATTTTTTTATATATATAAATGTATTTATTTAGCTATTCTTGTTTAAATCACACTTACGTGTAACTTACAAATGACAATATATTTATTTATTTAAGTGTGTATCAAACTGGTAGCCCTTCGCATTAATCAGTACCCAAGAAGTAGTTTTTGGTTTCAAAAAGGTTGGTGACCCCTGTACTAGGGCATCAAATCAGTGTCAGTTGAGTCGGTCCATAGGTTGCCTGTAGGGATTTTTAATGTCCAGCAGATATCAGTATTTAGTGACACAGTATCGACACAGTATCAATACAGTTTTGCAATGTGTCGAAACGCTTCATGACGCCTCATCAACCCATCACTAAATTGTCATGCTTTTGTTTAAAGTAAATTTGATTACACAGAAATAGCATACATGACTGTGTATTTGATATTTTGCTACATAATTGGTGCATAATTTAAAATATGATCTTTGACTTCCTATCAATGTAGTGGTGCTGTGTTTACACTGGGTGTCGTAAAGTGCCTGTAGCTGTCGTAAATGGTCAGCAACTGCCGTAAATGTGACAATGTTTTGATTTTGAAAGATCAAACAGCTTTTCTGAGCCTGTTTTAAACGTGTTTTAAAGGTATGTACATTTGACTTAAGGACGTCCCAGCGCATCAATGACGTGTTTGTGCTAACGTCATCTGTGTTCATTTTGCTCTTCTTGTGAGGGTTTGTCAAGAAGAAAGGTGGAAATAAAAACCTGTCACGTTAGTATACTTTGTACCTGCGTCAGCTTGAAGAGCTGATAAGAGACAAGCTCTCGTCACTAACTTGATGCCCTGCCGAGGAGACGACAAAGGAAGGTTAGTGTGTATGTGTGTATGGTACAAATGTAGTGTGTATATATCATATTGTGCGTTATCTATCTATCTGAATATATTTACAATATTTCTGTGAACACATGAATATCCATACAATATGTCTGTGAACACATGAATATATATATTTCAATGAACACATAAATATCTACAATATTTCAGTGAACACATGAATATCTATACAATATTTTTGTGAACACATGGATATCGATACAATATTTCCGTGAAAATATAAATATATATACATATATTTCTGTGAGACACATGAATATACAATATTTATGTGAACACATTAATATATATAATATTTCAATGAACACATGAATATCTGTACAATATTTATGTGAACACATGAATATATATAATATTTCAATGAAAACTTGAATAGCTGTACAATATTTCAGTGAACACATAAATATCTATACAATATTTCTGTGAACACAGGGATATCTATACAATATTTCAGTGAACACATGAATATCCATACAATATTTCTGTGAACACATGATATATAATATTTCAATGACCGCATGAATAAGTTTACAATATTTTTGTGAACACATGAATATCTATACAATATTTCTGTGAACACATGGATATCCATACAATATTTCCGTGAACACGTGAATGTATATATATATATATATATATATATATATATATATATAATTTCTATGAACACACAAGTATATTTACAATATTTCTGTGAACATATGAATATATTTGCAATATGTCTGTGAACTAAGGCTGCAGCTAACGATTATTTTTCTATCAATTAATCTATAGATTATTTTTTCGATTAATCGGTTAATCTATAGATTATTATTTTTTTCGATTAATCTATAGATTATTTTTTCCTTTTACCGATTATTTTTTTTATTTAAAATGAAGATGAGAAAATACATTTAGGCCAGTTTTTTCAAAAGGCATGACTTATTTACAAAAAAAAAGAAGTATGGCCACTCAGTCAACATTGACAACAACATGACAAAATATTCTGTAACAATGTAAACATTTAAAACTTTTAACATTTAACAAAATTAAAAGTAGCTTATTTGCTTTTTAATGTGCAAATATAAAAGTAAACATCCAGTGCAAATCTTAATATTCTGCAATAGTATAAGCATTTCAAAAGTAAAAGTATTGTTTATTTTGCTTTAAAATGTACAAAAATAAAGATAAACATCCAATACAAAAAAGTGCAAAGCGAAATATTCTGTAACAGTGTAAACATTTCAACAAAAGTAAAATTATTGCTTATTTTGCTTAATAACACAACAATGATAGTATGATTGAAGTGAAAGTTAATTGTTCGTTTGTACATAGTATATGTAACTGTTAATGTTGTAAAAGGTATTTGCACAACTAATTAACGTTAGCGTCTTTGTAAACACTGAACAGGCACGCCAAATGCGCCTCTCAGAGCGAAACGGTGTTTTAGTTTATGAATTTACAACGCAGATACAAAATACACATTCATGTTTTTGTGTAATGATGACAACGTATACTCACGCGGACGATTGACTAGTTGATGGTGATGGCAAGAACGCTGTCGGGTGTTTTCTTTTCAAATGTTCGTTCATAGCCGTTGTGCTGCTATGATAGGCCATTTCCGCTCGACACAGTGTGCATACAACAACTGTCAAGTGTTTTGCTTTTTTCGCTGTGCTTATCCCACACTTGAAGGGATGTACCAATGCTAAATGTGGCTTCTGGATTTCACTCAAAAGACCAGACCGTAGTTACTTTTTCCTTTTATTTTCCTTTAGTTTGCAACAGTTTTTCCAACGAAGAAACAGCTTCTTTTTTCTTCTTTAGTCTTTTTAGCAGTCTTTAGCAGTGTTAGTAGACTTTAGTTTCTTTAGCTGTCATTAGCTGTCTTTAGTAGCCTTTAGTAGCCTTTAGCTTCTTTAGTAGGTGAAAAACCTTTAAGGACAAAACACCAAGATTAACATGCTGTAAAAAAGCAATCAATTATCAATCCCATAATTTACAATTATTAATTAGGCTATCAAACTCTTAACCATTAAACAAGTGCAAGGTAATGGACACATCTTTTCCCTTTAAGTTAAAACAGATTTTAAATAAATTGTCTCAACATAAATGCACCAAGATACATATAAAATACATTTAAACCCAGAAACACAATAGATAAATGCAGCAGAAAACCCAATATGCAAATACATAGATACCTAACCAATTAACCACCTATTTAGATACATATTTAAAATCCATATTCAATATAAATATATTATTAATTTAGCAGTGAAACACTCAATCTTAAACGCTGTCTACTGGTAGAAAAATGCCCCTTTTTCTATGCCCTCACCAGCAGCCAATGATCCAACACAGTTAAATCCAACACTTTAAGTTGAGTGACTTCACCCTCCTGATGAAGCAAACTGCTCCAACATTCATCAAACTAAGCAAAGAATATCAACACTAAACAACAGTTACACATGGATATATATAATATTTTAATGAACACATGAATATGTTTACAATATTTCAGTGAACACATGAATATGTTTACAATATTTCAGTGAACACATGCATATATATATATATATATATATATATATATATATAGCGTCTTTGAGTACTCTGAAAAGTGCTATACCAAATAAAATGTATTATTTTTAGTATTATTATTATATACAATATTTCGATGAACGGATGAATATATTTACAATATTTCTGTGAACACACGAATATATTTACAATATGGATGGGTGCTGGAGCCTATCCCAGCTGCAAGAAGGTGGTGTACACCTTGGACAAGTCAGACACCATTCACACACTAGGGACCATTTAGTGGAGACAATCATCTTATTTTATTTTCCACCCAACTTGTTGGATCAATACTGCCCCCTACTGTCCTGGGGTGTCATTTGTTGCATTTTTTATGGCTGTATTTTTTATAAGATGAAATATGTTTGACGTTTAGAAATTAGAAACCACATCATTAAACAGTTGTCATACTATTAATATATATATATATATATATATATATATATATATATATATATATATATATATATATATATATATATATATATATATATATATATATATATCAGTGACTGTTACATCTGTAACTGACAGCACACACACACACACACACTCACACTCTCTCACACACACACACGCGCACACACACACACACACACACACACACACACACACACACACACACACACACACACAAAGTGCACAGAGAGCTGGTGAGTAATCTGCGTCTCTCCTATTTTTACATTGTGTTATTTATACATGTATTCAAATTACTGACACGTTTTCTTACAATCTTTACTCTGAAGATGATATCATATATTACACTTACAGTAATATGTGGAATAACTAATGTGATATATTACACTTACAGTAATATGTTTAATAACTAATGTAATATATATTACACTTACAGTAATATGTTTAATAACTAATGTAATATATTACTTTTACAGTAATATGTTGAATAACTAATGTAATGTATTACATTTACAGTAATGTTTAAGAACTAATTTAATATTACATTTACAGTAATATGTTGAATAACTAATGTAATGTATTACATTTACAGTAATGTTTAAGAACTAATTTAATATTACATTTACAGTAATATGTTTAATAACTAATGTAATATATTACACTAACTCATGTAATATATTACACTTACAGTAATATGTTTAATATCTAATTTAATATTACATTCACAGTAATATGTTTAATAACTAATGTAATAAATTAAATTTACAGTAATATGGTTAGTAATTATTGTAATATTACATTTACAGTAATATGTTTAATAACTAATGTAATAAATTAAATTTACAGTAATATGGTTAGTAATTATTGTAATATTACATTTACAGTAATATGTTGAATTTCTAATGTAATATATTACATTTACAGTAATATTTTTAATAACTAATGTAATATATTACACTTAAAGTAATATGTTTAATAACTAATGTAATATTACATTTACAGTAATATGTTTAATATCTAATTTAATATTACATTCACAGTAATATGTTTAATAACTAATGTAATAAATTAAATTTACAGTAATATGGTTACTAATTATTGTAATATTACATTTACAGTAATATGTTGAATTTCTAATGTAATATATTACATTTACAGTAATATGTTTAATAACTCATGTAATATATTACACTTACAGTAATATGTTTAATAACTAAAGTAATATTACATTTACAGTAATATGTTTAATATCTAATTTAATATTACATTCACAGTAATATGTTTAATAACTAATGTAATAAATTACATTTCCAGTAATATGTTTAGTAATTATTGTAATATTACATTTACAGTTATATGTTGAATTTCTAATGTAATATATTACATTTACAGTAATATGTTTAATAACTAATGTTTAATAACTAATGTAATATTACATTTACAGTAATATGTTGAATAACTAATGTAATATATTACATTTACAGTAATATGTTTAATAAGTAATGTAATATATTAAACTTACAGTAATATGTTTGATAATTTATGTACTATTACTTTAATAAATAATGTCATATATTAATTTACAGTAATGTTTTTAATAACTAATGTAATATATTACACTTACAGTAATATGTTTAATAACTAATGTAATATATTACACTTACAGTAATATGTTTAATAACTAATGTAATATATTACTTTTACAGTAATATGTTGAATAACTAATGTAATGTATTACTTTTACAGTAATATGTTTAATAACTAATTTAATATTACATTTACAGTAATATGTTTAATAACTAATGTAATATATTACACTTACAGTAATATGTTTAATAACTCATGTAATATATTACACTTACAGTAATATGTTTAATAACTAATGTAATATTACATTTACAGTAATATGTTTAATATCTAATTTAATATTACATTCACAGTAATATGTTTAATAACTAATGCAATAAATTAAATGTACAGTAATATGGTTAGTAATTATTGTAATATTACATTTACAGTAATATGTTGAATTTCTAATGTAATATATTGCATTTACAGTAATATGTTTAATAACTAATGTAATATATTACACTTACAGTAATATGTTTAATAACTCATGTAATATATTACACTTACAGTAATATGTTTAATAACTAAAGTAATATTACATTTACAGTAATATGTTTAATATCTAATGTAATATTACATTCACAGTAATATGTTTAATAACTAATGTAATAAATTACATTTCCAGTAATATCTTTAGTAATTATTGTAATATTATATTTACAGTAATATGTTGAATTTCTAATGTAATATATTACATTTACAGTAATATGTTTAATAACTAATGTAATATATTACACTTACAGTAATATGTTTAATAACTCATGTAATATATTACACTTACAGTAATATGTTTAATAACTAAAGTAATATTACATTTACAGTAATATGTTTAATATCTAATGTAATATTACATTCACAGTAATATGTTTAATAACTAATGTAATAAATTACATTTCCAGTAATATGTTTAGTAATTATTGTAATATTACATTTACAGTAATATGTTGAATTTCTAATGTAATATATTGCATTTACAGTAATATGTTTAATAACTAATGTAATACATTACACTTACAGTAATATGTTTAATAACTAAAGTAATATTACATTTACAGTAATATGTTTAATATCTAATTTAATATTACATTTACAGTAATATGTTTAATATCTAATGTAATATTACATTCACAGTAATATGTTTAATAACTAATGTAATAAATTACATTTCCAGTAATATGTTTAGTAATTATTGTAATATTACATTTACAGTAATATGTTGAATTTCTAATGTAATATATTACATTTACAGTAATATGTTTAATAACTAATGTTTAATAACTAATGTAATATTACATTTACAGTAATATGTTGAATAACTAATGTAATATATTACATTTACAGTAATATGTTTAATAACTAATGTAATATATTACACTTACAGTAATATGTTTGATAATTTATGTACTATTACTTTAATAAACAATGTCATATATTAATTTACAGTAATGTTTTTAATAACTAATGTCATATATTACACTTACAGTAATGTGTTTAATAACTAATGTAATATATTACACTTACAGTAATATGTTTAATAATTTATGTACTACTACTTTAATAAATAATGTTTATATTCATTTACAGTAATATGTTTAATAACTAATGTCATATATTACACTTACAGTAATATGTTTAATAACTAACGAAATATATAATAGTTACAGTAATGTGTTTAAAATAAATAATGCAATTTTATATTTACAGGCATGTTTTATAACAACTAATGTATTATATTATATTTACAGTAATACTGTACTAATCAATTTACAGTCATGTGTTCTGTAATAACTGATGTAATACACTTACACTGTTACGTTGAATAAATAACAACTAATGTAATATTTCTAACAAATAATGTCAAATCAATATGGGAGTGCTTGCCAAGATGTGATGATCACAAATATGATGTCATTATGTAGAAATGTATATTAATGATGCACTGTATTAAATGGCTCCTTTACGTGAAGCCAGGATGTTTACCTGAAAGGTGTGTTGTGATCCATAATTAGTCAGTGATCAATACTGATGATCAGATCAATGATGTCATCTCGCTGCTAATTTCACTTCAACGTATGACAAAACTTGAATAAAATAAACATGAAAACATTATTTGTGTCTAAAATTCTGATGATAAAATGGTATTGTGTCTTAATGTTGGTGTGTTTGAATGAAAATGCCAGTAATCACCATTAATCACCATTAATCACCATTAATCACCACTAATCACCATTAATCACCATTAGTCCCAGTAAAAAGTGTATAAAACCAGTATGAAAATATTTTGTGTTGCAGTGGTCATGAGTTCATGGATGATGGCGGTGGCGTCCGTCCCGCTGCTTCCCGTCATGGTGGTGGTGTACAGTCGCCATGGCGACACCATAACCAAGCTTTGCCGTGGCGCTGTGGCCTGGACGTTGCGTCTGGCCAGAGGACAGGTGTGCGCGCGCACTACGCACGCCTTCGTATTGGCGCAGAGCACACACGGCCAAGCAGAGAGCGTCCTGGAGACCTTTGACCTCTACGCCCGCACGCACGCCTCCGCCTCCATCGGCCCTCTTCTTGGTGAGTTTTACTTTTCATCTCTCATCGGTGAGTTTGCACTTTTTTGTCACATTGGGTTTGCACTTTTTATGTCACATTGTTGAGTTTGCACTTTTCTTCTCTCATTGGTGAGTTTGCACTTTTTATGTCTCTTTGGTGATTTTGCCCTTTTCATGTCACATTGGTGAGTTTGCACTTTTTATGTCACATTGGTGAGTTTGCACTTTTTATGTCACATTGGTGAGTTTGCACTTTTTATGTCACATTGGTGAATTTGCACTTTGTATGTCACATTGGTGAGTTTGCACTTTTCATCTTTCATTGGTGAGTTTGCACTTTTTATGTCTCATTGGTGAGTTGGCACTTTTCATGTCACATTGGTGAGTTTGCACTTTTTAATGTCACATTGAGTTTGCACTTCTCATGTCTCATTGGTGAGTTTGCACTTTTCATGTCACATTGGTGACATGTCTGACTAGTGAGCTTGCACTTTCCATGTTTGATTGGTGAGTTTGTATTTTTTATGTCACATTGGTGAGTTTGCAGTTTTCATGTCAAATTGGTGAGTTTGCACTTTTCATGTCACATTGGTGACATGTCTGACTAGTGAGCTTGCACTTTCCATGTTTGATTGGTGAGTTTGTATTTTTTATGTCATATTGGTGAGTTTGCACTTTTCATGTCACATAGGTGAGTTTGCACTTTTCATGTCTCTTTGGTGAGTTTGCACTTTTCATGTCTCTTTGGTGAGTTTGCACTTTTCATGTCACATTGGTGAGTTTGCACTTTTCATGGCTCATTGGTGAGTTTGCACTTTTTATGTCACATTGGTGAGTTTGCACTTTTCATGTCTCATTGGTGAGTTTACACTTTTTATGTCTCATTGGTGAGTTTGCCCTTTTCATGTCTCATTGGTGAGTTTGCACTTTTCATGTCACATTGGTGAGTTTGCACTTTTTATGTCACATTGGTGAGTTTGCACTTTTCATGTCTCATTGGTGAGTTTGCACTTTCCATGTCTCATCGGTGTGTTTGCACTTTTTATGTCTCATTGGTGAATTTGCACTTTTCATGTCTCATTGGTGAGTTTACACTTTTTATGTCTCATTGGTGAGTTTGCATTTTTCATGTCTCATCGGTGCGTTTGCACTTTTTGTGTCTCATTGGTGAGTTTGCACTTTTTATGTCACATTGGTGAGTTGGCACTTTTCATGTCACATTGGTGAGTTTGCACTTTTTATGTCACATTGAGTTTGCACTTTTTATGTCTCATTGGTGAGTTTGCACTTTTCATGTCAAATTGGTGACATGCCTGACTAGTGAGCTTGCACTTTCCATGTTTGATTGGTGAGTTTGTATTTTTTATGTCACATTGGTGAGTTTGCACTTTTCATGTCTCATTGGTGAGTTTACACTTTTTATGTCTCATTGGTGAGTTTGCATTTTTCATGTCTCATCGGTGCGTTTGCACTTTTTATGTCTCATTGGTGAGTTTGCACTTTTTATGTCACATAGGTGAGTTTGCACTTTTCATGTCTCTTTGGTGAGTTTGCACTTTTCATGGCTCATTGGTGAGTTTGCGCTTTTCATGGCTCATTGGTGAGTTTGCACTTTTTATGTCACATTGGTGAGTTTGCACTTTTCATGTCACATTGGTGAGTTTGCACTTTTCATGGCTCATTGGTGAGTTTGTACTTTTTATGTCACATTGGTGAGTTTGCACTTTTCATGTCTCATTGGTGAGTTTACACTTTTTATGTCTCATTGGTGAGTTTGCACTTTTCATGTCTCATTGGTGAGTTTGCACTTTTCATGGCTCATTGGTGAGTTTGCACTTTTTATGTCACATTGGTGAGTTTGCACTTTTCATGTCACATTGGTGAGTTTGCACTTTTCATGGCTCATTGGTGAGTTTGTACTTTTTATGTCACATTGGTGAGTTTGCACTTTTCATGTCTCATTGGTGAGTTTACACTTTTTATGTCTCATTGGTGAGTTTGCACTTTTCATGTCTCATTGGTGAGTTTGCACTTTTTATGTCACATTGGTGAGTTTTCACCTTTCATGTCTCATTGGTGAGTTTGCACTTTTTATGTCACATTAGTGAGTTTGCACTTCTCATGTCTCATTGGTGAGTTTGCATTTTTCATGTCACATAGGTGAGTTTGCATTTTTCATGTCTCTTTTGTGAGTTTGCACTTTTCATGTCACATAGGTGAGTTTGCACTTTTCATGTCTCTTTGGTGAGTTTGCACTTTTCATGTCACATTGGTGAGTTTGCACTTTTTATGTCACATTGAATTTGCACTTCTCATGTCTCATTGGTGAGTTTGCACTTTTCATGTCACATTGGTGACATGTCTGACTAGTGAGCTTGCACTTTCCATGTTTGATTGGTAAGTTTGTATTTTTTATGTCACATTGGTGAGTTTGCAGTTTTCATGTCAAATTGGTGAGTTTGCACTTTTCATGTCACATTGGTGACATGTCTGACTAGTGAGCTTGCACTTTCCATGTTTGATTGGTGAGTTTGTATTTTTTTGTCACATTGGTGAGTTTGCAGTTTTCATGTCAAATTGGTGAGTTTGCACTTTTCATGTCTCTTTGGTGAGTTTGCACTTTTCATGTCACATAGGTGAGTTTGCACTTTTCATGTCTCTTTGGTAAGTTTGCACTTTTCATGTCACATTGGTGAGTTTGCACTTTTCATGTGTCATTGCTGAGTTTACACTTTTTATGTCTCATTGGTGAGTTTGCACTTTTCATGTCTCATTGGTGAGTTTGCACTTTTCATGTCACATTGGTGAGTTTGCACTTTTCATGTCACATAGGTGAGTTTGCATTTTTCATGTCTCTTTTGTGAGTTTGCACTTTTCATGTCTCTTTGGTGAGTTTGCACTTTTCATGTCTCTTTGGTGAGTTTGCACTTTTTATGTCTTATTGGTGACATGTCTGACTAGCGAGCTTGCACTTTCCATGTTTGATTGGTGAGTTTGTATTTTTTATGTCAGCTAGTGTTGCTAACCTAGTATAATGTTGAAATGTAAAGTTAGCGCGTAGCTCATATAGCAATGCTAGTGTTGCTAACCTCGTATAATGTTGAAATGTAAAGTTAGGCTTGTGTTGCTAACCTAACAGGATGCTAAAATGTAATGTTGCTAACATTAGCTAGTTAGCATGTAGCTAACATTAGCTAGACATTTATAAAACAGTTTGATAGGATAAAATGTCTGTCCCACAATGTTGTGTGCCCCCAGGTGAGGCATTAGACGAGGTTGTGGGCCGCGTGCACCCTGACCGTGTCCTAGAACTGGGCACCCACTGCGGCTACACTGCAGTGAGCGTGCTGCGCCTGCTGGGCCCCACTGCCAGGCTGCTGAGCGTGGAGCAGGACCCTCAGGTGGCCGACCTGGCCGAGGAGATCATCCTGGTGGCCGGCTTCAAACACGCTCAGGTGTGCTCAGGTGTGAAGCAGTTGTTGCAAGGATAACCAATTGTGAGGATGTAGTTCCAGGTGTTGACAGGTGAGTCGGGCGAGGTCATCCCCACCTTGCACTCTTCGCTGGAACCCACACAAGGAAGCGGTGGAGGCTTCCAGCTGGTGCTCATGGACCATGACCCCAGGCTGTACCTCCTGGACCTCCTGGCTCTGGAGAGGGAGGGGCTGCTCTGCTCGGCCGGCTGCTCCATCATATTCATACTCCGGGAGATGAGAGAGAAAAGTGTGCAGGAACTGAAAGAGTTGACCCGAGAGAGACACCAAACTTACTGCATCACATCTCAGATGGACGCCCTGATGGAGATCTCCTTTTCCCAACCAAGCATCCAAGACCTTTCTACTTTAGGAAAGTAACATTTCAACTCTATCAATTCTTTCCTATACATTCCTCATAGATAATAACTATAAATTCAATGATTTCATAAAAACTCTACTTTCTAAAATAAACTAAGTTCTTTCATATAAACTTTGTAGAGTGGTCACTTGTATATGTAATATAAGTAAGTACGTATTAATGTAGTAATGACAAAATATACGTAAATAAATGTAACGTAACTGAGTGTAGTATTGACAGAATATGCATAAATAAGTGTATTATAACCAAGTATGTAATAATAACAACATATATGTCAATAAATGTAATATAACTAAGTATGTATTAATGACAAAATATACGTAAATCAATGTAATACAACTAAGTCTGTAGTAATAACAAAATATACGTAAATAATGTAATATAACTAAGTATGTATTAATGACAAAATGTACGTAAAATAATGTAAAATAACTAAGTATGTAATGACAAAATATACGTAAATAAGTGTAATTTGACCAAGTATGTAATAATGACAAAACATACGTAAATAAATGTAATATTACTAAGTATGTAATGACAAAATATATGTAAATACATGTAATATAAGTAAGTACGTATTAATGACAAAATATACGCAAATCAATGTAATATACCTAAGTCTGTAGTAATAACAAAATACACGTAAATAATGTAATATAACTGAGTATGTAGTAATGACAAAATATAAGTAAATAAATGTAACGTAACTGAGTGTAGTATTGACAAAATATGCATGAATAAGTGTATTATAACCAAGTATGTAATAATAACAAAATATATGTCAATAAATGTAATATAACTAAGTATGTATTAATGACAAAATATACGTAAAATAATGTAAAATAACTAAGTATGTAATGACAAAATATACGTAAATAAGTGTAATTTGACCAAGTATGTAATAATGACAAAACATACCCAAATCAATGTAATATAACTAAGTCTGTAGTAATAACAAAATATACGTAAATAATGTAATATAACTGAGTATGTAGTAATGACAAAATATACGTAAATAAATGTAACATAACTGAGTGTAGTATTGACAAAATATGCATAAATAAGTGTATTACAACCAAGTATGTAATAATAACAAAATATATGTCAATAAATGTAATATAACTAAGTATGTATTAATGACAAAATATACGTAAAATAATGTAAAATAACTAAGTATGTAATGACAAAATATACGTAAATAAGTGTAATTTGACCAAGTATGTAATAATGACAAAACATACGTAAATAAATGTAATATAACTAAGTATGTAATGACAAAATATACGTAAATAAATGTAATATAAGTAAGTACGTCTTAATGACAAAATATACGCAAATCAATGTAATATAACTGAGTATGTAGTAATGACAAAATATACGTAAATAAATGTAACGTAACTGAGTGTAGTATTGAGAAAATATGCATAAATAAGTGTATTATAACCAAGTATGTAATAATAACAAAATATATGTCAATAAATGTAATATAAGTATGTATTAATGACAAAATATGCGTAAAATAATGTAAAATAACTAAGTGTGTAATGACAAAATATACGGAAATAATTGTCACATAGTTAAGTATGTATTAATGACAAAATATACGTAAATAAATATAATATAACTAAGTATGTATTAATGACAAAATATACGCCAACAAAAGTAATATAACTAAGTATGTAGTATCGACAAAATATACATAAATAAGTGTAATTTAACCAAGTATGTAATAATGACAAAACATACGTAAATAAATGTAATATAACTAAGTATGTAATGACAAAATAGATGTAAATAAATGTAATATAAGTAAGTACGTATTAATGACAAAATATACGCAAATCAATGTAATATAACTAAGTCTGTAGTATTTACAAAATATACGTAAATGTAATATAACTGAGTATGTAGTAATGACAAAATATACGTAAATAAATGTAACATTACTGAGTGTAGTATTGACAAAATATGCATAAATAAGTGTATTATAACCAAGTATGTAATAATAACAAAATATATGTCAATAAATGTAATATAACTAAGTATGTATTAATGACAAAATATACGCAAAATAATATAAATTAATAAGTATGTAATGACAAAATATACGTAAATAAGTGTAATTTAACCAAGTATGTAATAATGACAAAAAATACGTAAATAAATGTAATATAACTAAGTATGTAATGACAAAATATATGTAAATAAATGTAATATAAGTAAGTACGTATTAATGACAAAATATACGCAAATCAATGTAATATAACCAAGTCTGTAGTAATAACAAAATATACGTAAATAATGTAATATAACTGAGTATGTAGTAATGACAAAATATACGTAAATAAATGTAACGTAACTGAGTGTAATATTGACAGAATATGCATAAATAAGTGTATTATAACCAAGTATGTAATAATAACAAAATATATGTCAATAAATGTAATATAAGTATGTATTAATGACAAAATATACGTAAAACAATGTAAAATAACTAAGTATGTAATGACAAAATATACGTAAATAAGTGTAATTTGACCAAGTATGTAATATTGACAAAACATACCCAAATCAATGTAATATAACTAAGTCTGTAGTAATAACAAAATATACGTAAATAATGTAATATAACTGAGTATGTAGTAATGACAAAATATACGTAAATAAATGTAACGTAACTGAGTGTAGTATTGACAGAATATGCATAAATAAGTGTATTAGAACCAAGTATGTAATAATAACAAAATATATGTCAATAAATGTAATATAAGTATGTATTAATGACAAAATATACGTAAAATAATGTAAAATAACTAAGTATGTAATGACAAAATATACGTAAATAAGTGTAATTTGACCAAGTATGTAATAATGACAAAACATACGTAAATAAATGTAATATAACTGAGTATGTAGTAATGACAAAATGTACGTAAATAAATGTAATATAACCAAGTCTGTAGTAATAACAAAATATACGTAAATAATGTAATATAACTGAGTATGTAGTAATGACAAATAAAATGTAATATAAGTAAATAAATGTAATATAAGTATGTATTAATGACAAAATATATGTCAATTAATGTAATATAACTAAGTATGTATTAATGACTAAATATATGTAAAATAATGTAATATAACTAAGTATGTAGTAATGACAAAATATACGTGAATTAATGTAACATAACTGAGTATGTAGTATCGACAAAATATACATAAATAAGTGTAATATAAACAAGTATGTAATAATAACAAAATATATGTAAATAAATGTAATATAACTAAATATGTAATGATGAAATATACGTAAATAATTGTCACATAGTTAAGTCTGTATTAATGACAAAATATACCGGTACGTAAATAAATGTAATATACTGTAACCAAGTATGTATTAATGACAAAATATATGTAAATAAATGTAATATAACTAAGTATGTATTAATGACAAAATATACGTAAATAACTGTAATATAACTAAGTATGTATTAATGACAAAATATATGTAAATAAATGTAATATAACTAAGTATGTAGTAATGACAAAATATACATAAATAAATGTAATATAACTAAGTATGTCTTAATGACAAAAATATACATAAATAAATGTAATCTAACTAAGTATGTCTTAATGACAAAATATACATAAATAAATGTAATCTAACTAAGTATGTATTAATGACAAAATAAATGTAAATAAATGTAATACAACTAAGTATGTAATAATGACAAAATATATGTGAATAAATGTAATATAACTAAGTATGTAGTAATGACAAAATATACATAAATAAGTGTAATATAACTAAGTATGTAATAATAACAAAATATATGTAAATAAGTGTAATATAACTAAGTATGTAATGACAAAATATACATAAATAAATGTAACTTAACTAAGTATGTATTAATGACAAAATATATGTAAATAAATTTAATATAAGTAAGTATGTATTAATGACAAAATATACGTAAAATAATGTAATATAACTAAGTATGTATTGACAAAATATATGTAAATAATTGTCACATAAATAAGTATGTATTAATGACACAATATACATAAATAACTGTAATTTAACTAAGTATGTATTAATGACAAAATATACGTAAATAAATGTAATATAACTAAGTATGTATTAATGACAAAATATACATAAAATAATGTAATATAACTAAGTATGTAGTAATAATAAAATATACGTAAATAAATGTAAAATAACTAAGTATGTAATGACAAAATATATGTAAATAAATGTAACATAACTGAGTGTGTAGTAATGACAAAATATACATAAATAAGTGTAATATAACCAAGTATGTAATAATAACAAAATATATGTAAATAAATGTAATATAACTAAATATGTAATGATGAAATATACGTAAATAATTGTCACATAGTTAAGTCTGTATTAATGACAAAATATACGTAAATAAATGTAATATACTGTAACCAAGTATGTATTAATGACAAAATATACGTAAATAAATGTAATATAACTAAGTATGTATTAATGACAAAATATACATAAAATAATGTAATATAACTAAGTATGTAGTAATAATAAAATATACGTAAATAAATGTAATATAACTAAGTATGTAATGACAAAATATACGTAAATAAATGTAATATAAGTAAGTATGTAATGACAAAATATACGTAAATAAATGTAACATAACTGAGTATGTAGTAATGACAAAATATACGTAAATAAGTGTAATATAACCAAGTATGTAATAATAACAAAATATATGTAAATAATTGTCACATAGTTAAGTATGTATTAATGACAAAATATACGTAAATAAATGTAATTTAACTAAGTATGTATTAATGACAAAATATATGTAAATAAATGTAATATAACTATTTATGTATTAATGACAAAATATACGTTAATTACTTTGTTAGGTACTTTTCCCAAAGTACCTAAAGTAGTTCCTGTGGAACTTTATTCACTTTTATTTATTGAACTTTAGCATCTGCCGTGTCAGACTTCCACGTTGTTCTAGAAGTACAACAATCCTAAATAACACTCAGTAACATCTGGCACCCCCTTTTGTTCCACGTTGTTCTAGAAATACAACATCATTAGTAACAAGACGGACACCTGGTGCGGCTGACCTGCTGTCAGTCAGGGCCCTCGTTAGCGCCACCT
>NC_084563.2:7164598-7169598 GCF_033978685.3 Nerophis lumbriciformis | reverse complement strand
AGGGTCGATCCTGGGGGCACTGCTCTTCAATTTGTAGATCAATGACCAACCTTCCATCTGTGAGGATGTGGAGATCTTACTGACCACAGTCTTCTTCACTCACGGTTCCCATGCAAATGTGGTTGCAGCTAAGCTATCGGAGACCATGACCACAGCAACAGAGCGGCTAAACGAGTCCTGCCTCACTCTGAACACAAAGCTGTCACCATGTATGTTCCAAATTGTTTTTCCCAAACATCTATGTGAATAGTTACTACTGGGTTATGTAGATATTGGATGGTACCCTTACAGGTACCACCAAATGGCCACCAGAGTACCAGTCTAATAGTGTAATAACACCATCCTTATTCAACAGATTTCAGGTCGTGGAAGTGGTGACCAATTTAATACTAAACCAGTAACTGTTTTTTGCTCAAAATTTATAATTATCGGGTTATTTATATATACAGCTGTGCTCATAAGTTTACATACCCTGGGAGAATTTATGATTTCTTGGCCATTCTTCAGAGAATATGAATGATAACACAAAAACCTTTCTTCCACTCATGCTCAATGGTTGTGTGAAGCTATTTATTGGCAAACAACTGTGTTTACTCTTTTTAAATCAAAATGACAAAAGAAAGTACCCAAATGACCCTGATCAAAAGTTTACATACCCCAGTGACTTTGATCCGATAACATGCACAAAAGTTGACACAAACAGGTTTTGAATGGCTAATCAAGGTTCCAATCCTCACCTGTGACCTGTTTGTTTGTAATTAATGTGTGTGTATAAAAGGTCAGTGAGTTTCTGGGCTTCTGACAGACCATTGCATCTTTCATCCAGCGCTGCACAGATGTTTCTGGATTCTGAGTCATGGGGAAGGCAAAATAATTGTCAAAGGATCTGCGAGAAAAGGTAATTGAACTGCATAAAACAGGAAAGGGGTATAAAAAGATATCCAAGGAATTGAGAATGCCAATCAGCAGTGTTCAAACGCTGATTAAGAAGTGGAAAATGAGGGATTCAGGTTGACCAGCAAAGATTTCAGCCACAACTGCCAGGAAAATTGTTCGAGATGCAAAGAAAAATCCACAAATAACTTCAGCTGAAATACAGGACTCTCTGAAAAATTGTGGTGTGGCTGTTTCAAGATGCACAATAAGGAGGCACTTGAAGAAAAATGGGCTGCATGGTCGAGTCGCCAGAAAAAAAGCCATCACTCCAAATTACTTTGTTCCAGAAGTTTTGAAGCTTGTCTCTGTGCTGTTTGGTGTAACGTAAGTGGGATACTTTGTGACATTTGCGCAGAAATGGCTTTCTTCTGGCGACTCGACCATGCAGCCCATTTTTCTCTGTACCGGGACCTTGGTGGTCTCACTATAACACAGCCAGTCAGTCCAACAGGAGTCAACAACAACAGGTGTGTGTCCATGAGAGACTGGGAAGAAATTTGTTGCATCTTCACCGTCCTCTGGGAGAGTCTCGAAGGAACCGCCTTGCCAAGTCCCTTGCAGCCAGGGAAAACATTTCAGACCAGGATTTTTTGTGTTTGAGTGAGCAAAAACAAATGTAAACTTTCACTCTAATTGTCTATTTGTGGTCGTCAATTTCATAAATCATAGCAGCTGGCGTCTCCAAAATGTGGTTTGCGATTTAGTCCAAAGTTACAAAAGTCTGCAGTTCTTCATGCATCTTCCAATGTTTTGTGGCAGCTTTGGGGTACCGGTATTTTGAACGGCTGCCAGCATCCTCCAATTTGTGGATAGACCAGAGCAACGCTTCCTCCAATCGGCAGATGTCCTGTTATCATGGTTCCAAATAGGTAGGTGTCTTCAACGTCCTCCACTAAAGTGTCACCAGGTACACGACACTCCACTTCTCCCAAGAGTCTGTTGATTGTCCGGCAACACCCATTCTGACAGAGCAGGCAGGTTCCCCCCCAACCCGAGATCTTGTCAATTTTGTTGAGAGGTCAGTTGATCAATTCCATTGTTTAGATTTCAGAGGAGATCAAGTACTTAGGAGTCTTGTTCGCGAGTGAGGGAAGAGTGGATTGTGAGATCGGTGCGGCGTCTTCAGTAATGCGGACGCCGTATCGATCCGTTGTGGTGAAGAAGGAGCTGAGCCGGAAGGCAAAGCTCTCAATTTACCGGTCGATCTACGTTCCCATCCTCACCTATGGTCATGAGCTTTGGGTTATGACCGAAAAGACAAGATCACGGGTACAAACGGCCGAAATGAGTTTCCTCCGCCGGGTGGCGGGGCTCTCCCTTAGAGATAGGGTGAGAAGCTCAGCCATCCGGGGGGAGCTCAAAGTAAAGCCGCTGCTCCTCCACATCGAGAGGAGCCAGATGAGGTGGTTCGGGCATCTGGTCAGGTGTTTAGGGCACGTCCAACCTGTAGGAAGCCACGAGGAAGACCCAGGACACGTTGGGAAGACTATGTCTCCCGGCTGGCCTGGGAACGCCCCCCGGGAAGAGCTGGACGAAGTGGCTGGGGAGAGGAAAGTCTGGGCTTCCCTGCTTAGGCTGCTGCCCCCGCGACCCGACCTCGGATAAGCGGAAGAAGATGGATGGATGGATGGATAGATTTCAGAGAGCAGTGCAGAAAGATTAAAGTTAAGACAAGACCAAAACAAAGAAGCAAGATAAGAGAGGGGGGGAGGAGGAGTGTCTGCCTTCAATGAGAGCCAGTGAGAGTGATACATGTAATGATATCCATGATGCTATGTATGATGATATCTATGATAATATGTAGACATGAACGGGTTAAAGCGAGAGAACCATTTGTGTGTGTGTGTGTGTGTCTCCCAAGTCCCTGTCCAATCTCCCTGCGCTCAGTTGCCATGGAAACAGCAGCAAGGCCAACAAGGGGTGGAGGTGAGCTGGGAGGGGGGGTGGTTATGATGACATGGAGGAGGGGTTGGGGGGATTATGGGGTGCTAGGGGGCAATGAGAGGCTGGGCTGGGGGGCGGGGGGGGGGGGGGGGGGGGTCTCACGAGGTTGCAGACCACAGAACTCTTTCAAAGTGTTCTGAAAAGTCGACTGTGTTGTTCGGAAATCGTCCATCTTGGAAATGTTGACTTCAATCATCTTCCAAAGTGTGAAGGGCAACAATCTCCCAGCTCAGACCTCCTCCAAGACCCTAATAACATCGGAGAACATCCATCAAGAGGCGCCTTTAGACCCATAAAGGTTTCCATGGTCCACTCTCCAAAAGTCGCTTCTCCACAGAAAAAACTGCTCTAATGACTCGCTAACATGAACACTGATCTCTCCTGCTCCGTCTTCTTATTCTCTGCACACTTTGCACACTTTGCACATGCAGAAGACAGATATATGCACACTTTGCACATGCAGAAGACAGATATATGCACACTTTGCACATGCAGAAGACAGATATATGCACACTTTGCACATGCAGAAGACAGATATATGCACACTTTGCACATGCAGAAGACAGATATATGCACACTTTGCACATGCAGAAGACAGATATATGCACACTTTGCACATGCAGAAGACAGATATATGCACACTTTGCACATGCAGAAGACAGATATGTGCACACCTTGCACATATGCACACTTTGACGTAACGTACATAACAGCCCATTAAGATTTTCAATCCGGCCCGCCGGACAAAAAATGTTTCCATAAAAGTGATAATATATCATATTGTAGGTGTTTATTACACTTTGCATTCATATTTTGCCGTTTGTTACATTTATGTTGTGTTTTGCTTGATTGTAAAAGATACACAACTATCAAGGAGCTGGTCTGAGCGATGTCGATATGTTGTTAATATTCAGTGTTTTATTGCTCATAGTTAATATTGTAAATCCCACATGAAAGAGGAGCGATGTTCATATGTTGTTAATATTCAGTGTTTTATTGTTCATAGTTAATACTGTAAATCCCACTTATAAGTGGAGGGATGTTCATATGTTGTTAGTATTCAGTGTTTTATTGTTCATAGTTAATATTGTGAATCCCACGTATAAGAGGAGCAATGTTCATACATCTAAATGTGTATATATCATTTATACACACGTACTGTACAGATCAATGTGTATATATCATTTATACACACATACTGTACATCTAAATGTGTATATATCATTTATACACACATACTGTACATCTAAATGTGTATATATCATTTATACACACATAATGTACAGATAAATGTGTATATATCATTTATACACACATACTGTACAGATCGATGTGTATATATCATTTATACACACATACTGTACAGATAAATGTGTATATATCATTTATACACACATACTGTACAGATATATCATTTATACACACATACTGTACATCTAAATGTGTAGATATCATTTATACACACATACTGTACATCTAAATGTGTATATATCATTTATACACACATAGTGTACATCTAAATGTGTATATATCATTTATACACACATAGTGTACATCTAAATGTGTATATATCATTTATACACACATACTGTACAGATAAATGTGTATATATCATTTATACACACATAATGTACAGATAAATGTGTATATATAATTTATACACACATACTGTACATCTAAATGTGTACATTTAATTTATACACACATACTGTACATCTAAATGTGTATATATCATTTATACACACATACTGTACATCTAAATGTGTACATTTAATTTATACACACATACTGTACATCTAAATGTGTATATATCATTTATACACACATACTTTACATCTAAATGTGTATATATCATTTATACACACATACTTTACATCTAAATGTGTATATATAACATATACACATACTGTACATCTAAATGTGTATATATCATTTATACACACATACTTTACATCTAAATGTGTATATATAACATACACATACTGTACATCTAAATGTGTATATATCATTTATACACACATACTGTACAGATCAATGTGTATATATAATTTATACACACATACTGTACATCTAAATGTGCATATATCATTTATACACACATCCTGTACATCTAAATGTGT
>NC_084563.2:7139598-7159598 GCF_033978685.3 Nerophis lumbriciformis | reverse complement strand
GCATGTTTAACATATAGATTCCTTTCTTTCATGAAGACTAGAATATAAGTTGGCGTATTACCTGATTCTGATGACTTGCGTTGATTGTAATCAGACAGTAGTGCTGATAACGTCCACGTTTTCAAATGGAGGAGAAGAAAAGTTCCTCTTTTCTGTCTAATACCACATGAAAGTGGTTGGTTTTTGGCATCTTATTTGTCCAGCTTCCATATTCGTTTTTATACACTTTACAAGAAATACATTGGCGGCAAACTCCGTAACTTGCTAGCTTGTTTGCGCTGGCTTTCGGAGACTCTTATTTTGAAAGCGCAGGCGCGATGGAGCGGCACTTTTATTGTGAAGACAGGAACTGTGCAGTCAGTCTTTAGGCTTTTGACGGGATGTACGGTTGAAATAAAAAAGGGTCTTTTTTCCTTCACACTTTTGATTGATTGATTGAAACTTTTATTAGTAAATTGCACAGTACAGTACATATTCCATACAAGTGACCACTAAATGGTAACACCCCAATAAGTTTTTCAACTTGTTTAAGTCGGGTCATGTGACCACCTGTCTCTGTTTGATTGGTCCAACGTCACCAGTGACTGCATCTGATTGGTGGAACGAAGTGAAACGTCACCAGTAAGGCAGGCACTTTGAAGGTCTGTCTGACAGACCAAAACAAACAAAGCGTGCATTAACAGATCGATAAAAATTAGTAGCGAGTAGCGAGCTGAATGTAGATAAAAGTAGCGGAGTAAAAGTAGCGTTTCTTCTCTATAAATATACTGAAGTAAAAGTAAAAGTATGTTGCATTAAAACTACTCTTAGAAGTACAATTTATCCCAAAAGTTACTCAAGTAGATGTAATGGAGTAAATGTAGCGCGTTACTACCCACCTCTGGTTTTAACTGCCTGTGTTGTTTTTGCACTTATCCTGTTAATGTGTTGAAACGAGGACATTTCTTTTTGTATGTAACCTATTTTTACGGGCTTGCCTCTTTGTGATGTTAAGTTCCTGTTATTAACTGCAGCTATACAGTATATGCCTTGAGCTCTTATTTTGAAAGCCCCCAGACCGGAAGTGATGACAGTGGTCCTCGTGTAAAACTGGAGCCTCCGTGTTTATTTTGTAGTTTTATATAGTACAGGCGACATTTATAAACCCTCGGTTACAATAACAAACACGGAGGCTCCAGCTTTACACGAGGACCACTTTATTTAAAACGTTTCTCTGGGTGCGTCACGCAAGTGACGTCAATGTTCGACCCTCGAGAGCCGTGTACCACACCGTGATTGTCAAGCGCCATTCATATAAAACTCGCACTAACATTAAACTTTCGTATTAAGGTGGGGGCTGCGAAATAACGTCTCACGGGCCGCGTGTCTGAGACCCCTGGTCTAATATATTTATATAGATGTGTCAGAAGTGCTACTGACACTTTATTTTTGTTTTCTTTTCCTGTGTTTGAAATCACTTCCTGTCCTGGTGCTCTTGTTTTGTCACAGTTTCCTGTTTGCTCTCTGTCTTTTGCGGCACCTTTACTCTCTGCTCCGTGTCCTGTCAGCACACCTGCTCCTCGTTTAATTAGTTCTATTTAGCTCCACCTGAGTCCCTCCTTCAGCGCTTCATCATTATTCTTTTTGGACGGATGTGGATCGGACGGGTTTTGTTCACAGTGAGTAATATTTTGGGCTTTTCCCACTTACTTTCTACTGCTTGTGTTGATGCTTTCCATAATGTGCTCTGCTGCTTTCTATTGATGCTTTCCATAATGTGCTCTGCTGCTTTCTATTGCTTGTGTTGCTGTGACCTGCACTACACATGCACATACACGTGTGTTAGGAACACAACATGAAGCAACAACACACACTTAGTCAGGGACAAACATGCACATGTGTTAGGAACACAACATGAAGCAACAACACACATTTAGTTAGTGACAAGCTGTCACTCACAATGGCTCTCAACTGCTGTCTGAGAGAGTCAAGGTGGGTCTGAGTGTTTTGGTAACACAACATGAAGCAACAACACACATTTAGTCTGACACACAAAGATGACAAGCTGTCACTCACAATGGCTCTCACCTGCTGGCTAAGAGAGTCAAGGTGGGTGTGGGTGTTTGATGCAGGTGAACACACCTGCCCTCACTGATTAGGCCCAACTATGGTTGTCAGTTTGTTTGTTGTGGCCCACTGGGAGGCCTTTGGTTGTTTGTTGTGGCCCACTGGGGGGCATTTGTTTTTGTTGTGGCCGACTGGGAGGCATGTGTTTGTTTGTTGTGGCCGACTGGGAGGCATGTGTTTGTTGTGGCCGACTGGGGGGGCCTTTTTGTTTGTTGTGGCCGACTGGGGGGGCCTTTTTGTTTGTTGTGGCCGACTGGGGGGCCTTTGTTTGTTTGTTGTGGCCGACTGAGGGGGGGGCGTTTGTTTTGGCCGACTGGGAGGCCAATGTATGTATTTTGTTTATGGTCATTTACAGCAGTGGATCGATTGGTACCAGGCCGCACAAGAAGAAAAAATAAAATAAAATAATAATAATAATTAAAAAAACAAAATATATATATAATTAAAATTTAAAAAATATATCTATGATTTTATTTATTAAATCAACAAAAACACTTAGTGCACCAACCCAAAAAACCTCCCTCCCCCCATTCACACTCATTCGCACAAAAGGGTTGTTTCTTCCTGTTAATATTTCTGGTTCCTACATCATATATATCCGTGGGACACATTTTCAAGCGTTGACGGGTCCACAGTTACAAAAAGGTTGGGGACCACTGATGTACAGGGTTGACATGTATATGTTTTTTGTTTGTGGTCATGTACAGGGTTGACGTGTGTGTATATATTATATGTATAATTTTTATTTTTTATTTTTACAGTTTTGACGTATTTTTTTTTTTTTTTTTTTACAGGTTTGACATGTGTTTTTTTAACAGGGTTGACGTGTGTGTGTGTATATATTATGTATAATATTTTTTTTAATTTTTACAGGTTTGACGTGTGTTTTTTACAGGTTTGACGTGTGTTTTTTACAGGTTTGACGTGTATGTGTAGGTTTTTTTTTTACAGGTTTGACGTGTATATGTATTTTTTTTTACAGATTTGACGTGTGTTTTTTTACAGGTTTGACGTGTATTTTTATTTTAATTTTTTTCACAGGTTTGATGTGTTTTTTCACATGTTTGATGTGTGTTTTTTTACAGGTTTGACGTGTGTTTTTTGTTTTTTTACAGGTTTGACGTGTGTGTTTTTTTTTACAGGTTTGACGTGTATTTTTATTTTATTTTTTTGTACAGGTTTGACGTGTATGTTTTTTTTACAGGTTTGACGTGTGTATTTTTTACAGCGTTGTGTATGTGTATTTTGTATATGGTTTTGTTTTACAGGGCTGACTTAAGTATGTATTGTATGTTTTTTTTTTTTTTACAGGGTTGATGTGCATATATGTATTGTATGTTTTTTTTTTTTTTTTTTAACAGGGTTGTTTATTTTGTTTATGGTTTTGTTTTACAGGGCTGACGTAAGTACATATGGTTTTTTTACAGGGTTGATGTGTAAGCCCGCTCCAAGATGGCGGAGAGATGGGCCGCGCCAAGGGCGACGCGGCAAGCGTGACCAGGTGCGGGGATCGGCACCTGGTCACAATCAGCTAATCCCCTTGCAGCAGTTAAAAGAACAGCGACGGTGGAGAAGCTGAGACGCATGCAACGAGAGACGGAGAAAAGAAGTGGACACAACGAGAGGCTGATGAGGAGCGAGAACGGAAGAGGAGGCGAACACGCGAAGGACGGTGACGTGCTGCTGAAAAGCAGACTGAGGACGGGAGGAAAACCATTCGTGTGCTCACGTGAGGGGAAAAGGCAGCTGCAGAAAAGCACGCCAAAGACTTTCTTATTGAAATAAAGATGTCTAAACCTTCTCACAACAATGTCTTCCTTGGATGGTCCTGTGAACCCACCTGGAAGCAAGAGTCTTCCACTGTGGATATTTTTTGTTTTACAGGGTTGATGTCTTGTGTTTTGTATGTTTTTTTTACAGGGTTGACATGTGTATATGTGTGTGTATATATATATATATATATGTATGTATTTTGTGTTTTTTTATTTTTATTTTTTTTATTTTTTTATTTTTTTACAGGGTTGTGTATTTTGTATGTATTTTTTTTTTACAGGGTTGACGTGTGTGTGTGTATTGTATGTTTTTTTTTACAGGGTTGACGTGTGTATTTTGTATGTTTTTTTACAGGGTTGAAGTGTGTGTTTATTTTTTTTTTTTTTTACAGGGTTGGTGTGTTTTGTTTTTTTTTTTTACAGGGTTGACGTGTGTACATGTATGTGTGTGTGTGTGTGTGTATATATATATATATATATATATATATATATATATATATATATATAATGTATATTTTGTGGTTTTTTTTTTACAGGGTTATGTATGTGTATTGTAGTTTTTTTACAGGGTTGTGTGTGTATTTTGTATGTTTTTTTTTACAGGGTTGACGTGTGTGTATTTTGTATGTTTTTTTTACAGGGTTGAAGTGTGTATTTTGTATATGGTTTTTTTACAGGGTTGACGTGTGTATTTTGTATAGTTTTTTTTACAGGGTTGACGTGTGTACATGTATCTTTTTTTTTACAGGGTTGACGTGTATTTTGTATAGTTTATTTTAACAGGGTTGTGTGTGTGTGTGTGTGTGTGTATGTATATATATATATATATATATATATATATATATAATAATTTTAACAGGGTTTATGTATGTGTATATATAATTTTAACAGGGTTTATGTATGTATTTTGTATATGGAAACACAACCCTTACACAATGTGTTATGGGTCACACTCCTGCTGCCTCTCCTGCTATGCATGCTGTTGAGTGGGCCACACCAACGGGCGTTCCCTCTCCACTGCGGGCGTGCCTCCGCAAGAGATCTGCAATCAACACACCTGCCCGTGATGAGTGACCAGCCTTCATAAGCCAGCGCGTCTTGAGGTCCGGTGCCAGAACGTAGCTCCTCCTACCAGTACAGTAAGTCAACACTTCTCTCTCCCTGTGTTCCCTTCCCGCCGTGTTCACCGTCTCTCGTGTTGTGTCGTCCTCCAGCTTCCTCGTCGTCGAGTTGTGTGTCTCGTCTACCTGGACTCCCTCTTCCTGGAATAAGACCTCGCTCCTGTCCTCGACCATCCACCTGCCCCCTGACGTCCAAGCCTGCTTTTGGACTTCTGCCTCGATCTCAACACGCACACTCAACACCCTCTGGTGACCACGCTCAGATAATACTTACACATAGTCACACTACATCTCTTTAAGCTAATCACACACTGCACTCACATACTGAGCTGTCAATAAACACGCTGACAGCTAACGACATCATCGCCTCTCTGCAGTCTTCTTCTCCCGCTGTCCCGTCGCTCAATGTTATATATTTTCATTCATGTTTTCATTCTTACACCATGCACCGCAACAACACTACACAACTCTTACACAATGTTATCTATGTATTTGATTCATTCATGTTACTAATTTATCATTCTTACACCATGCACAACACTAACCAACTCTCACACAATGTTGTTCGTTCATTCATTCATTACTTTATTCATTCATTATAAATCAAAGTTTATTTTATAGCCCTAAATCACGAGTGTCTCAAAGGGCTGCACAAGCCACGACGACATCCTGGGCTCAGATCCCACATCAGGGCAAGAAAAAACTCAACCCAATAGGTTGACAATTAGAAACCTTGGAGAGACTGCAATGAAAGTTGAGTGGATCTAGCATAACATTATTGTCAGAGTCCAGTCCATAGTGGATCTAACATAACATTATTGTGAGAGTTCAGTCCATAGTGGATCCAACATAATAGTGAGAGTCCAGTCCATAGTGGATCTAACATAATAGTGAGAGTCCAGTCCATAGTGGATCTAACATAACATTATTGTGAGAGTCCAGTCCATAGTGGATCTAACATAACATTATTGTGAGAGTCCAGTCCATAGTGGATCTAACATAACATTATTGTGAGAGTCCAGTCCATAGTGGATCTAACATAACATTATTGTGAGAGTCCAGTCCATAGTGGATCTAACATAACATTATTGTGAGAGTCCAGTCCATAGTGGATCTAACATAACATTATTGTGAGAGTCCAGTCCATAGTGGGGCCAGCAGGAGATCATCTTGAGTAGAGACTCTTAAAAACGAGAGTTAGGTGGAAGATAATACCCAGATTCTTTACCGAGTCGCTTTGTGTAGTTGTCAAATGTTAAGGTGGTATTATTAAATGGGTGTATAATTGTTTGGTTGTCCCATGTTAAGGTGGTATTATTAAAAGGGTGTGTGGTTGTTATGTTACGGTGGTGTTATTAAATGGGTGTTGGTTGTCACATGTTACGGTGGTGTTATTAAATGAGTGTATAATTGTTTGGTTGTCACATGTTACGGTGGTAATTTTAAATGGGTGTATAATTGTTTGGTTGTCACATGTTAAGGTGGTGTTATTAAATGGGTGTGTAATTGTTTGGTTTTCACATGTTACGGTGGTGTTACATGTTACGGTGGTGTTAAATAGGTGTAATTGTTTGGTTGTCACATGTTAAGGTGGTGTTATTAAATAGGTGTTATTGTTTGGTTGTTAAATGTTAAGGTGGTGTTAAACAGGTGTGTAATTGTTTGGTTGTCACATGTTAAGGTGGTGTTATTAAATAGGTGTAATTGTTTGGTTGTCGCATGTTAAGGTGGTGTTATTAAATGGGTGTGTAATTGTTTGGTTGTCACATGTTAAGGTGGTGTTATTAAAAGGGTGTGTGGTTGTTATGTTACGGTGGTGTTATTAAATGGGTGTTGGTTGTCACATGTTACGGTGGTGTTATTAAATGGGTGTTGGTTGTCACATGTTACGGTGGTGTTATTAAATAGGTGTGTAATTGTTTGGTTGTCACATGTTAAGGTGGTATTATTAAATAGGTGTTATTGTTTGGTTGTTAAATGTTAAGGTGGTGTTATTAAATAGGTGTATAATTGTTTGGTTGTCACATGTTAAGGTGGTGTTATTAAAAGGGTGTGTAATTGTGTGGTTGTTATGTTACGGTGGTGTTATTAAATGGGTGTTGGTTGTCACATGTTACGGTGGTGTTATAAAATGAGTGTATAATTGTTTGTCACATGTTAAGGTGGTGTTATTAAATGGGTGTGTAATTGATTGGTTTTCACATGTTACGGTGGTGTTACATGTTACGGTGGTGTTAAATAGGTGTAATTGTTTGGTTGTCACATGTTAAGGTGGTGTTATTAAATAGGTGTTATTGTTTGGTTGTAAAATGTTAAGGTGGTATTATTAAATAGGTGTGTAATTGTTTGGTTGTCACATATTAAGGTGGTATTATTAAATAGGTGTGTAATTGTTTGGTTGTCACATATTAAGGTGGTATTATTAAATAGGTGTGTAATTGTTTGGTTGTCACATGTTAAGGTGGTGTTATTAAAAGGGTGTGTAATTGTGTGGTTATGTTACGGTGGTGTTATTAAATGGGTGTTGGTTGTCACATGTTACGGTGGTGTTATTAAATGAGTGTATAATTGTTTGGTTGTCACATGTTACGGTGGTAATTTTGAATGGGTGTATAATTGTTTGGTTGTCACATGTTAAGGTGGTGTTATTAAATGGGTGTAATTGTTTGGTTTTCACATGTTACGGTGGTGTTACATGTTACGGTGGTGTTAAATAGGTGTAATTGTTTGATTGTCACATGTTAAGGTGGTGTTATTAAATAGGTGTTATTGTTTGGTTGTTAAATGTTAAGGTGGTGTTATTAAATAGGTGTGTAATTGTTTGGTTGTCACATGTTAAGGTGGTATTATTAAATAGGTGTGTAATTGTTTGGTTGTCACATGTTAAGGTGGTGTTATTAAATAGGTGTGTTATTGTTTGGTTGTTAAATGTTAAGGTGGTGTTATTAAATAGATGTGTAATTGTTTGGTTGTCACATGTTAAGGTGGTGTTCTTAAATAGGTGTGTAATTGTTTGGTTGTTAAATGTTAAGGTGGTGTTATTAAATAGGTGTGTAATTGTTTGGTTGTCACATGTTAAGGTGGTATTATTAAATAGGTGTAATTGTTTGGTTGTCACATGTTAAGGTGGTATTATTAAATAGGTGTGTAATTGCTTGGTTGTTAAATGTTAAGGTGGTGTTATTAAATAGATGTGTAATTGTTTGGTTGTCACATGTTAAGGTGGTGTTATTAAAAAGGCTTAATTGTTTGGTTGTCACATGTTAAGGTGGTGTTATTAAATAGGTGTGTAATTGTTTGGTTGTTAAATGTTAAGGTGGTGTTATTAAATAGGTGTGTAATTGTTTGGTTGTCACATGTTAAGGTGGTATTATTAAATAGGTGTGTAATTGTTTGGTTGTCACATGTTAAGGTGGTGTTATTAAATAGGTGTGTTATTGTTTGGTTGTTAAATGTTAAGGTGGTGTTATTAAATAGATGTGTAATTGTTTGGTTGTCACATGTTAAGGTGGTGTTCTTAAATAGGTGTGTAATTGTTTGGTTGTTAAATGTTAAGGTGGTGTTATTAAATAGGTGTGTAATTGTTTGGTTGTCACATGTTAAGGTGGTATTTTTAAAAAGGCTTAATTGTTTGGTTGTCACATGTTACGGTGGTATTATTAAATAGGTGTAATTGTTTGGTTGTCACATGTTAAGGTGGTGTTATTAAATAGGTGTGTAATTGCTTGGTTGTTAAATGTTAAGGTGGTGTTATTAAATAGATGTGTAATTGTTTGGTTGTCACATGTTAAGGTGGTATTATTAAATAGGTGTAATTGTTTGGTTGTCACATGTTAAGGTGGTATTATTAAATAGGTGTAATTGTTTGGTTGTCAAATGTTAAGGTGGTATTATTAAATAGGTGTGTAATTGCTTGGTTGTTAAATGTTAAGGTGGTGTTATTAAATAGATGTGTAATTGTTTGGTTGTCACATGTTAAGGTGGTGTTATTAAAAAGGCTTAATTGTCACATGTTAAGGTGGTGTTATTAAATAGGTGTGTAATTGTTTGGTTGTTAAATGTTAAGGTGGTGTTATTAAATAGGTGTGTAATTGTTTGGTTGTTAAATGTTAAGGTGGTGTTATTAAATAGATGTGTAATTGTTTGGTTGTCACATGTTAAGGTGTTCTTAAATAGGTGTGTAATTGTTTGGTTGTTAAATGTTAAGGTGGTGTTATTAAATAGGTGTGTAATTGTTTGGTTGTCACATGTTAAGGTGGTATTATTAAATAGGTGTGTAATTGTTTGGTTGTCACATGTTAAGGTGGTATTATTAAATAGGTGTAATTGTTTGGTTGTCACATGTTAAGGTGGTGTTATTAAATAGGTGTGTAATTGTTTGGTTGTTAAATGTTAAGGTGGTGTTATTAAATAGATGTGTAATTGTTTGGTTGTCACATGTTAAGGTGTTCTTAAATAGGTGTGTAATTGTTTGGTTGTTAAATGTTAAGGTGGTGTTATTAAATAGGTGTGTAATTGTTTGGTTGTCACATGTTAAGGTGGTATTATTAAATAGGTGTGTAATTGTTTGGTTGTCACATGTTAAGGTGGTATTATTAAATAGGTGTAATTGTTTGGTTGTCACATGTTAAGGTGGTGTTATTAAATAGGTGTGTAATTGTTTGGTTGTTAAATGTTAAGGTGGTGTTATTAAATAGATGTATAATTGTTTGGTTGTCACATGTTAAGGTGGTGTTCTTAAATAGGTGTATAATTGTTTGGTTGTCACATGTTACGTGGTATTATTAAATGGGTGTAATTGTTTGGTTGTCACATGTTAAAGTGGTGTAATTAAATGGGTGTGTCATTGTTTGTCAAATGTAAAGGTGTTATTAAATGACTGTATAATTGTTTGGTGGTGTAATTTAAATGGGTGTATAAATGTTTGGTTGTCACATGTTGCGGTGGTGTTATTAAATGGGTGTGTAATTAAGGTGGTGATATTAAATGGGTGTATAATTGTCAAATGTTAAGGTGGTCATATTAAATAGGTGTATAATTGTTTGTCAAATGATATGGTGGTATTATTAAATGGGTGTGTAATTGTTAGGTTGTCAAATGTTACGGTGGTATAAGTTAGCGGACATCCATTGTTTAATTTCATTAAGACACGCCTCCAGCTGACTACAATCCGGTGTGTTGGTGATGTTTAGGGGCATGTAGAGTTGGGTATCATAACAGTGAAAGCTAACAGGTATGATGTCACCTAGCGGCAGCATATAGATGCTGAACAGTGCAGGGCCAAGAATCGAACCTTGGGGAACTCCACATGTTACCATAACATAGTCCGAGGTCACATTGTTATGGGAGACACACTGCATCCTGTCAGTAAGATAAGAGTTAAACCAAGACAAGGCTAAGTCTGACATACCAATACGTGTTTTGATACGCTCTAATAAAATATTATGATGTATGGTATCAAAAGCAGCGCTAAAATCAAGAGGCAACAACATGGATGACACATCAACATCCATCGTTAGCAATAGATCATTAGTCAGTTTTGCCTCCGTAGTAATTTGCCCCGAAAGTGGATTGAAAGGTTTACAGCGATTGTTAGACGCTAAGTGTTTATTTAGCTGCTGTGCAACTACTTTTTCGAGGATTTTTGAAATAAAGGGAAGGTGGCAGGTTGTTTACCATGAGGTCAGAATGTATCATTCTAACACCATATATTATGTGGTCTTCTAGTAGTTTGGGTTGAGAGGAAAAGAGATGAAAGTGTTACTATGACGGTCAAAAAGGAAAAATATTTTAACTTATCACTTTGTTGTGTTGAGTCAGTTTGTTTCCCAAGGACATAATTCATCTTTGTGTTACAAACATTAATGTTCTTTCAAAAAAAACTTGTGAGCTGCTCATTGGTTTCTTTCCAATGTGAATATTGTCTTCAAAACCAATATCAATGCACAAATAAAGAAATACTACAATATATTTATATTTGCTCGTTCCAATTATTTGCATTATTTTCTGACATGAAGAATAACATTGACTGCAGTCGAAGCAAGACTGTTATTATTTGTAGATACATTTTATTCAAACATCTTTATTAGCGAGTGAAGATATCTCCTTCTGGTCCAATGAGGATGTAGCACGCTGACATCTTTCCTGCTTTGTACTTCTCGTCCAATGAGGACGTACTATGCTGATGACATCATTCCTGCCTCGTCCAATGAGGACGGAGCACGGTGTTGACATCGCTCCTGCCTCGTCATTCTCGTCCAATGAGGATGGAGCATGCTGATGACATCCTTCCTGCCTTGTCCTTCTCGTCCAATGAGGACGTACTATGCTGATGACATCCTTCCTGCCTCGTCCTTCTCGTCCAATGAGGACGTACTATGCTGATGACATCATTCCCGCCATGTCCAATGAGGACGGAGCACGGTGTTGATGTCGCTCCTGCCTTGTCATTCTCGTCCAATGAGGATGAAGCACGCTGATGACATTGTTCTTGCCTAGTCCTTCTCGCCCAATGAGGATGAAGCACGCTGATATCATTCCTGCTTTGTCCTTCTCGTCCAATGAGGATGGAGCACAGTGATGACATCATTTCTGCCTCATCCTTCTCGTCCAATGAGGATGGAACACGCTGATGACATCATTCCCGCCTCGTCCAATGAGGACGGAGCATGGTGTTGACATTGCTCCTGCCTCGTCATTCTCGTCCAATGAGGATGAAACACGCTGATGACATCGTTCCTGCTTCGTCCTTCTCGTCCAATGAGGACGTATTATGCTGATGACATCATTCCCGCCTCGTCCAATGAGGACGGAGCATGGTGTTGACATTGCTCCTGCCTCGTCATTCTCGTCCAATGAGGATGAAACACGCTGATGACATCGTTCCTGCTTCGTCCTTCTCGTCCAATGAGGACGTATTATGCTGATGACATCATTCCTGCCTCGTCCAATGAGGACGGAGCATGGTGTTGACATCGCTCCTGCCTCGTCCTTCTCGTCCAATGAGGATGAAGCACGCTGATGACATCGTTCCTGCCTTGTCCTTCTCGTCCAATGATGAAATACGCTGATGACATCCTTCCTGCCTCGTCCTTCTCGTCCAATGAGGACGTACTATGCTGATGACATCATTCCTGCCTCGTCCAGTGAGGACGGAGCACGGTGTTGACATCGTTCCTGCCTCGTCCTTCTCGTCCAATGAGGATGGAGCATACTGATGACATCCTTCCTGCCTTGTCCTTCTCGTCCAATGAGGACGTACTATGCTGATGACATCATTCCTGCCTCGTCCAGTGAGGACGGAGCACGGTGTTGACATCGCTCCTGCCTCGCCCTTCTCGTCCAATGAGGATGAAGCACGCTGATGACATCGTTCCTGCCTCGTCCTTCTTGTCCAATGAGGATGAAGCATGCTGATATCATTCCTGCTTCGTCCTTCTCGTCCAATGAGGACGGAGCACGGTGATGACATCATTCCTGCCTCGTCCTTCTCGTCCAATGAGGATGGAGCACCCTGATGACATCATTCCTGCTTCGTCCTTCTCGTCCAATGAGGACGTACTATGCTGATGACATCATTCCCGCCTCGTCCAATGAGGACGGAGCATGGTGTTGACATCGCTCCTGCCTCGTCATTCTCGTCCAATGAGGATGAAGCACGCTGATGACATCGTTCCTGCCTCGTCCTTCTCGTCCAATGAGGATGAAGCATGCTGATATCATTCCTGCTTCGTCCTTCTCGTCCAATGAGGACGGAGCACGGTGATGACATCATTCCTGCCTCGTCCTTCTCGTCCAATGAGGATGGAGCACCCTGATGACATCATTCCTGCTTCGTCCTTCTCGTCCAATGAGGACGTACTATGCTGATGACATCATTCCCGCCTCGTCCAATGAGGACGGAGCATGGTGTTGACATCGCTCCTGCCTCGTCATTCTCGTCCAATGAGGATGAAGCACGCTGATGACATCGTTCCTGCCTCGTCCTTCTCGTCCAATGAGGATGAAGCATGCTGATATCATTCCTGCTTCGTCCTTCTCGTCCAATGAGGACGGAGCACGGTGATGACATCATTCCTGCCTCGTCCTTCTCGTCCAATGAGGATGGAGCACCCTGATGACATCATTCCTGCTTCGTCCTTCTCGTCCAATGAGGACGTACTATGCTGATGACATCATTCCCGCCTCGTCCAATGAGGACGGAGCATGGTGTTGACATCGCTCCTGCCTCGTCATTCTCGTCCAATGAGGATGAAGCTCGCTGAGGACATCGTTCCTGCCTCGTTGTTCTCGTCCAATGAGGATGAAGCATGCTGATATCATTCCTGCTTCGTCCTTCTCGTCCAATGAGGACGGAGCATGGTGTTGACATCGCTCCTGCCTCGTCATTCTCGTCCAATGAGGATGAAGCACGCTGATGACATCATTCCTGCTTCGTCCTTCTCGTCCAATGAGGATGAAGCACGCTGATGACATCATTCCTGCCTCATCCTTCTCGTCCAATGAGGACCAAGCACACTGATGACATTCCTGCCTCGTCCAATGAGGATGAGAATGCTGATGACATCATTCCTGCTTCGTCCTTCTTGTCCAATGAGGATGGAGCACGGTGATGACATCGTTCCTGCTTCGTCCTTCTCGTCCAATGAGGACGGAGCACGGTGTTGACATCATTCCTGCCTTGTCCTTCTCGTCCAATGAAGATGAAGCACGCTGATAACATCATTCTAGCCTCATTCTTCTCGTCCAATGAGGATGAAGCATGCTGATATCAATCTTGCCTTGTCCAATGAGGATGAAAAATGCTGATGACATCATTCCAGCCTCGTCCTTCTGTTCCAATGAGGATGAAGCACGTTGAAGACATCATTCCTGCCTCATCCTTCTCGTCCAATGAGGACCAAGCACGCTGATGACATTCCTGCCTCGTCGAATGAGGATGAGAATGCTGATGATGCCTTGTCCTTCTTGTCCAATGAGGACTAGGCACGCTGATGAGATCATTCCTGCCTTGTCCTTCTTGTCCAATGACGACCAAGCGCGCTGATGACATCATTCCTGCCTCGTCCAATGAGGACGGAGCATGGTGTTGACATCATTCCTGCCTTGTCCTTCTCGTCCAATGAGGACGTACAATGCTGATGACATCATTCCTGCCACGTCCTTCTCGTCCAATGAGGACCAAGCACGCTGATGACATTCCTGCCTCGTCGAATGAGGATGAGAATGCTGATGATGCCTTGTCCTTCTTGTCCAATGAGGACTAGGCACGCTGATGAGATCATTCCTGCCTTGTCCTTCTTGTCTAATGAGGACGGAGCATGGTGTTGACATCATTACTGCCTTGTCCTTCTCGTCCAATGAGGACGTACAATGCTGATATCATTCCAGCCTCGTCCCTCTTGTCCAATGAGGACGAAGCACGGTGTTGACATCATTCCTGCCTTGTCCAATGAGGATGAAGCACGCTAAAGACATCATTCATGCCTCGTCCTTCTCGTTCAATGAAGATGAAGCATGCTGATGACATCATTCCAGCCTCGTTCTTCTCGTTCAGCCTCGTTCTTCTCGTCCAATGAGGACGAAGCATGCTGATATCATTCCTGCCTTGTCCAATGAAGATGAAGCATGTTGATGACATCATTCCAGCCTCGTCCTTCTGTTCCAATGAGGATGAAGCATGCTGATGACATCATTCCAGCCTCATCCTTCTCGTCCAATGAGGACGGGGCACGGTGTTGACATCATTCCTGCCTGGTCCTTCTCGTCCAATGAGGACAAAGCATGCTGATGACATCATTCCAGCCTTGTCCCTCTCGTCAAATGAGGACGAAGCACGCTGATGACATCATTTATGCCTTGTCCAATGAGGATGAAGCATGCTGATGACATCATTCCTGCCTCGTCCTTCTCGTTTAATGAGGACTAAGCACGCTGATGACATCATTCCTGCCTCATCCTTCTAGTCCAATGAGGACCAAGCACGCTGATGACATCATTCCAGCCTCGTCCAATGAGGATGAAGCACGCCGATGACATCATTCCTGCCTCGTCCTTCTCGGCCAATGAGGACCAGGCCTGCTGATGACATTATTCCTTTCTCGGCCAATGAGGACCAAGCACACTGATGACATAATTCCTGCCTTGGCCAATGAGGACCAAGCACGCTGATGACATATTCCAGCCTCGTCCTTCTCGTTCAATGAGGACCAAGCACGCTGATGACATCATTCCAGCCTTGTCCTTCTCGTCCAATGAGGACGAAGCACGCTGATCATTCCAGCTCCACGATCAGGCAGCGTGGTGCAGAAGACTTTTGGATTGTCCCACACGTTTCTTGGAGCTCCAAAGTCGGGGGCTCCAGGCGATGCTGCAGATCTTCTGGATAGATCAGCGATGAGTCGTGAGAAGGTTGACTAGACTCAAAGCCAGAACTTGTGAAGAACAAGGACTTCTTTTCTGGACTTGATAAGATGGCTGATCCATCGCCCGACAGGACTTTTATCTTTGCTTGAAAAATCTGCTGATAGAATGTTTCATTTGGAGAGTCAACATCCTGAAGATCAGGCAGATCATCCATGTAAAGCAGTTCTGCATACTGCAGTCTAGACTCTGGTGGACCAGGACTCTGTGGTTCTTCTGGAGCATCTACCTTCTCAAAAAGAAGCTGGTGATCATTTGTTGAAAATTCTCTTTCAACTTCATTGCTAAGAAGCCGATCCTCCTCTCCAAGAACCCGCTGAGCCTGTTCTTGATCTTGCTCAAAGATCTTACCTTGGATCTGGACGTCCAAGACTTTGTCAAGCTGCTCTGATTTGGAGTCTTCTTCCAGTTTTTCATCGGATGACTGTGTTTGACTCTGGAGGCTCTCCAGTGTGTCCTGGACAAAGCTATTGATGTTCTCATCAGGTGGGTCTGCATCCTGCAGTTCAGTCTCCAGTAGACCTGGACCATGTGCCTTTTCAGGAACATGGACATTGTCAGAGGCAGGCTGCTCATTTGAAAGATGCACAATGTTGGGTTCTCTGCTTTGATTGCCGAGAAAGTGATGCTCTTCATCATCCAGCTGCCGAGTCTGTTCAATATCTTCAGAAATCTTATCTTGGATCTTGACGTCCAATATTGTGTCAAGCTGCTCTGATTTGGACTTTTCTTCCAGTTTTTCATTGGATGGCTGGGTTCGACTTTGAAGGCTCTCCAATGTGCCCTGTACAAACCCATGGATGTTCTCAGCATCCTGAAGATCAGGTAGATCATTCATGTGTGCCTGTGCTGCATCCTGTAGCTGAGTCTCCATTGGACTGAAGCCATGTGGTTTGTCAGAAGAATTGACGTTCACAGTAGGAAGTTCTCTCCCTGATGTATCTCGAACAACCCGATTCTGCTCTCCATCCGACTGCTGAGTGTGGTCATCCTCTCCTTCAGACATCTTCTCTTCCATTGGGGCCTTCAACTCTTTGTTAAGCTGTGACTTGGACTCTTGGTCATTCATCTGGTTTTCTTGGGTCTGCTGTGTTGCTTGATCCTTAAGGAACTCCTCATGTTGCTCCAATGTGTCCTGCACCAAGGTCTGGATGTTTCCAGCAAATACTTCAACATCCTGAAGATCAGGCAGATCATCCATGTAAAGCAGTTTTGCATACTGCAGTCTAGACTCTGGTGGACCAGGACTCTGCACCAAGGTCTGGATGTTTCCAGCAAATACTTCAACATCCTGAAGATCAGGCAGATCATCCATGTAAAGCAGTTCTGCATACTGCAGTCTAGACTCTGGTGGACCAGGACTCTGTGGTTCTTCTAGAGCATCTACCTTTTCAAAAATATCCTGGTCATTTGTTGGAAATTCTCTTTCAACTTCATTGCAAAGAAGCCGATCCTCTCCAAGAACCCGCTGAGCCTGTTCTTGGTCTTCCTCAAAGATCTTACCTTGGATCTGGACGTCCAAGACTTTGTCAAGCTGCTCTGATTTGGAGTCTTCTTCCAATTTTTCATTGGATGGCTGTGTTTGACTCTGGAGGCTCTCCAGTGTGTCCTGGAGGAAGCTATGGCTGTTCTCATCAGGTGAGTCTGCATCCTGCAGTTCAGTCTCCAGTAGACCTGGACCATGTGCCTTTTCAGGAACATGGACATTGTCAGAGGCAGGCTGCTCATTTGAAAGATGCACAATGTTGGGTTCTCTGCTTTGATTGCCGAGAAAGTGATGCTCTTCATCATCCAGCTGCCGAGCCTGTTCAAAATCTTCAGACATCGTATCTTGGATCTCGACGTCCAACATTGTGTCAAGCTGCTCTGATTTGGACTGTTCTTCCAGTTTTTCATTGGATGGCTGGGTTTGACTTTGAAGGCTCTCCAGTGTGCCCTGTACAAACCCATGGATGTTCTCAGCATCCTGAAAATCAGGTAGATCATCCATGTGTGCCTGTGCTGCATCCTGTAGCCGAATCTCCATTGGACTGGAGCCTTGTGATTTGTCAGAATAATTTACCTTCACAGAAGGAAGTTCTCTCCCTGATTTATCTCGAACAACCCCATTCTGCTCTCCATCCAACTGCTGAGTGTGGTCATCCTCTCCTTCAGACATCTTCTCTTCCATTGTGGCCTTCAACTCTTTGTTAGGCTGTGACTTGGACTCTTGGTCAGTCATCTGGTTTTTTTGGGTTTGCTGTGTTGCTTGATCCTTAAGGAACTCCTCATGCTGATCCAGTGTATCCTGCACCAAGGTCTGGATGTTTCCAGCAAATACATCAACATCCTGAAGACCAGGAACATTATTCATCCGCGGCAGCTCCGCATCCTGCTGCCCAGTCTTCGGTGGACAAGAACTTTGTGACACTACCCAGACCAAATCAGACTGTTCCTCCTGTGCCACACTCTTGTAGCATACAAAGGTTGTAGATCTTCCTGCATCATCACCAGGAACCTGATCATCCTCTCCATCCACAAGCTGAGTTGGACCATCTTGTTCTGCACATATGTTTCCCCCAATACTGTTTTCCTGGATCTCATCAGATTGCAATGTTTGGCTATGGAAAAATTCCACCTGGGCCTCGGATGTGTCCAGCACACAGCTCCAGATGTTCTGAGCAGTTGGTTCCACATCCTCAAGAACGTGAAGATCAATATGCATCAGTTCTATGTCCCAGAGTCTTGTTTCAAGTAAATCAGGACCTAGTGGTTGGAGAGAAACTACCTCTATCGGATGTCGCTCATTATCCCGCTCCTCTTTCACATGACTCACACTTGTAGGTTCTCTTTTGGTCTTATCCCAAATAATCTGATGGTCCTCACCATCAGCTGGATGAGCTTGCTCATCTTCCTCAGACATCTCATCTTCTACCTTGGCCTCCAAACCTTCAACAAGTTGCTCTGATTTATAGTTTTGGTTGCTGGGTTGCTGGGTTGTGTGTTTTGACTCTTCATGTGCGTCCCGTATGTCCTTCACAAAGCTATGGCTGATTTCAGTAGGTGGTTCTTCATTTTCAAGAACAGGTATTGAGTGTGCATCCTCTAAACAAGTCTCCAGAAGACTAGGACCATTGGAGTCCTTGGGATTTTCTAACTCCACAGACAGCTGGTCCTCTTGGTCTCCGCGTTCATAGCTTACAATTATTTGAGGGCCTCCTTCTGCTTTATCACTACAAACTTGAACCTTCTCTCCATCTGCCTGCTGAGCATGTTCTTTTGGTTTTTCAGACATCTCATATGTAATCTCTGCTTCTACGCTTTCATCAAACTGCTCTGATTTGGAGTCTTTTCTGTTTTCATCAGGTGGCTGTGGTGCTTGACTCTGGGGAAACTTCTCATGGTTCTCCTGCACAAAGCTCTGGATGTCCTCAGCAGGTGACCCATCCATATGAGGTGGCTTTACCCCTTCGGGGCTGGACCTCACTGAAACGGGAACTTTAAGATCTCCGTGATGGTTTCCTTTGACAGAAGTTAGCAGGTACTTCTGTTGCTCGCTCTCATGGTTTGAAACTGTTGGAAGTTCGCTTCCTGGTTCATCAATGAGAGGCTGATCTTTCTTACCATCTGTCTGCTGAGCCTGTTCATCTTTAGATATATTTTTGGCATCCAACTCCTCATCAAGCAGGTCTGTTTCAAAGATGTTGTCCTTTTCCAGGTTTTCTTTGGACTTCTTTGTTTGAATTTGGAGAAACTCCTCATGAAAGTCCAAAGTGTCCAGCCCTAACTTTTGAGTAGGTGCTTCCACAACAGGAAGATTGTCAACAGGCAGCTGCTTTGCACGCTCCAGTCCAGTCCCTGCCAGACTTGGATTTTGTTGTGGTTCCTTGGGAGAGTCCATCCTCACAGCAGGAAACTGATTTTCTTGGTCCTCATTCACGTGACTCACAGGTTCTCTGGTTCCATCACAGACAACAAAATTCTCCTCACAATTTGCCTGTTTGTTGTGTTTCTCAAACACCAATTCTTCATCAAGCGGGTCTACTCGGTTTTCTTGGGACTGCTTTATGGTTTGTCTTTGGAGAAACTCCTCGTGGAAGTCCAAAGTGTCCAGCCCTAAATTTTGAGTAGGTGCTTTCACAACAGGAAGACTGTCAACATGCAGCTGCCTTGCACGCTCCAGTCCAGTCCCTGCTAGACTTGGACTTTGTGGTTCCTTGGGAGAGTCCATCTTCACAGCAGGAAAGTGGTTCTCTTGGTCCTCATTCACCTGACTCACAGGGTTTCTGGTTCCATCACAGACAACAAGGTTCTCCTCAGGGTCTACTCTGTTTTCTTGGGACTGCTTTGTGGTTTGACTTTGGAGGAAGTCTCTGTGGGCATTCAATGTGTCCTGCAGAAAGCTCTGGATGCTTGGAGTTGGTGGAACTACATGCTTACTTTCATGGTTTACAAGTTCTCTTTCTGCTTCATGGACAGGAACCTGATCCTCCTCACCATCAGCCTGCTCATCTTCTTCAGACATCTCGTCTCCGACCTCAAACTTGTCTTTCAGCTGCTTTGCTTCAGACTTTCCATCGTGTTTACTGGCCTGCTGGGT
>NC_084563.2:7039598-7132098 GCF_033978685.3 Nerophis lumbriciformis | reverse complement strand
TTGACAACTTGAAGTGGCATAAAACATTTAAAACAAAGGGGTTATAGGAACAATCACTTTCAGTGTTTTATGCCACTTCAAGTTGTCAAAGACGGTATGCTGGTGCCCGACTGCCACAAGTGGAACAAACATTTGAAACAAAGGGGTTATAGGAACAATCACTTTCAGTGTTTTATGCCACTTCAAGTAAACTTATCATAAAGTTACCATATCATTTTTGCAGTATGATCAATCTGATAGAATAAATTTGGATTTTAGCCACAAAAAGGTAATGACACCAATGTTATCTATTGGAATTGTTTAGTACTGTTAAAAGTGTTTATACTATTTATGCTTTCAAGTCCAAGTTGAAGAAATCTTGTTAAATGTTGACAGCATAACTACCAAAATACAGAAGTATGTCCTTAATATTTTTGCAGTGCTATTTCTGTTGAAAAGTCCAAATGATTACATTAGAGATGTGATGTGCCACTTTTCAAGTGTCTGATGGCTTAAATTAATTTTCATTAATTTTTCATATTTTGAATTCTTTTGAAAGGCTTACAAAAAAACTACATTTGAATTGTAATTCCATGCTATTGACAGGACTATTAATTTTAATGAAGTTAGCTTACCATGTTTACAGTATGATAATTGTGATAGAAATGTGAATTTTAGGCACTTAATATTTTTTACAATTGAACAAGGCAGTAGATTATACAAGCTTGGACAGAAAGTTAATAATGACACCAATTTTTTTTTTTAATGGAATTGTTTAGTACTGTTTTACCATTTGTTTACTGTAAAAAGTGTTTATACTGTTTATACTTTCAATTAACAAATTGAAGTCTTGTGAAAGGTTGACAGGATAACTGGCATTAACTGTCAAAATAATTTCAAACTATTGAAGTTAGCTTACAGAATAAACATGTCAATCAACCCATATGATTTTTGCTGTAATATTTTTGTTTTGAAAAGTCACTGTGACTGATAGAAAAGTGATGGTTTTAGCAACATTTTAACCTGTCTGAATGCTAATCATTTTGCGTCGGGGGGCGAAGCCCTGAACCCTCCACCAGGACTTTGTCCTGGACCTACCGGGGCCTGCGGCCCTTGGACCCTGGCTACTAGGCTTTTCTGATTTCAAAAGTTGGCAGGTATGGTGAGGTTATAAAGCTTTTGCCTGTTAAAGAAAGGAGACTGATCCAATGCAGCACAGACATTCGCGTGCCACGCTGTCACGGCCCAGACGCACACCAGTGCGCAATCATATGGGAGCCGCGCTGAGCGCACCTCCAAGCGCGTCTCGCTGCCGGCGACGGCCGGGTATGGGCCCGACGCTCCAGCGCCATCCATTTTCAGGGCTAGTTGATTCGGCAGGTGGGTTGTTACACACTCCTTAGCGGGTTCCGACTTCCATGGCCACCGTCTATATCAACCAGGGTGAGCCCCACCCCTTTCGTGAGCGCACTGCGCGCGGAGTGACCCCTGTTACGCGCCCCCGGCAACAGGGGTGGCGGGCAGGTAAGCTGCTTACCTGCTGCGCGTGACGCCGGCCGCGGCGAAGGCGGGGTGTCGGTGCGGTGGGCGCGGTGGTGACCCTGGACGTGCGTCGGGCCCTTCTCGCGGATCGCCTCAGCTACGGCTCCCGGTGGGGCCCTCTCGGGGGAAGGGGCCTCGGTCCCGGACCCCGGCGAGGCGTCCCTTCTCCGCTCCGTAAAAGTGTCCATCTCTTTTCTTTTCTTTTTCTTCTGTTGTGGCATATGCAGCAGGTGCCTGCTCGTTTTTCGTATGTGGGTAACAACATTTAACTATGTATATATATTTCCCAATTGGTTTAACTGCCACCCGCCTGAATCTATTTAAAATCTAATTTTTTTTTATTTCAACCGCCCGACCCGACCCGACCCGCGGATAAAATCTAATTTTTTTAAAATTTCAACCGCCCGATCCGCGGATAATCCGCGGACTCCGCGGTTGTGCCCGCAAACCGCGCATCTCTAATATATATATATATATATATATATATATATATATATATATATAAAAATCATTATTTATCATATATACTTTTATACAACAATATTCGTGTGCCCTCAAAGCATTCGTTGGTAACTTATTTATTTATTTATTTATTCATTTATCATATATATAGTTTTGTACAACAATATTTGTGTCCTCAAAGCACTCGTATACATTCATCTGTAACTGCAGTATCCATCCATCCATTTTCTACCGCTTGTCCCTTTTGGGGTTCGCGGGGGGTGCTGGAGCTTATCTCAGCTGCATTCGGGCGGAAGGCGGGGTACACCCTGGACAAGTCGCCACCTCATCGCAGGGCCAACACAGATAGACAGACAACATTCACACACTAGGGACCATTTAGTGTTGCCAATCAACCTATCCCCAGGTGCATGTCTGTGGAGGTGGGAGGAAGCCGGAGTACCCGGAGGGAACCCACGCAGTCACGGGGAGAACATGCAAACTCCACACAGAAAGATCCCGAGCCCGGGATTGAACTCAGGACTACTCAGGACCTTCGTATTGTGAGACACATGCACTAACTCCTGTGCCACCGTATGTATATATATATATATATATGTATATGTATATATAATATATATGTATATATAATATATATGTATATGTATATGTATGTATGTATGTATGTATATATATATGTATATATGTATATGTATATATGTATATATGTATATATATATATATATATATATATATATATATATATATATATCAGTGACGTGCGGTGATGTTCATGACTGGTGAGGCACTGACTTCATCACAGTCAGATTTACAAACATATGAACCCTAAAGAGTATCTTATTCACCATTTGATTGGCAGCAGTTAACGGGTTATGTTTAAAAGCTCATACCAGCATTCTTCCCTGCTTGGCACTCAGCATCAAGGCTTGGAATTGGGGGTTAAATCACCAAAAATTATTCCCGGGCGCGGCGCCGCTGCTGCCCACTGCTCCCCTCACCTCCCAGGGGGTGATCAAGGGGATGGGTCAAATGCAGAGGACAAATTTCATTACACCTAGTGTGTGTGTGACAATCATTGCTACTTTAACTTAACTTTAACTTTACACATACAAACTGTAGCACACAAAAAAAGCACATTTAATAAAAAAAAAACTTTATTATGGTCTTACCTTTACTTATAAAATAAGTCCATGAGCCGCTGTTGTGCTGGATTAATGCACCCCCTGACGGGAGTGTTATATCAACTAAAGCCCTGACTTAAACTTTCCACGTGCAAGATTGAATCTATTTAAAAAAGTGTAACCGAGGGTTTATAAATGTCGCCTATACTGTATGAAACTACAAAATAACAAACACGGAGGCTCCAGTTTACACGAGGACCACTTTATTTACCTTCTTTCAAAAACCTCCGCTCCACTCTAACGTGTCATCACTTCCGCTCTTAGCGCCTTCAAAATAAGAGCTCAAGGCATATACTGTATAACAGCGCATAACAGGAACTTAACATCACAAAGAGGAAAGCCCATGAAAATAGGTTGCAAAAGTTATTTAATAAGAAGCCAAAAAGTGCAAAAACAATAATGTTCATGTTGGAGGAGTTGTGAATTAGGTACAACTGCAGTCTGCAGGTGTACCTAATGTTGTGGCCCTGCAGTCATTCACAACTCCTCCAACACGAACATTGTTTTTGCATTTTTTGGCTTCTTGTGAAATAACTTTTTTAAATAGATTCAATCTTGCACGTGGAAAGTTTAAGTGTGGGCTTTAGTTGATATAACACTCCCGTCAGGGGTTGCCGTGCACTCTACGGCGGGGGTGCAGGAGGCGAGCCTCAGCCAGTGCGTCTTTTGCAGCCGTTTTATGATCGCTCAGCACAAGAAATACGTTACACACATACAGTTGTTGACAAAATACACTGTACATTATATACCTCAGCTAACTAAACTATGGAAATGTATAATATAATTCATATAGCAATACGGTCTCACTGCACAGCAGACCAGCAGTTAGCCGAGTCCACAATCCATGTTGCGGCACAACGCAGTGACGTGCCTCAACTGGCTGCTGATCACCGCATCGTCTCTTCTCAGTATTTGAAGGGCAAATGTGAAAATTCAGCGATTTTAAATAAAAATAATCTAAAACGGCCTCACCTGCCATCATGGAAAGACTGCACATCACTGAGATATATATATATATATATATATACCTATAAGTATATATATGTGTGTATATATATATATACATATGTATATATCCCTATATATATATATATATATATAAATATATATATATATATATATATATATACACATATATATATATACACATATATATATATATATATATGTATGTGTGGGGAAAAAAAAATCACAAGACTATTTCATCTCTACAGGCCTGTTTCATGAGGGGGGGTACCCTCAATCATCAGGAGATTTTAATGGGAGCATTCGCATACCATGGTTTATATAGGGCACAGAGTGGGTGGGTACAGGCTGGCCTAGGGGCGTGGTGATTGGCTCATGTGTTACCTAGGAGGTGTTTCCGTCTATGGCGGCATGTTGTTACAATTTCGCTGCGCTTGTTGAGGGATGACAGGTCATGATTTTTTTTTCCCACACATACATATATTGCGCTCTACTACGGTATCGAGCACTATTTTTTGGATAACCTTATTATGACATATATATATATATATATATATATATATATATATATATATATATATATATATATATATATATATATATATATATGTATATATATATATATATGTATGTATATATATATATATATATATATATATATATATATATATATATATATATATATATATAGGGATATATACATATGTATATATATATACACATATATATACTTATAGGTATATATATATATATATATATATATATATATATGTATACATACACATATATATATGTATATATAATGTGATATATATATATATGTATATATGTTTTATATATATATATATATATATATATATGTATATGTATATGTATATTCATTTATACATATTTATCATAAATATATACGAACCCCAAAAGCAGTGAAGTTGTCACGTTGTGTAAATGGTAAATAAAAAGAGAATACAATGAGTTGCAAATCCTTTTCAACGTATATTCAATTGAATAGACTGCAAAGACAAGATAATTAATGTTCCTACTGTAAAACTTGATTTTTTTGCAAATATTAACTCATTTGGAATTTGATGCCTGCAACATGTTTCAAAAAAGCTGGCACAAGTGGCAAAAAGGAGTGAGAAAGTTGAGGAATGCTCATCAAAGACTTATTTGGAACATCCCACAGGTGAACAGGCTAATTGGGAACAGGTGGGTGCCATGATTGGGTATAAAAGCAGTTTCCATGAAATGCTCAGTCGTTCACAAACAAGGACGGGGCGAGGGTCACCACTTTGTCAACAAATGCCTGAGCAAATTGTTTAAGATTTCTCAATCAGCTATTGCAAGGAATTTAGGGATATCATCATCTACGCTCCGTAATATCATCAAAAGGTTCAGAAAATCTGGAGAAATCACTGCACGTAAGCTATGATATTACGCACCTTGGATCCCTCAGGAGGTACTGCATCAATAAGAGACATCGGTGTGTAAAGGATATCACCACAGGAACACTTCAGAAAACCACTGTCAGTAACTACACTTGGTCACTACATCTGTAAGTGCATGTTAAAACTCTACTATGCAAAGCCAAAGCCATTTATCAACAACACCCAGAAACACTTTGCTGGGCCCGAGCTCATCTAAGATGGACTGATGCAAAGTGGAAAAGTGTTCTCTGGTCTGACGAGTCCACTTTTCAAATTGTTTTTGGAAACTGGACGTCGTGTCTTCCGTAACAAAGAGGAAAAGAACCATCCGGATTGTTCTCGGGTCAAAGTGTAAAAGTCAGCATGTGTGATGGTATGGGTGTGTATTTGTGGCCAAGGCATGGGTAACTTACACATCTGTGAAGGCACCATTCATGCTGAAAGGTACATACAACTTTTGGAGTAACTTATGTTGCCATCCAAGCAACGTTATCATGGACGCCCCTGCTTATTTCAGCAAGACAATGCCAAGTCACGTGTTACAACAGCGTGGCTTCATAGTAAAAGAGTGCGGGTACTAGACGGGCCTGTCTGTAGTCCAGACCTGTCTCCCATTGAAAATGTGTAGTGCAATATGAAGGCTAAAATATGAGAAGGGAGACTGTTGAACAACTTAAGCTGTACATCAAGCAAGAATGGGAAAGAATTCCACTTCAAAAATGTGTCTCAGTTCCCAAACCTTTACTGAGTGTTGTTAAAAGGAAAGGCTGACTTCCTGGCTGCGTGGAGCTGGTGGTCCCTGTTTCCCTGGACGACACACCTGCTGTTTTGGGTTGAGTTCCCTGGGTGGCCGGGGCCGTATTCTGGCTCCCACACACACTGGGAGTCAAATATATTGTACATACAAATACACATACATACAAACAATTATTCATACATACATACAGTACATATATAGATACATACATAGGTACCTACGCTCCCACATACATACACAAATACAGTACATATCTACACACTCAAGTTCGTACAGCCACACGCACATTCACTGTACAAACATACATATACACATACATGTACATATACATTCACTGTACAAACATACATATACACATACTGTACATATACATTCACGGTACAACATACATATACACATACATGTACATATACATTCACTGTACAAACATACATATACACATACATGTACATATACATTCACTGTACAAACATACATATACACATACTGTACATATACATTCACTGTACAACATACATATACACATACTGTACATATACATTCACTGTACAAACATACATATACACATACATGTACATATACATTCACTGTACAAACATACATATACACATACTGTACATATACATTCACTGTACAAACACATATACACATACATGTACATATACATTCACTGTACAACATACATATACACATACATGTACATATACATTCACTGTACAACATACATATACACATACATGTACATATATATTCACTGTACAAACATACATATACACATACATGTACATATATATTCACTGTACAAACATACATATACACATACATGTACATATACATTCACTGTACAACATACATATACACATACATATACAAGTACATATACATACATACACTCATGCACATAATCACGTTTCATCAAACATATATTAACGTTGTTGCCCTAGGGTAAACTGGGTAACACATGGCACACATTGTTATAGTAACCTGATGTTACTATAACAATCTACAAGGTTAATACAGTTTGCTTCTCTTTCTTCCCCTCCATTTATCTGCTTCTTTTGTATCTCTAGTTATCATCACGTATACAGTATGTATTGTTGCATTTGAACAACTGTATTGTTGATAATAGAGGTTAATTATTGGTATTGTTCAATATCAATAGTGATATTTCTATTGGTATTTGTATTGCTCCATTTATAGTATAATAATGCTTATTGTCATTTCCGTATTATTATTTATTTCACTAACTGCTCTCTTGTCCACACAATTTCCCCCTCTGTCTTCCTTTTTTTCTCTTTCTATCCCCTCCTGCTCCGGCCCGGCTGCACTAAATGATAATATAAATACATTTAATAAAGTCAAATACAAATAAGGCAACAAGAGAAGTATCCTACACTTCTCTTTTGTAAAGTAAATCTGAACAGCCGACATGGGCATCTACATCAACTATATGATTTGCCTGAGAAGCTGGACAGGACAAACAAAAAAAAGAAAAAAAAAAAAAAAAAGGAAAGGCCATGTAACACAGTGGTAAAAATGCCCCTGTGACAACAATGTGTTGCTGCCTTTATATTCTAAGTTAATGATTACTGGCAAAAAAAAATAACAAAGTTTCTCAGTGTGAACGTTAAATATCTTGTCTTTGCAGTCTATTTAATTGAATATAAGTTGAAAAGGATTTGCAAATCATTGTATTCTCTTTTTATTTACCATTTACGATGAGGTGGCGACTTGTCCAGGGTGTACCCCGCCTTCCGCCCGAATGCAGCTGAGATAGGCTCCAGCACCCCCGTGACCCTGAGAGGGACAAGCGGTAGAAAATGGATGGATGGATGGACAACGTGCCAACTTCACTGGTTTTGGGTTGTGTGTTTGTGTGTGCGTGCGTGCGTGCATGCGTGTATGTGTGTGTATACACGTGTGTGTGTGTATATATATAAATATATATATATATATATATATATATATATACACACACGTGTATACACACACACACGCACGCACACACAAATATATATATAAATATATAAATATATATATATGTGTGTGTATATATATATATGTATATATATATATATATATATATATATATATATATGTATATATATATATATAATATATATATATAATGCGTGTGTGTATATATATATGTGTGTATATATATGTATGTATGTATGTATGTATGTATATGTATATATGTATATATATATATATATATATATATATATACATATATATATACACACACACATATATATATATATTTATATATTTATATATATATTTGTGTGTGTGTGCGTGTGTGTGTGTATACACGTGTGTGTGTATATATATATATGTATGTATGTATGTATATGTATATATATGTATGTATATATATATGTATATATATGTATGTATATGTATATACTGTATATGTATATGTGTATATATATGTATATGTATATATATATATATATTTATATATGTGTGTATATACTGTATATATATATATGTATATGTATATATGTATGTGTATATGTATATATATGTGTGTATATGTACATATTATACATATATATATTATTTATACATATATATATATATATATGTGTATATATATGTATATGTATATATACATGTGTATATATATGTATATGTATATATACATGTGTATATACATGTATATGTATATATACATGTGTGTATATGTATGTATATTTATATATACTGTACATGTGTGTATATATATGTATATGTATATATACATGTGTATATATGTATATATATATGTGTATATATGTATATCTATATACATTATATATGTGTATATATATATATATATATATATATATATGTATATGTATATATACAGTATATGTGTGTATATATATGTATATGTATATATATATGTGTGTATGTATGTATATGTATATGTGTATATATATATATATATATATATATATATATATATATATATATATATATATATATATATACATACATAAACGTGTATGTGTGTGTATATATATATATATATATATATATATATATATATATATATATATATGTTTTACCATGAATTGATTACGTGGACCCCGACTTAAACAAGTAGAAAAACGTTTTCGGGCGTTCCCATTTAGTGGTCAATTGTACGGAATATGTACTGAACTGTTCAATCTACTAATAAAAGTTTCAATCAATCAATCAAAGTATATGTATATATATATATATATATATATATATATATATATATACATATACACACACACACACACAAAGTCAAAGCACCTGTCCGCATCCATCAGTAACTTTAGCTCCACTTTTATATATATATATATATATATATATATATATATATATATATATATATATATATATATATATATATATATATATATATATATATATATATATATATATATATATATATATTTATTTTATTTATTTATTTTATTTATATTTATATTTATTGGTTCCTGTGGGGAAATTCATTTTCACTGACCGTACATTTAGACAAACATTACACATCACGGACAAAAATGGCAAAAAGACATTCATTAAACTACTACATACTTCTATACTTACACAGATTTCTTATAAATACATACATATTTTATTTATATTTGTGTATCATACCTACAAATACTTATTCAAAATTATTGATGATACATCTATATACTTGTGTGTGTGTGTATGTATATATGTATTTATCATACATACAGATTATTTTATATATGTCTACTTGTATTGATATTTATTAATGATGGATGTATATTGTCTCTGCAGGGCCCTCATTAACCACACACACCTTTTCCTGACAGGTAGACCTGACACATGACACAAACACACAAGTCACAATGCAGGTCCAACAAATATGATACCATGAAGATCATGTCATGCACATGTATCACATATGATACCATGACGATCATGTCATGCACATGTATCACTTATGATACCATGACGATCATGTCATGCACATGTATCACATGATACCATGAAAGATCATGTCATGTGCATGTATCACATATGATACCATGAAGATCATGTCATGCACATGTATCACACTAGTGTAGTAGACCTAAGTATACATTAACCACCATAATGACAACATAAAATACAGTAGTGTAGTAGACCTAAGTATTCATTAAGTACCACCATAATGACAACATTAAAATACAGTAGTGTAGTAGACCTAAGTATTCATTAAGTAGCACCATAATGACAACATTAAAATACAGTAGTGTAGTAGACCTAAGTATTCATTAAGTAGCACCATAATGACAACATTAAAATACAGTAGTGTAGTAGACCTAAGTATTCATTAAGTAGCACCATAATTAAAATGTGAATTGTTGCAGGCAGGAAGTGGAAGTATTCAGTCAGGCCAGGCATCAACTCAAGATTGTGACAAGAGGACTTACTTCAATCAAGACATTTGGAATTAGCATCCAAGCTAAGCAGCTAGCAAGGACTCAAAGTTGACTGAGTGAAACTACTACTGCACCACAACATGGTGAGTTCAACCTTCCAGTGATATCAACACAATCATTACGTCATCGTTATGTTTTATAAAACCTTCCAGCGATCTCAACACAATCCTTACGCTATCTTTCATGAAACCTTCCAGCAATATCAACACAATCCTTACGTCATCTTTCATGAAACCTTCCAGCGATATCAACACAATCCTTACGCTATCTTTCATGAAACCTTCCAGCGATATCAACACAATCCTTACGTCATCTTTCATGAAACCGTCCAGCGATATCAACACAATCGTTACGTCATAGTTATCTTTTATGAAACCTTCCAGCGATATCAACACAATCCTTACGTCATCTTTCATGAAACTTTCTAGCAATATCAACACAATCCTTACGTCATCTTTCATGAAACCGTCCAGCGATATCAACGCCATCTTTACGTCATCGTTATGTTTTATAAAACCTTCCAGCGATATCAACACAATTGGTACGTTATCTTTCTTAAAACCTTCCAGCGATATCAACACAATCCTTACGTTATCTATCAAAACCTTCCATCGATGTCAACACAATCGTTACGTTATCTTTCATGAAACCTTCCAGCGATATCAACACAATCGTTAGGTCATCATTATCTCTTTTAAACCTTCCAGCAATATCAACACAATCGTTACGTCATCGTTATCTTTTATGAAACCTCCCAACGATATCAACACAATCGTTACGTCATCGCCATCTTTTATAAAGCCTTCCAGCGATATCAACATGGCCGTGTTTGATGATGTCACACATGTTTTAAAATAGTTTTTGCGGCCATGTTTGATGATGTCACACGTTAAAAAGTAGTTTTTGCGGCCATGTTTGATGATGTCACACATGTTTAAGTAGTTTTTGTGGCCATGTTTGATGATGTCACACATGTTTTAAAATAGTTTTTGCGGCCATGTTTGATGATGTCACACGTTAAAAAGTAGTTTTTGCGGCCATGTTTGATGATGTCACACATGTTAAATAGTAGTTTTTGCAGTCATGTTTGATGATGTCACACATGTTTTAAAGTGGTTTTTGCAGCCATGTTTGATGATGTCACACATCTTAAAAACTAGTTTTTGCGGCCATGTTTGATGATGTCACACACGTTAGATAAGTAGTTTTTGCGGCCATGTTTGATGATGTCACACATGTTAAAAACTAGTTTTTGCGGCCATGTTTGATGATGTCACACATGTTTAAGTAGTTTTTGTGGCCATGTTTGATGATGTCACACATGTTTAAGTAGTTTTTGCGGCCATGTTTGATGATGTCACACTTTAAATAAGTAGTTTTTGTGGCCATGTTTGATGATGTCACACATATTTTAAAGTAGTTTTTGCGGCCATGTTTGATGTCACACATGTTTTAAAGTAGTTTTTGCGGCCATGTTTGATGATGTCACACATGTTAAAAAGTAGTTTTTGCGGCCATGTTTGATGATGTCACACATGTTAAAAAAGTAGTTTTTGCGGCCATGTTTGATGATGTCACACATGTTAAAAAGTAGTTTTTGCGGCCATGTTTGATGATGTCACACATGTTAAAAAAAGTAGTTTTTGCGGCCATGTTTGATGATGTCACACATGTTAAAAAGTAGTTTTTGCGGCCATGTTTGATGATGTCACACATGTTAAAAAGTAGTTTTTGCGGCCATGTTTGATGATGTCACACATGTTAAAAAGTAGTTTTTGCGGCCATGTTTGATGATGTCACACATGTTAAAAAGTAGTTTTTGCGGCCATGTTTGATGATGTCACATATGTTAAAAAGTAGTTTTTGCGGCCATGTTTGATGATGTCACACATGTTTAAGTAGTTTTTGTGGCCATGTTTGATGATGTCACACATGTTTAAGTAGTTTTTGCGGCCATGTTTGATGATGTCACACTTTAAATAAGTAGTTTTTGCGGCCATGTTTGATGATGTCACATGTTTTAAAGTAGTTTTTGCGGCCATGTTTGATGATGTCACACATGTTAAAAAGTAGTTTTTGCGGCCATGTTTGATGATGTCACACATGTTAAAAAGTAGTTTTTGCGGCCATGTTTGATGATGTCACACATGTTAAAAAGTAGTTTTTGCGGCCATGTTTGATGATGTCACACATGTTAAATAGTAGTTTTTGCGGCCATTTTTGATGATGTCACACATGTTAAAAAGTAGTTTTTGTGGCCATGTTTGATGATGTCACACATGGTAAAGTAGTTTTTGTGGCCATGTTTGATGTTAGTTTTTGCAGCCATGTTTGATGATGTCACACATGTTAAAGTAGTTTTTGCGGCCATGTTTGATGATGTCACACATGTTAAAAAGTAGTTTATGCGGCCATGTTTGATGATGTCACACATGTTTTAAAATAGTTTTTGCGGCCATGTTTGCTGATGTCACACATGTTAAAAAGTAGTTTTTGCGGCCATGTTTGATGATGTCACACATGTTAAATAGTAGTTTTTGCAGTCATGTTTGATGTCACACATGTTTTAAAGTGGTTTTTGCAGCCATGTTTGATGATGTCACACATCTTAAAAACTAGTTTTTGTGGCCATGTTTGATGATGTCACACATGTTAAATAGTAGTTTTTGCGGCCATGTTTGATGATGTCACACATGTTAAAAAATAGTTTTTGTGGCCATGTTTGATGATGTCACACATGGTAAAGTAGTTTTTGTGGCCATGTTTGATGATGTCACACATGTTAAAAAGTAGTTTTTGCGGCCATGTTTGATGATATCACACATGTTTTAAAATAGTTTTTGCGGCCATGTTTGATGATGTCACACGTTAAAAAGTAGTTTTTGCGGCCATGTTTGATGATGTCACACATGTTAAATAGTAGTTTTTGCAGTCATGTTTGATGATGTCACACATGTTTTAAAGTAGTTTTTGCGGCCATGTTTGATGATGTCACACATGTTAAAAAGTAGTTTTTGCGGCCATGTTTGATGATGTCACACATGTTAAAAAGTAGTTTTTGCGGCCATGTTTGATGATGTCACACATGTTTAAGTTGTTTTTGTGGCCATGTTTGATGATGTCACACATGTTTTAAAATAGTTTTTGCGGCCATGTTTGATGATGTCACACGTTAAAAAGTAGTTTTTGCGGCCATGTTTGATGATGTCACACATGTTAAATAGTAGTTTTTGCAGTCATGTTTGATGTCACACATGTTTTAAAGTGGTTTTTGCAGCCATGTTTGATGATGTCACACATGTTAAAAAGTAGTTTTTGCGGCCATGTTTGATGATGTCACACATGTTAAAAAAGTAGTTTTTGCGGCCATGTTTGATGATGTCACACATGTTAAAAAGTAGTTTTTGCGGCCATGTTTGATGATGTCACACATGTTAAAAAGTAGTTTTTGCGGCCATGTTTGATGATGTCACACATGTTAAAAAGTAGTTTTTGCGGCCATGTTTGATGATGTCACATATGTTAAAAAGTAGTTTTTGCGGCCATGTTTGATGATGTCACACATGTTTAAGTAGTTTTTGTGGCCATGTTTGATGATGTCACACATGTTTAAGTAGTTTTTGCGGCCATGTTTGATGATGTCACACTTTAAATAAGTAGTTTTTGCGGCCATGTTTGATGATGTCACATGTTTTAAAATAGTTTTTGCGGCCATGTTTGATGATGTCACACGTTAAAAAGTAGTTTTTGCGGCTATGTTTGATGTCACACATGTTAAATAGTAGTTTTTGCGGCCATGTTTGATGATGTCACACATGTTTAAGTAGTTTTTGTGGCCATGTTTGATGATGTCACACATGTTTTAAAATAGTTTTTGCGGCCATGTTTGATGATGTCACACGTTAAAAAGTAGTTTTTGCGGCCATGTTTGATGATGTCACACATGTTTAAGTAGTTTTTGTGGCCATGTTTGATGATGTCACACATGTTTTAAAATAGTTTTTGCGGCCATGTTTGATGATGTCACACGTTAAAAAGTAGTTTTTGCGGCCATGTTTGATGATGTCACACATGTTAAATAGTAGTTTTTGCAGTCATGTTTGATGTCACACATGTTTTAAAGTGGTTTTTGCAGCCATGTTTGATGATGTCACACATCTTAAAAACTAGTTTTTGCGGCCATGTTTGATGATGTCACACACGTTAGATAAGTAGTTTTTGCGGCCATGTTTGATGATGTCACACATGTTAAAAACTAGTTTTTGCGGCCATGTTTGATGATGTCACACATGGTAAAGTAGTTTTGTGGCCATGTTTGATGATGTCACACGTTAAAAAGTAGTTTTTGCGGCCATGTTTGATGATGTCACACACGTTAGATAAGTAGTTTTTGCGGCCATGTTTGATGATGTCACACATGTTAAAAACTAGTTTTTGCGGCCATGTTTGATGATGTCACACATGGTAAAGTAGTTTTGTGGCCATGTTTGATGATGTCACACGTTAAAAAGTAGTTTTTGCGGCCATGTTTGATGATGTCACACATGTTAAATAGTAGTTTTTGCAGTCATGTTTGATGTCACACATGTTTTAAAGTGGTTTTTGCAGCCATGTTTGATGATGTCACACATCTTAAAAACTAGTTTTTGCGGCCATGTTTGATGATGTCACACACGTTAGATAAGTAGTTTTTGCGGCCATGTTTGATGATGTCACACATGTTAAAAACTAGTTTTTGCGGCCATGTTTGATGATGTCACACATGGTAAAGTAGTTTTGTGGCCATGTTTGATGATGTCACACGTTAAATAAGTAGTTTTAGCGGCCATGTTTGATGATCTCACACGTCTTAAAAACTAGTTTTTGCGGCCATGTTTGATGATGTCACACGTTAATTAAGTAGTTTTTGCGGCCATGTTTGATGATGTCACACATGTTAAAAAGTAGTTTTTGCAGCCATGTTTGATGATGTCACACATCTTAAAAACTAGTTTTTGCGGCCATGTTTGATGATGTCACACATGTTAAATAAGTAGTTTTTGTGGCCATGTTTGATGATGTCACACATGTTAAATAAGTAGTTTTTGTGGCCATGTTTGATGATGTCACACATGGTAAAGTAGTTTTTGTGGCCATGTTTGATGATGTCACACATGGTAAAGTAGTTTTGTGGCCATGTTTGATGATGTCACACATGTTAAAAAAGTAATTTTTGCGGCCTTGTTTGATGATATCACACATGTTAAAAAGTAGTTTTTGCGGTCATGTTTGATGATGTCACACATGTTAAATAAGTAGTTTTTGCGGCCATGTTTGATGATGTCACACGTTAAATAAGTAGTTTTTGCGGCCATGTTTGATGATGTCACACATGTTTTAAAATAGTTTTTGTGACCATGTTTGATGATATCACACGTTAATTAAGTAGTTTTTGCGGCCATGTTTGTTGATGTCACACACGTTAAAAAGTAGTTTTTGCAGCCATGTTTGATGATGTCACACGTTTTAAAAACTAGTTTTTGCGGCCATGTTTGATGATGTCACACATGTTAGATAAGTAGTTTTTGCGGCCATGTTTGATGATGTCACACATGGTAAAGTCGTTTTTGTGGCCATGTTTGATGATGTCACACATGGTAAAGTAGTTTTGTGGCCATGTTTGATGATGTCACACATGGTAAAGTAGTTTTGTGGCCATATATATGATGACGTTACACATGGTAAAGTAGTTTTGTGGCCATATATGATGACGTCACACATGGTGAAGTAGTTTTGTGGCCATGTTTGATGACGTCACACATGGTAAAGTAGTTTTGTGGCCATGTTTGATGATGTCACACATGTTAAAAAAGTAATTTTTGCGGCCTTGTTTGATGATATCACACATGTTAAAAAGTAGTTTTTGCGGTCATGTTTGATGATGTCACACATGTTAAATAAGTAGTTTTTGCGGCCATGTTTGATGATGTCACACGTTAAATAAGTAGTTTTTGCGGCCATGTTTGATGATGTCACACATGTTTTAAAATAGTTTTTGTGACCATGTTTGATGATATCACACGTTAATTAAGTAGTTTTTGCGGCCATGTTTGTTGATGTCACACACGTTAAAAAGTAGTTTTTGCAGCCATGTTTGATGATGTCACACGTTTTAAAAACTAGTTTTTGCGGCCATGTTTGATGATGTCACACATGTTAGATAAGTAGTTTTTGCGGCCATGTTTGATGATGTCACACATGGTAAAGTCGTTTTTGTGGCCATGTTTGATGATGTCACACATGGTAAAGTAGTTTTGTGGCCATGTTTGATGATGTCACACATGGTAAAGTAGTTTTGTGGCCATATATATGATGACGTTACACATGGTAAAGTAGTTTTGTGGCCATATATGATGACGTCACACATGGTGAAGTAGTTTTGTGGCCATGTTTGATGACGTCACACATGGTAAAGTAGTTTTGTGGCCATATATGATGATTTTAACCTAGAAAGATTCAGGACTTGTTGTTGTTGTTGTTGTGCAGCGAGAGTGTATTTCTATCCACGTGGGCCAGGCGGGCGTGCAGATTGGCAATGCATGCTGGGAGCTGTACTGTCTGGAGCACGGCATCGAGCCCAGCGGACAGATGCAAAGTCAGAAAGCAAACGGAGCAGACGGCTCGTCCAACACCTTCTTCAGCGAGACGGGCTCAGGCAAACACGTCCCCAGGGCCGTCTTCGTGGACCTGGAACCCACCGTCATTGGTAAACAGGAAGGCGGCCGGCCAGAACCAGTACATAGTACCGAGTACTGATCCTTGATGAAAACTAGTGCTCACCCTGATCACCTTGTACTCGCCAGATGAGGTACGCACTGGAATCTACCGCAAACTCTTCCACCCCAACCAGCTGATCACGGGCAAGGAGGACGCGGCCAACAACTACGCACGAGGACATTACACCATCGGCAAGGAGATCATCGACCTGGTGTCAGACAGGATACGCAAACTGGTCAGCTGACTCACACTTCCTCTTGCACTGCTGTGCTACTTCTACAGCATATGCGTATATTGAGGTCTTCTTGGTGTTCCACAGTTTGTGTTTTTGTGTCCTCAGGCAGACTTGTGTTCGGGTCTTCAGGGCTTCTTGGTGTTCCACAGTTTCGGAGGTGGCACGGGTTCGGGCTTCACGTCGCTGCTGATGGAGCGTCTGTCGGTGGACTACGGCAAGAAGTCCAAGCTGGAGTTCTCCATCTACCCGGCCCCTCGGGTGTCGACGGCGGTGGTGGAGCCGTACAACGCCATCCTGACCACGCACACCACGCTGGAGCACTCGGACTGCGCCTTCATGGTGGACAACGAGGCCATCTACGATATCTGCCACAGGAACCTGGACATCGAGCGGCCGTCCTACACCAACCTCAACCGGCTGATCAGCCAGATCGTGTCGTCCATCACCGCCTCGCTGCGCTTCGACGGCGCCCTCAACGTGGACCTGACCGAGTTCCAGACCAACCTGGTGCCGTACCCGCGCATCCACTTCCCGCTGGCCACCTACGCGCCCGTCATCTCGGCCGAGAAGGCCTACCACGAGCAGCTGTCGGTGGGCGAGATCACTAACTCCTGCTTTGAGCCGGCCAACCAGATGGTGAAGTGCGACCCTCGCCACGGCAAGTACATGGCGTGCTGCCTGCTGTACCGCGGCGACGTGGTGCCCAAAGACGTCAACGCCGCCATCAACACCATCAAAAACAAGCGCACCGTCCACTTCGTGGACTGGTGCCCCACCGGCTTCAAGGTGGGCATCAACTACCAGCCGCCCACCGCGGTGCCCGGCGGTGACCTGGCCAAGGTCCAGCGGGCCGTGTGCATGCTGAGCAACACCACCGCCATCGCCGAGGCCTGGGCGCGCCTGGACCACAAGTTCGACCTGATGTACTCCAAGCGCGCCTTCGTGCACTGGTACGTGGGCGAGGGCATGGAGGAGGGCGAGTTCACCGAGGCCCGCGAGGACATGGCCGCCTTGGAGAAGGACTACGAGGAGGTGGGCGCCGACTCGGTGGACGACGGCGGCGAAGAAGGCGGCGACTTTTAGACAGACTTTTGACTTGAACGTTTGTTCAAGTTTGTTGATGTTTGTTCCTTTCACACAGAAATATGAACATTTGTTCATGTTTGTTCCTTTCACACAGAAATATGAACATTTGTTCATGTTTGTTCCTTTCACACAGAAATATGAACATTTCTTTCATGTTTGTTCATGTTTGTTCATGTTTGTTCCTTTCACACAGAAATATGAACATTTGTTCATGTTTGTTTCTTTCACACAGAAATATGAACATTTCTTTCATGTTTGTTCATGTTTGTTCCTTTCACACAGAAATATGAACATTTGTTCATGTTTGTCCATGTTTTTGTTCCTTTCACACAGAAATATGAACGTTTGTTCATGTTTGTGCCTTTCACACAGACTTTTGGCTCCTTTCACACAGACTTGTTCATGTTTGTTCCTTTCACACAGAAATATGAACGTTTGTTCATGTTTGTTCATGTCTGTTCCTTTCACACAGAAATATGAACTTCACATTGACATCCCACTGGGTTGTGAGTTTTTCCTTGCCCTTATGTGGGCTCTGAACCGAGGATGTCGTGGTGGCGTGTGCAGCCCTTTGAGACACTTTGTGATTTAGGGCTATATAAATAAACATTGATTGATTGATTCTTTGTTTGTTCCTTTCACACAGAAATATGAACGTTTGTTCATTTTTGTTCATGTTTGTTCCTTTCACACAGAAATATGAACGTTTGTTCATGTTCATGTTTGTTAATGTGTGTTCCTTTCATGTTAGTTCATGTTTGTTATGTTTGTTAATGTGTGTTCCTTTCATGTTAGTTCATGTTTGTTCCTTTCACACAGAAGTATGAACGTTTGTTCATGTTCAAGTTTGTTGATGTTTGTTCCTTTCACACAGAAATATGAACGTTTGTTCATGTTTGTTCCTTTCACACAGAAATATGAACGTTTGTTCATGTTTGTTCCTTTAACACAGAAATATGAACGTTTATTCATGTTTGTTCCTTTCACACAGAAATATGAACGTTTGTTCATGTTTGTTCCTTTCACACAAACATTTGTTTGTTTGTTCCTTTCACAAAGAAATATTTGTTCATGTTTGTTCATGTTTGTTCCTTTCACACAGAAATATGAACATTTCTTTCATGTTTGTTCATGTTTGTTCCTTTCACACAGAAATATGAACATTTGTTCATGTTTGTTTCTTTCACACAGAAATATGAACATTTCTTTCATGTTTGTTCATGTTTGTTCCTTTCACACAGAAATATGAACATCATGTTTGTTCATGTTTTTGTTCCTTTCACACAGAAATATGAACGTTTGTTCATGTTTGTGCCTTTCACACAGACTTTTGGCTCCTTTCACACAGACTTGTTCATGTTTGTTCCTTTCACACAGAAATATGAACGTTTGTTCATGTTTGTTCATGTCTGTTCCTTTCACACAGAAATATGAACTTCACATTGACATCCCACTGGGTTGTGAGTTTTTCCTTGCCCTTATGTGGGCTCTGAACCGAGGATGTCGTGGTGGCTTGTGCAGCCCTTTGAGACACTTTGTGATTTAGGGCTATATAAATAAACATTGATTGATTGATTCTTTGTTTGTTCCTTTCACACAGAAATATGAACGTTTGTTCATTTTTGTTCATGTTTGTTCCTTTCACACAGAAATATGAACGTTTGTTCATGTTTGTTAATGTTTGTTCCTTTCATGTTAGTTCATGTTTGTTCCTTTCACACAGAAGTATGAACGTTTGTTCATGTTCAAGTTTGTTGATGTTTGTTCCTTTCACACAGAAATATGAACGTTTGTTCATGTTTGTTCCTTTCACACAGAAATATGAACGTTTGTTCATGTTTGTTCCTTTAACACAGAAATATGAACGTTTATTCATGTTTGTTCCTTTCACACAGAAATATGAACATTTGTTCATGTTTGTTCCTTTCACACAAATATTTGTTTGTTTGTTCCTTTCACAAATATTTGTTCATGTTTGTTCATGTTTGTTCCTTTCACACAGAAATATTAGTTTCTTTTCACAAAGAAATATTTGTTCATGTTTGTTCCTATCACACAGAAATATGAACATTTGTTCATGTTTGTTCCTTTCACACAGAAATATGAACATTTCTTTCATGTTTGTTCATGTTTGTTCATGTTTGTTCCTTTCACACAGAAATATGAACATTTGTTCATGTTTGTTTCTTTCACACAGAAATATGAACATTTCTTTCATGTTTGTTCATGTTTGTTCCTTTCACACAGAAATATGAACATTTGTTCATGTTTGTCCATGTTTTTTGTTCCTTTCACACAGAAATATGAACGTTTGTTCATGTTTGTGCCTTTCACACAGACTTTTGGCTCCTTTCACACAGACTTGTTCATGTTTGTTCCTTTCACACAGAAATATGAACGTTTGTTCATGTTTGTTCATGTCTGTTCCTTTCACACAGAAATATGAACTTCACATTGACATCCCACTGGGTTGTGAGTTTTTCCTTGCCCTTATGTGGGCTCTGAACCGAGGATGTCGTGGTGGCTTGTGCAGCCCTTTGAGACACTTTGTGATTTAGGGCTATATAAATAAACATTGATTGATTGATTCTTTGTTTGTTCCTTTCACACAGGAATATGAACGTTTGTTCATTTTTGTTCATGTTTGTTCCTTTCACACAGAAATGTGAACGTTTGTTAATGTTCATGTTTGTTAATGTTTGTTCCTTTCATGTTAGTTCATGTTTGTTCCTTTCACACAGAAATATGAACGTTTGTTCATGTTCAAGTTTGTTGATGTTTGTTCCTTTCACACAGAAATATGAACGTTTGTTCATGTTTGTTCCTTTCACACAGAAATATGAACATTTGTTCATGTTTGTTCCTTTAACACAGAAATATGAACGTTTATTCATGTTTGTTCCTTTCACACAGAAATATGAACATTTGTTCATGTTTGTTCCTTTCACACAAATATTTGTTTATGTTTGTTCCTTTCACAAAGAAATATTTGTTCATGTTTGTTCATGTTTGTTCCTTTCACACAGAAATATTAGTTTCTTTTCACAAAGAAATATTTGTTCATGTTTGTTCCTTTCACACAGAAATATGAACATTTGTTCATGTTTGTTCCTTTCACACAGAAATATGAACATTTCTTTCATGTTTGTTCATGTTTGTTCCTTTCACACAGAAATATGAACATTTGTTCATGTTTGTTTCTTTCACACAGAAATATGAACTTCACATTGACATCCCACTAGGTTGTGAGTTTTTCCTTGCCCTTATGTGGGCTCTGAACCGAGGATGTCGTGGTGGCTTGTGCAGCCCTTTGAGACACTTTGTGATTTAGGGCTATATAAATAAACATTGATTGATTGATTCTTTGTTTGTTCCTTTCACACAGAAATATGAACGTTTGTTAATTTTTGTTCATGTTTGTTCCTTTCACACAGAAATATGAACGTTTGTTCATGTTCATGTTTGTTAATGTTTGTTCCTTTCATGTTTGTTCCTTTCACGCAGAAGTATGAACGTTTGTTCATGTTCAAGTTTGTTCATGTTTGTTCCTTTCACACAGAAATATGAACGTTTGTTCATGTTTGTTCCTTTCACACAGAAATATGAACGTTTGTTCATGTTTGTTCCTTTCACACAAATATTTGTTCATGTTTGTTCCTTTCACAAAGAAATAGTTGTTCATGTTTGTTCATGTTTGTTCCTTTCACACAGAAATATTAGTTTCTTTTCACAAAGAAATATTTGTTCATGTTTGTTCCTTTCACACAGAAATATGAACATTTCTTTCATGTTTGTTCATGTTTGTTCCTTTCACACAGAAATATGAACATTTGTTCATGTTTGTTTCTTTCACACAGAAATATGAACATTTCTTTCATGTTTGTTCATGTTTGTTCCTTCCACACAGAAATATGAACATTTGTTCATGTTTGCTCATGTTTTTGTTCCTTTCACACAGAAATATGAACGTTTGTTCATGTTTGTTCCTTCCACACAGACTTTTGGCTCCTTTCACACAGACTTGTTCATGTTTGTTCCTTTCACACAGAAATATGAACGTTTGTTCATGTTTGTTCATGTCTGTTCCTTTTACACAGAAATATGAACTTCACATTGACATCCCACTAGGTTGTGAGTTTTTCCTTGCCCTTATGTGGGCTCTGAACCGAGGATGTTGTGGTGGCTTGTGCGGCCCTTTGAGACACTTTGTGATTTAGGGCTATATAAATAAACATTGATTGATTGATTGATTCTTTATGTTTGTTCCTTTCACACAGAAATATGAACGTTTGTTCATTTTTGTTCATGTTTGTTCCTTTCACACAGAAATATGAACTTTTGTTCATGTTCATGTTTGTTAATGTTTGTTCCTTTCATGTTTGTTCAGGTTTGTTCCTTTCACACAGAAGTATGAACGTTTGTTCATGTTCAAGTTTGTTGATGTTTGTTCCTTTCACACAGAAATATGAACGTTTGTTCATGTTTGTTCCTTTCACACAGAAATATGAACGTTTGTTCATGTTTGTTCCTTTCACACAGAAATATGAACGTTTGTTCATGTTTGTTCCTTTCACACAGAAATATGAACGTTTGTTCATGTTTGTTCCTTTAACACAGAAATATGAACGTTTATTCATGTTTGTTCCTTTCACACAGAAATATGAACATTTGTTCATGTTTGTTCCTTTCACACAAATATTTGTTTATGTTTGTTCCTTTCACAAAGAAATATTTGTTCATGTTAGTTCATGTTTGTTCCTTTCACACAGAAATATTAGTTTCTTTTCACAAAGAAATATTTGTTCATGTTTGTTCCTTTCACACAGAAATATGAACATTTCTTTCATGTTTGTTCATGTTTGTTCATGTTTGTTCCTTTCACACAGAAATATGAACATTTGTTCATGTTTGTTTCTTTCACACAGAAATATGAACATTTCTTTCATGTTTGTTCATGTTTGTTCCTTCCACACAGAAATATGAACATTTGTTCATGTTTGCTCATGTTTTTGTTCCTTTCACACAGAAATATGAACGTTTGTTCATGTTTGTTCCTTCCACACAGACTTTTGGCTCCTTTCACACAGACTTGTTCATGTTTGTTCCTTTCACACAGAAATATGAACGTTTGTTGATGTTTGTTCATGTCTGTTCCTTTCACACAGAAATATGAACTTCACATTGACATCCCACTAGGTTGTGAGTTTTTCCTTGCCCTTATGTGGGCTCTGAACCGAGGATGTCGTGGTGGCTTGTGCAGCCCTTTGAGACACTTTGTGATTTAGGGCTATATAAATAAACATTGATTGATTGATTCTTTGTTTGTTCCTTTCACACAGAAATATGAACGTTTGTTCATTTTTGTTCATGTTTGTTCCTTTCACACAGAAATATGAACGTTTGTTCATGTTCATGTTTGTTAATGTTTGTTCCTTTCATGTTAGTTCATGTTTGTTCCTTTCACACAGAAGTATGAACGTTTGTTCATGTTCAAGTTTGTTGATGTTTGTTCCTTTCACACAGAAATATGAACGTTTGTTCCTTTCACACAGAAATATGAACGTTTGTTCATGTTTGTTCCTTTAACACAGAAATATGAACGTTTATTCATGTTTGTTCCTTTCACACAGAAATATGAACGTTTGTTCATGTTTGTTCCTTTCACACAAATATTTGTTTGTTTGTTCCTTTCACAAATAAATATTTGTTCATGTTTGTTCATGTTTGTTTCTTTCACACAGAAATATTAGTTTCTTTTCACAAAGAAATATTTGTTCATGTTTGTTCCTTTCACACAGAAATATGAACATTTGTTCATGTTTGTTCCTTTCACACAGAAATATGAACATTTCTTTCATGTTTGTTCATGTTTGTTCCTTTCACACAGAAATATGAACATTTGTTCATGTTTGTTTCTTTCACACGGAAATATGAACATTTTTTTCATGTTTGTTCATGTTTGTTCCTTCCACACAGAAATATGAACATTTGTTCATGTTTGCTCATGTTTTTGTTCCTTTCACACAGAAATATGAACGTTTGTTCATGTTTGTTCCTTCCACACAGACTTTTGGCTCCTTTCACACAGACTTGTTCATGTTTGTTCCTTTCACACAGAAATATGAACGTTTGTTCATGTTCATGTTTGTTAATGTTTGTTCCTTTCATGTTTGTTCATGTTTGTTCCTTTCACACAGAAGTATGAACGTTTGTTCATGTTCAAGTTTGTTCATGTTTGTTCCTTTCACACAGAAATATGAACGTTTGTTCATGTTTGTTCCTTTAACACAGAAATATGAACGTTTGTTCCTTTCACACAGAAATATGAACGTTTGTTCATGTTTGTTCCTTTCACACAAATATTTGTTCATGTTTGTTCCTTTCACAAATAAATATTTGTTCATGTTTGTTCCTTTCACACAGAAATGTTTGTTCCTTTCACAAAGAAATATTTGTTCACACGTTAGTTCATGTTCAAGTTTGTTGATATTTGTTCCTTTAACACAGAAATATAAATGTTTGTTCATGTTTGTTCCTTTCACACAGAAATATGAACGTTTGTTCATGTTTGTTCCTTTCACACAAATATTTGTTCATATTTGTTCCTTTCACAAATGAATATTTGTTCATGTTTGTTCCTTTCACACAGAAATATTTGTTCCTTTCACAAATAAATATATTTGTTCATGTTTGTTCCTTTCACAAAGAAATATTTGTTCATGTTTGTTCCTTTCACAAAGAAAGATTTGTTCATGTTTGTTCCTTTAACACAGAATTATTTGTTCATGTTTGTTCCTTTCACAAAAAAAAGATATGTTCACGTTTGTTCCTTTCACACACAAACATTTGTTCATGTTTGTTCCTTTCACACACAAACATTTGTTCATGTTTGTTCCTATCACACAGAAATATGAACATCTGTTCATGTTTGTTCCTTTCACGCAGAAATATGAACGTTTGTTCATGTTTGTTCCTTTCACACAGAAATATGAACGTTTGTTCATGTTGGTGTCCTTCACACAAAAATATAAACGTTTGTTCATGTTGGTGTCCTTCACACAAAAATGTGAACGTTTGTTCATGTTTGTTCCTTTCACAAAGAAAGATTTGTTCATGTTTGTTCCTTTTACACAGAAATATTTGTTCATGTTTGTTCCTTTCACAAAAAAAAGATATGTTCATGTTTGTTCCTTTCACACACAAACATTTGTTCATGTTTGTTCCTTTCACACACAAACATTTGTTCATGTTTGTTCCTTTCACGCAGAAATATGAACGTTTGTTCATGTTTGTTCCTTTCACATAGAAATATGAACGTTTGTTCATGTTGGTGTCCTTCACACAGAAATATGAACGTTTGTTCATGTTGGTTTCCTTCACAAATAAATATTTGTTCATGTTTGTTCCTTTCACAAAAAAATATTTGTTCATGTTTGTTCCTTTCACACAGAAATATTTGTTCATGTTTGTTCCTTTCACACAGAAATATTTGTTCCTTTCACAAAGAAATATTTGTTCACGTTTGTTCCTTTCACAAAAAAATATTTGTTCATGTTTGTTCCTTTCACACAGAAATATTTGTTCATGTTTGTTCCTTTCACACAGGAATATTTGTTCATGTTTGTTCCTTTCACAAAGAAATATTTGTTCTTTTCACAAAGAAATATTTGTTCATGTTCCTTTCACAAAGGAAGATTTGTTCGTGTTTGTTCCCTTCACAAAAAAATATGTGTTCATGTTTGTTCCTTTCACACAGAAATATTTGTTCATGTTTATTCCTTTCACAGACATATGAACGTTTCTTTGTTTGTTCCTTTCACACAGAAATATGAACGTTTGTTCATGTTTGTTCCTTTCACACAGAAATATGAACGTTTGTTCATGTTTGTTCCTTTCACATAGAAATATGAACGTTTGTTCATGTTTGTTCCTTTCACATAGAAATATGAACGTTTGTTCATGTTTGTTCCTTTCACACAAATGTGTGTTCATGTTTGTTCCTTTCACAAATAAATATATGTTCATGTTTGTTCCTTTCACACAGAAATATTTGTTCCTTTCACAAAGAAATATTTGTTCATGTTTGTTCTCACACAGAAATATTTGTTCCTTTCACAAAGAAATATTTGTTCCTTTCACAAAGAAAGATTTGTTCATGTTTGTTCCTTTCACAAAGAAAGATTTGTTCATGTTTGTTCCTTTCACAAAGAAAGATTTGTTCATGTTTGTTCCTTTTACACAGAATTATTTGTTCATGTTTGTTCCTTTCACAAAGAAATATTTGTTCATGTTTGTTCCTTTTACACAGAATTATTTGTCCATGTTTGTTCCTTTCACAAAAAAAGATATTTTCATGTTTGTTCCTTTCACACACAAACATTTGTTCATGTATGTTCCTTTCACACACAAACATTTGTTCATGTTTGTTCCTATCACACAGAAATATGAACCTTTGTTCATGTTTGTTCCTTTCACGCAGAAATATGAACGTTTGTTCATGTTTGTTCCTTTCACACAGAAATATGAACGTTTGTTCATGTTGGTGTCCTTCACACAAAAATATGAACGTTTGTTCATGTTTGTTCCTTTCACAAAGAAAGATTTGTTCATTTTTGTTCCTTTTACACAAATATTTGTTCATGTTTGTTCCTTTCACAAAAAAAGATATGTTAATATTTGTTCCTTTCACACACAAACATTTGTTCATGTTTGTTCCTATCACACAGAAATATGAACATTTGTTCATGTTTGTTCCTTTCACGCAGAAATATGAACGTTTGTTCATGTTCGTTCCTTTCACACAGAAATATGAACATTTGTTCATATTGGTGTCCTTCACACAGAAATATGAACGTTTGTTCATATTGGTGTCCTTCACACAGAAATATGAACGTTTGTTCATGTTGGTTTCCTTCACACATAAATATTTGTTCATGTTTGTTCCTTTCACAAAAAAATATTTGTTCATGTTTGTTCCTTTCACACAGAAATATTTGTTCATGTTTGTTCCTTTCACACAGAAATATTTGTTCCTTTCACAAATAACTATTTGTTCATGTTTGTTCCTTTCACAAAAAAATATTTGTTCATGTTTGTTCCTTGCACAAAAAAATATTTGTTCATGTTTGTTCCTTTCACACAGAAATATTTGTTCCTTTCACAAAGAAATATTTGTTCATGTTCCTTTCACAAATAATTATTTGTTCATGTTTGTTCCTTTCACAAAAAAAGATATTTTCGTGTTTGTTCCTTTCACACACAAACATTTGTTCATGTATGTTCCTTTCACACACAAACATTTGTTCATGTTTGTTCCTATCACACAGAAATATGAACCTTTGTTCATGTTTGTTCCTTTCACGCAGAAATATGAACGTTTGTTCATGTTTGTTCCTTTCACACAGAAATATGAACGTTTGTTCATGTTAGTGTCCTTCACACAAAAATATGAACGTTTGTTCATGTTTGTTCCTTTCACAAAGAAAGATTTGTTCATTTTTGTTCCTTTTACACAAATATTTGTTCATGTTTGTTCCTTTCACAAAAAAAGATATGTTCATATTTGTTCCTTTCACACACAAACATTTGTTCATGTTTGTTCCTTTCACAAAGAAAGATTTGTTCATTTTTGTTCCTTTTACACAAATATTTGTTCATGTTTGTTCCTTTCACAAAAAAAGATATGTTCATATTTGTTCCTTTCACACACAAACATTTGTTCATGTTTGTTCCTATCACACAGAAATATGAACATTTGTTCATGTTTGTTCCTTTCACGCAGAAATATGAACGTTTGTTCATGTTCGTTCCTTTCACACAGAAATATGAACGTTTGTTCATATTGGTGTCCTTCACACAGAAATATGAACGTTTGTTCATATTGGTGTCCTTCACACAGAAATATGAACATTTGTTCATGTTGGTTTCCTTCACACATAAATATTTGTTCATGTTTGTTCCTTTCACAAAGAAATATTTGTTCATGTTTGTTCCTTTCACACAGAAATATTTGTTCATGTTTGTTCCTTTCACACAGAAATATTTGTTCCTTTCACAAATAACTATTTGTTCATGTTTGTTCCTTTCACAAAGAAATATTTGTTCATGTTTGTTCCTTTCACAAAAAAATATTTGTTCATGTTTGTTCCTTTCACACAGAAATATTTGTTCCTTTCACAAAGAAATATTTGTTCATGTTCCTTTCACAAAGAAAGATTTGTTCATGTTTGGTCCTTTCACAAAGGAAGATTTGTTCATGTTTGTTCCTTTTACACAGAAATATTTGTTCATGTTTGTTCCTTTCACAAAAAAAGATATGTTCATGTTTGTTCCTTTCACAAAGAAATATTTGTTCATGTTTGTTCCTTTCACACACAAACATTTGTTCATGTTTGTTCCTTTCACACAGAAATATGAACATTTGTTCATGTTGGTTTCCTTCACACAGAAATATTTGTTCATGTTTGTTCCCTTCACAAAAAAATATTTGTTCATGTTTGTTTCTTTCACACAGAAATATTTGTTCATGTTTGTTCCTTTCACAGACATATGAACGTTTCTTCATGTTTGTTCCTTTCACGCAGAAATATGAACATTTGTTCATGTTTGTTTCTTTCACAAATTTTTTTTTCATGTTTGTTTCTTTCACAAAAAAATTTTAACTTTTTTAAACCGATACCGATAATTTCCCATGTTACATTTTAAAGCATTTATCGGCCGATATCATCTCTAAATGTGGTAAATAAAAATATTCTAAACTGTGGTAAATAAAAGTTAAAATTGTAATATAAAAAATATATGTATTCTAATGTAAAAAAAAAAAAATTGTATAGTAAAAAAAAAAAAGTCTAAATATTCTAAAATGGGGTAAAAAAAATTTAAAAGTTAAAACAAGTAAATATTCCAATGTAAAAACAAATCTAAATGTGTTAAAAAAAAAAATCCAAAATATTCAAAAATGTGTTGAAAAAAACCAACGTAATTATAATATAAATTATATGATTTCATGAAAGTACATCATAAATACATTAATAAACAACAAATTTATCATATAATTTACAATATCATTTCATAAAAGTACATCATACATACATTAATACACTACAATTTTATAATAAAATGTATAATATAATTTCATAAAAGTACATCATACATATATTAATACACAACACAGTTATATTATGATTTATAATATAATTTCATAAAAGTACATCATACATACATTAATACACAACAAAGTTATAATATCATTTCATAAAAATACATCATACATACATTAATACACAACAAAGTTATAATAGAATTTCATAAAAATACATCATACATACATTAATACACAACAAAGTTATAACATCATTTCATAAAAGTACATCATACATACATTAATACACAACAAAGTTATAATATAATGTATTAATATATCATAAAAGCACATCATAAATACATTAATACACCATAAAGTTATAACAGTTTATAATACAATATCATAAAAGTACACCATAAATACATTAATACACAACATTTAATCAAATATGCAACATTTATTAAAGGATTAGTTGTCATTCTCACTTTTGCCACAAGATGTCAGCATCGTACAACATGACTTCTCACGATGACGTCACCGTAACTTTGTGCGAGTGCTTCGTTGCGTGTGTGTGCGTGTGTGCGCGTGTAACAGAGACGACAAAAACAGTGTCACATTTCTTTGTCATGAAGGTTATTGTTGTGATAAATAATGATAATATTATTTTTTACTTTGATTTTCCCCGCGACCCCACGAGGGACAAGCGGTAGAAAAATGGATGGATGGATGAACACAAACAGTACGTCATTATTTGTACTGTAATTATTAGTCCACTAATAATATATAGTCTATTAATTCCTATAAATAGTATGAATAATTTACTATATGTATTGGTAGATGTAGTATTAATGAAAAAATATTTGTAGGTAGTATTACAATGTGTATTCATATATAAAATATTAGTACAATTTATAGTTAGCTAGTCATTAATGTTACTATTTGTATAAAAAAAAAAATATATATATATAGTTTGACTTACTATACATATTAAAATGATAATATATATTAGTGTTGCTATATTTGTATATACAGTATTGAACAAATAATATATGGTTAGTGTACTATATTTACTAGTGTACATAATATTAATACAAATATGTAAATATTGGTATATATATATATATATATATATATATATATATTAAAACATAGAATATATATTAGTACTTCATAATTAGTACAGTATATGTAATAAGAAATATACAGCCTTTGTATTTTATATATAATAATCAAATGAATATCTATTTAATCTTACTATATGTATTAGTATATATAATATATATTTAGTGTTAATATTAAAATAATATATATTTATTGTCACTGTATGTACCAATAATATAATATATAGTTAGTGTTACTAATTGTATTAGTTTATAAAATAATAAAACAAAGTTATTGTATTTATTTGTATACACTGTATAATAATATTACAATTATATAGAGTTAGTCTTACTGTGTCTATACCACAATAAATAGTTATTTGAACGATACATATTAGTACAGTGTATGTAATATCAATGAAATATGATATTTGTATTACTATATTTGATATTAATGAAATGTATAAATTGCTAGTCTTAATATACTTATTAGTATACGTCATTGGAATCAAACAATATATAGTAGTGTTATATAAACATTGATACAAAATAATAGTGTTACTATTAGTTCATATCATATTTACTCTGTGTTAGTATATATAATATAATATAATATCACACTAATAACACAATTGTCTTATTATTATTATTATTAGTAGTAGTAGTAGTATTACAATAATAACACAATTGTCTTATTATTATTAATATTATTATCATTATTAGTATCACACTAATAACACAATTGTTTTATTATTAGTAGTAGTATCACTCTAATAACACAATTGGCTTATTAGTAGTAGTAGTATTATCACTATAATAACACAATTGTCTTATTATTATTAATATTATTATTAGTAGTAGTTTCACACTAATACAATTGTCTTATTATTATTAATATTATTAGTATCATTATTACTACTATCACACTAAACAAAATTGTGATATTATTAGTAAAATAATAACAACACAATTGTCTTATTATTATTATGATTAGTATAATACCAAAATTGTCTTATTAGTAGTAGTATCACACTGATAACACAGTTGTCTTGTTATTATTATGATTAGTATAATAATAACACGATTGTCTTATTATTATTATTATTATTATCACACTAATAACACAATTGTCTTATTATTAATATTACTATCACACTAAACAAAATTGTGATACTATTATTATTAGAATAATAACACAATTGTCTTATTATTATTATTATTACTATAATAATAATAACAACATTGTCGTATTATTATTATTAGTAGTATCACACTAATAACACAGTTGTCTTTTTATTATTATTATGACTAGTATATTAATAACACAATTGTCTTATTATTAGTAGTAGTAGTAGTATCACACTAATAACACAATTGTGCTATTATTACTATTACTATCACACTAAACACAATAGTGATATTATTATTATTATTATTAGTATAAGAATAGTAACACAATTGTCTTATTAGGATTATTATTAGCATCACACTAATAACACAATTGACTTATTATTATTATTATAATAACGCAATTGTGTTATTATTATCATTAGTAGTAGTAGTATCACACTAATAACACAATTGTGTTATTATTATGATTAGTATAAGAATAGTAACACAATTGTGTTATTAATATTATTATTATTATTATTATTATTATTAGTATCACACTAACACAATTAGCTTATTATTATGATTAGTATAAGAGTAGTAACACAATTGTGTTATTATTATTATTATTATTATTAGCATCACAATAACACAATTGTCTTAATATTATTGTTATGATTATGATTAGCATCAGAATAGTACAAGCATTGTGTAATTGTTTGTTATGATTAGTACCACAATAATAACAAAATGGTGTTATTATTATTAATATTATTAGCATGACAATAATAACACAATTGTTTTATTCATTATGATCAGTATAAGAATAGTAACACAATTGTGTTATTATGATTTTATTATTATGACTAGTATCACAATAATAACAAAATTGTGTTAGTATTATTTTTATTATTATTATTAGCATCACAATAGTAACACAATTGTCTTATTAATATTATGATTAGTATCACAATAATTACACAATTGTGAAATTATTTTTGTTGTGAATAGTATAAGAATAGTAACACAATTGTGTTGTTATTTTTAGTATTGTCAGTATAAGAATAGTAACACAACCATGTAATTATTGTGATGCTGATCGTAATACTAATAACACAATTGTGTTATTATTCTTATACTAATAATAATAATAATAATGAGACAATTGTGTTATTACAGTGATCATCGTGACAACAATAAGACAATTGTGTTGTTGTAGTGATCGCCGTGACAACAATAACACATCTGTTGGTGTGTTTCATGCCTCACATTACCCTCCCTCTCCTAACTTAACTTAACTCAACTTAACTCCACACTTTACTTGGGTCATGCGGACACTTTGCTTTGAGGGGAATTCAAGCATTCAAATATTCCTCCTCCCGACGCACAATAGCACACACACACACACACACACACACACACACACACAGGAAAGCGTCAGGCCAATGAGTTGTTGTGTTTGCAAACATTGAAGTCAATTAGTTGTCGCCATTGAAGACTGGAGTGCCGTGTGTTAATGAGGCTAATCAAGTCATACACACTGCAGGGGGCGTGGCCTCGTGTGTGTGTGTGCGTGTGCGTGCGTGTGCGTGTGTGTGTGTGTGTGTGTGTGTGTGTGTGTGTGTGTCCCGCCTTCCACCCTCTTTGGCCGCATTGTGTCCTAATTACACGTCTTTGTTATGACAATATTGTCGCCATCTGCTCGCCCTTCAGGGGGCGGAGCTTACTTCACTCCATCAACCCCAGGAGAACCTTTCACACGTCACGCATTAGCGCTTAGAACCTTTCACACGTCACGCATTAGTCCAAGATTGATGACCTTTCCCTCCGCGCCAGACTGTCCTCCGTGTCTTGTCCTGTCTGCAGCCTCAGCAACATTCTAGCACTCTCCTCTCGGGCTACACATTCTAGAACCTTCATATTGCACTACACATTCTAGAACTCTCCTCTTGCGCTACACATGCTGGATCCTTCATATTGCACTACACATTCTAGAACTCTCATCTTGCAGTAAACATTCTAAAACCTTTACTTGCACTACGTATTCTAGGACTCTAATCTTGCACTACATATTCTAGAACTCTCATCTTGCACTACACATTCTAGAACTCTCATCTTGCACTACACATTCTAGAACTCTCATCTTGCACTACACATTCTAGAACCTTCACAACACGTTCTACAATGCTCATCTTGCACAACGCATTGTACAACTCTCAGAGTTAATCAAACCACATTCTGGAACATTTATCTCGCACAACACATTCTAGAACGTAAATCTTGCACAGAATATTCCACAACCGTCATCTTGCACAACACATTTAACAATGTTCATCAACACATTCTAAAACATTCATCACAACACATTCTAGAACACTCATCACAACACATTCTAGAACATTCATCACATTCTAGAACGCAAATCTTGCACAACATATTCCACAACCGTCATCTTGCACAACACATTTAACAATGTTCATCAACACATTCTAAAACATTCATCATAACACATTCTAGAACATTCATCACAACACATTCTCGAACAATCATCTCCTACAACACGTTCTAGAACTCTCATCTTGCACTAAATATTCTAAAACCTTTACTTGCTCTACATATTCTAGAACTCTCTTCTTGCACTACACATTCTAGAACCTTCACAACACGTTCTACAATGCTCATCTTGCACAACGCATTGTACAACTCTCCTCTTGCATATCATCTCGTTCAACACATTCTAGAACTCTCATATTGCACTACACATTCTAGAACCTTCACAACACAATCTACAATGCTCATCTTGCACAACGCATTGTACAACTCTCCCCTTGCACGACACATTCTAGAACACATTTTACAGAGTTAATCACAACACATTCTGGAACATTTATCTCGCACAACACATTCTAGAACGTAAATCTTGCACAGAATATTCCACCACCGTCATCTTGCACAACACATTTAACAATGTTCATCAACACATTCTAAAACATTCATCATAACACATTCTAGAACATTCATCACAACACATTCTCGAACAATCATCTCGTACAACACGTTCTAGTACTCTCATCTTGCACTAAATATTCTAAAACCCTTACTTGCTCTACATATTCTAGAACTCTAATCTTGCACTACATATTCTAGAACTCTCATCTTGCACTACACATTCTAGGACCTTCACAACACGTTCTACAATGCTCATCTTGCACTACACATTCTAGAACCTTCACAACATGTTCTACAATGCTCATCTTGCACAACGCATTGTACAACTCTCCTCTTGCACATCATCTCGTTCAACACATTCTAGAACTCTCATATCGCACTACATATTCTAGCACTCTCCACTTGCACTACACATTCTAGAACCTTCACAACACAATCTACAATGCTCATCTTGCACAACGCATTGTACAACTCTCCCCTTGCACTACACATTCTAGAACACACATTTTACAGAGTTAATCACAACACATTCTGGAACATTTATCTCGCACAACACATTCTAGAACGTAAATCTTGCACAGAATATTCCACAACCGTCATCTTGCACAACACATTTAACAATGTTCATCAACACATTCTAAAACATTCATCACAACACATTCTAGAACATTCATCACAACACATTCTAGAACAATCATCTCGTACAACACGTTCTAGAACTCTCATCTTGCAGTAAACATTCTAAAACCTTTACTTGCACTACATATTCTAGAACTCTCATCTTGCACTACATATTCTAGTACTCTCATCTTGCACTACACATTCTAGAACATTCACAACACGTTCTACAATGCTCATCTTGCACAACGCATTGTACAACTCTCCTCTTGCACATCATCTCGTTCAACACATTCTAGAGCTCTCATATTGCACTACATATTCTAGCACTCTCCACTTGCACTACACATTCTAGAACCTTCACAACACAATCTACAATGCTCATCTTGCACAACGCATTGTACAACTCTCCCCTTGCACGACACATTCTAGAACACATTTTACAGAGTTAATCACAACACATTCTGGAACATTCATCTCGCACAACACATTCTAGAACGTAAATATTGCACAGAATATTCCACAACCGTCATCTTGCACAACACATTTAACAATGTTCATCAACACATTCTAAAACATTCATCACAACACATTCTAGAACATTCATCACAACACATTCTAGAACAATCATCTCGTACAACACGTTCTAGAACTCTCATCTTGCAGTAAACATTCTAAAACCTTTACTTGCACTACATATTCTAGGACTCTAATCTTGCACTACATGTTCTAGAACTCTCATCTTGCACTACACATTCTAGAACCTTCACAACACGTTCTACAATGCTCATCTTGCACAACGCATTGTACATCTCTCCTCTTGCACATCATCTCGTTCAACACATTCTAGAACTCTCATATTGCACTACATATTCTAGCACTCTCCACTTGCACTACACATTCTAGAACCTTCACAACACGTTCTACAATGCTCATCTTGCACAACGCATTGTACAACTCTCCCCTTGCACGACACATTCTAGAACACATTTTACAGAGTTAATCACAACACATTCTGGAACATTTAACTCGCACAGCACATTCTAGAACGTAAATCTTGCACAGAATATTCCACAACCGTCATCTTGCACAACACATTTAACAATGTTCATCAACACATTCTAAAACATTCATCACAACACATTCTAGCACATTCATCACAACACATTCTTGAACAATCATCTCGTACAACACGTTCTAGAACTCTCATCTTCCACTAAATATTCTAAAACCTTTACTTGCTCTACATATTCTAGAACTCTAATCTTGCTGCTCATCTTGCACAACGCATTGTACATCTCTCCTCTTGCACATCATCTCGTTCAACACATTCTAGAACTCTCATATTGCACTACATATTCTAGCACTCTCCACTTGCACTACACATTCTAGAACCTTCACAACACATTCTACAATGCTCATCTTGCACAACGCATTGTACAACTCTCCCCTTGCACGACACATTCTAGAACACATTTTACAGAGTTAATCACAACACATTCTGGAACATTTAACTCGCACAGCACATTCTAGAACGTAAATCTTGCACAGAATATTCCACAACCGTCATCTTGCACAACACATTTAACAATGTTCATCAACACATTCTAAAACATTCATCACAACACATTCTAGCACATTCATCACAACACATTCTTGAACAATCATCTCGTACAACACGTTCTAGAACTCTCATCTTTCACAACACATTCTGGAACATTTAACTCGCACAGCACATTCTAGAACGTAAATCTTGCACAGAATATTCCACAACCGTCATCTTGCACAACACATTTAACAATGTTCATCAACACATTCTAAAACATTCATCACAACACATTCTAGCACATTCATCACAACACATTCTTGAACAATCATCTCGTACAACACGTTCTAGAACTCTCATCTTCCACTAAATATTCTAAAACCTTTACTTGCTCTACATATTCTAGAACTCTAATCTTGCACTACACATTCTAGAACTCTCATCTTGCAGTAAACATTCTAAAACCTTTACTTGCACTACATATTCTAGGACTCTAATCTTGCACTACATATTCTAGAACTCTCATCTTGCACTACACATTCTAGCAGTCTCATCTTGCACAACACATTCTAGAACCTTCACAACACGTTCTACAATGCTCATCTTGCACAACGCATTGTACAACTCTCCTCTTGCACATCATCTCGTTCAACACATTCTAGGACTCTCATATTGCACTACATATTCTAGCACTCTCCTCTTGCGCTACACATGCCGGATCCTTCATATTGCACTACACATTCTAGAACTCTCATCTTGCAGTAAACATTCTAAAACCTTTACTTGCACTACATATTCTAGGACTCTAAACTTGCACTACATATTCTAGACCTCTCATCTTGCACTACACATTCTAGAAGTCTCATCTTGCACAACACATTCTAGAACCTTCACAACACGTTCTTCAATGCTCATCTTGCACATCATCTCGTTCAACACATTCTAGAACTCTCATTATGCACTACATATTCTAGCACTCTCCACTTGCACTACACATTCTAGTACTCTCCTCTTGCGCTACACATGCTGGATCCTTCATATTGCACTACACATTCTAGAACTCTCATCTTGCAGTAAACATTCTAAAACCTTTACTTGCACTACATATTCTAGGACTCTAATCTTGCACTACATATTCTAGAACTCTCATCTTGCACTACATATTCTAGAACTCTCATCTTGCACTACATATTCTAGAACTCTCCTCTCGGGCTACACATTCTAGAACCTTCATATTGCACTACACATTCTAGAACTCTTCTCTTGCGCTACACATGGTGGATCCTTCATATTGCACTACACATTCTAGAACTCTCATCTTGCAGTAAACATTCTAAAACCTTTACTTGCACTACATATTCTAGGACTCTAATCTTGCACTACATATTCTAGAACTCTCATCTTGCACTACACATTCTAGAAGTCTCATCTTGCACAACACATTCTAGAAGTCTCATCTTGCACAACACATTCTAGAACCTTCACAACACGTTCTACAATGCTCATCTTGCACAACGCATTGTACAACTCTCCCCTTGCACGACACATTCTAGAACACATTTTACAGAGTTAATCACAACACATACTGGAACATTTATCTCGCACAGCACATTCTAGAACGTAAATCTTGCACAGAATATTCCACAACCGTCATCTTGCACAACACATTTAACAATGTTCATCAACACATTCTAAAACATTCATCACAACACATTCTAGAACATTCATCACAACACATTCTAGAACAATCATCTCGTACAACACGTTCTAGAACTCTCATCTTGCACTAAATATTCTAAAACCTTTACTTGCTCTACATATTCTAGAACTCTCTTCTTGCACTACATATTCTAGAACTCTCATCTTGCACTACACATTCTAGAACCTTCACAACACGTTCTACAATGCTCATCTTGCACAACGCATTATACAACTCCTCTTGCACATCATCTCGTTCAACACATTCTAGAACCCTCATCTTGCACTACATATTCTAGCACTCTCCACTTGCACTACACATTCTAGAACTCTCCTCTTGCGCTACACATGCCGGATCCTTCATATTGCACTACACATTCTAGAACTCTCATCTTGCAGTAAACATTCTAAAACCTTTACTTGCACTACATATTCTAGGACTCTAGTCTTGCACTACATATTCTAGAACTCTCATCTTGCACTACATATTCTAGTACTGTCATCTTGCAATACACATTCTAGAACCTTCACAACACGTTCTACAATGCTCATCTTGCACAACGCATTGTACAACTCTCCTCTTGCACATCATCTCGTTCAACACATTCTAGAACTCTCATATTGCACTACATATTCTAGCACTCTCCACTTGCACTACACATTCTAGAACCTTCACAACACAATCTACAATGCTCATCTTGCACAACGCATTGTACAACTCTCCCTTTGCACGACACATTCTAGAACACATTTTACAGAGTTAATCACAACACATTCTGGAACATTTATCTCGCACAACACATTCTAGAACGTAAATCTTGCACAGAATATTCCACAACCGTCATCTTGCACAACACATTTAACAATGTTCATCAACACATTCTAAAACATTCATCACAACACATTCTAGAACACTCATCACAACACATTCTAGAACATTCATCACATTCTAGAACGCAAATCTTGCACAACATATTCCACAACCGTCATCTTGCACAACACATTTAACAATGTTCATCAACACATTCTAAAACATTCATCATAACACATTCTAGAACATTCATCACAACACATTCTCGAACAATCATCTCCTACAACACGTTCTAGAACTCTCATCTTGCACTAAATATTCTAAAACCTTTACTTGCTCTACATATTCTAGAACTCTAATCTTGCACTACATATTCTAGAACTCTCTTTTTGCACTACACATTCTAGAACCTTCACAACACGTTCTACAATGCTCATCTTGCACAACGCACTATACAACTCCTCTTGCACATCATCTCGTTCAACACATTCTAGAACTCTCATCTTGCACTACATATTCTAGCACTCTCCACTTGCACTACACATTCTAGAACTCTCCTCCTGCGCTACACATGCTGGATCCTTCATATTGCACTACACATTCTAGAACTCTCATCTTGCAGTAAACATTCTAAAACCTTTACTTGCACTACATATTCTAGGACTCTAATCTTGCACTACATATTCTAGAACTCTCATCTTGCACTACATATTCTAGAAGTCTCATCTTGCACAACACATTCTAGAACCTTCACAACACGTTCTACAATGCTCATCTTGCACAACGCATTGTACAACTCTCCTCTTGCACATCATCTCGTTCAACACATTCTAGAACACTCATCTTGCACTACATATTCTAGCACTCTCCACCTGCACTACACATTCTAGAACCTTCGCAACACAATCTACAATGCTCATCTTGCACAACGCATTGTACAACTCTCCCCTTGCACGACACATTCTAGAACACATTTTACAGAACTCTCATCTTGCACTAAACATTCTAAAACCTTTACTTGCACTACACATTCTAGACTTCTAATCTTGCACTACATATTCTAGCAATCTCCACTTGCACTACACATTCTAGAACCTTCACAACAAATTCTACAATGCTCATCTTGCAGAACGCATTGTACAACTCTCCTCTTGCACTACACATTCTAGAACAGTCATCCTGCACAACACATTTGACAACTTTCATCACAACACATTCTGGAACATTCATCTCGCACAACACATTCTAGAACATAAATCTTGCACAACATATTCTACAACCGTCATCTTGCACAACACATTTAACAATGTTCATCAACACATTCTAAAACATTCATCACAACATATTCTAGAACAATCATCTCGTACACCATATTCTAAAACTCTCATCTTGAACTAAATATTCTAAAACCTTTACTTGCACTACACATGCTAGAACTCTAATCTTGCACTACATATTCTAGCACTCTCCACTTGCACTACATATTCTAGACTCTAAACTTGCACTACATATTCTAGCACGCTCCACTTGCATTACACATTCTAGGACCTTCACAAGCAATTCTACAATGCTCCTCTTGCACAACACATTCTGGGACATTCATCACAACACATTCTAGAACAGTCATGCTGCACAACACATTTTACAATGTTCACCACAACACATTCTAGACCATCTCGCACAACACATTCTAGAACAGTCATCCTGCACAACACATTTTACAATGTTCATCACAACACATTCTAGAACATTCATCTCACACAATACATTCTAGAACATTCATCACAACACATTCTAGGACATACAACTTGCACAACACATTCTAGGACAGTCGTCCTGCACAACACAATTTACAATGTTCACACATTCTAGCACATTCATCTTGCACAACACATTCTAGTACATTCATCTCACACAACACATTCTAGAACATTCATCACAACACATTCTGGAACATGCATTTTGCACAACATATTCTACAACCGTAAACATTTAACAATGTTCATCAACACATTCTAAAACATTCATCACAACACATTCTAGAACATTCATCTTGTGCAAAATACTGTATTTTACAACCTTCATCTTGCACGACACATTTTACAATGTTCATAACAGCACATTATAGAACATTCATCAAAACACAATCTGGAATATTCATCACAACACATTCTAGAACATTCATCACATCACATTCTAGAACAATCATCTCGTACAACACATTCTAGAACATTCACTTGTATAACATATTTTACAACCTTCATCTTGCACGACGCATTTTACAATGTTCATCGCAACACATTCTAGTACATTCATCAAAACACATTCTAAAACATTTATCACAGCACATTCTAGAACAGTCAACTTGCAAAACACATTTTACAATGTTCATCTAGAACATTCATCTCAAACAACACATTCTAAAACATTCATCACAACACATCCTAGGGCATTCATCACAACACATTCTAGTACATTCATCAAAACACATTCTAAAACATTCATCACAACACATTCTAGAGCAGTCAACTTGCAGAACACATTTTACATTGTTCATCTCAAACATTCATCTTGAACAACACATTTTAGAACATTCATCACAACACATTCTACAACATTCAGCACACTCAAAAACATTCTAGTACATTCACCACACATTCCAACACTTTCCCAAGCTTGAACGTTCTACAACGTTCACCTTACTCCAACACATTCTAGAACGTTCAGCACACAACAGCACATTCTAGGACGTTCAGCACATTCCAACACATTCTAGAACGTTTAGCACATTCAACACATTCTAAACTTTCACCAATCTCCAACACATTCTAGGACATTCAGCACACTCCAACAGATTCTAGACCATTCACCATACTCAGTACATTCAAAAAAGGTTTTACCACACTCCAACACACTCTAGACGTTCACCACACTCCAACACATTCTAGAACGTTTAGCACATTCCAACACATTCTAAAACTTTCACCACATTCCAACACAATTTAGAACATTTAGCACATTCCAACACATTCTAAAATGTTCGCCACGCTCCAAAACATTCTAGAACGTTCACCAAACTCCAACACATTCTAGAACGTTCACCAAACTCCAACACATTCTAGAACGTTCACCACACTCCAACACATTCTAGAACGTTTACCAAACTCCAACACATTCTATAACGTTTACCAAACTCCAACACATTCTAGAATGTTTACCAAACTCCAACACATTCTATAACGTTCACCACAGTCCAACACATTCTAGAACGTTTAGCACATTCCAACACATTCTAAAACTTTCACCACATTCCAACACAATTTAGAACATTTAGCACATTCCAACACATTCTAAAATGTTCACCACGCTCCAAAACATTCTAGAACGTTCACCAAACTCCAACACATTCTAGAACGTTCACCACACTCCAACACATTCTAGAACGTTTACCAAACTCCAACACATTCTAGAACGTTTACCAAACTCCAACACATTCTATAACGTTTACCAAACTCCAACACATTCTAGAATGTTTACCAAACTCCAACACATTCTATAACGTTCACCACAGTCCAACACATTCTAGAACGTTCAGCACATTCCAACACATTATACAACTTTCACCACATTCCAACACAATTTAGAACATTTAGCACATTCCAACACATTCTAAAATGTTCACCACGCTCCAAAACATTCTAGAACGTTCACCAAACTCCAACACATTCTAGAACGTTCACCAAACTCCAACACATTCTAGAACGTTCACCACACTCCAACACATTCTAGAACGTTTACCAAACTCCAACACATTCTAGAACATTTACCAAACTCCAACACATTCTATAACGTTTTCCAAACTCCAACACATTCTAGAATGTTTACCAAACTCCAACACATTCTATAACGTTCACCACAGTCCAACACATTCTAGAACGTTCAGCACATTCCAACACATTATACAACTTTCGCCACATTCCAATACAATCTAGACATTTAGCACATTCCAACACATTCTAAAACTTTCACCACACTCCAACACATTCTAGAACGTTCACCACACTCCAAATCATTCTAGAACGCTCACCACACTCCAGCACATTCTAAAACGTTCACCACGCTCCAACTCATACCAGAATGTTCACCACACTCCAAAACATTCTAGAACGTTAACCACACCACAAAACATTCTAGGACGTTCAGCACACCCCAACACATTCTAGAACGTTCACCACAGCCCAACACATTCTAGTTGGTTCACCACATTCCAACACATTGTAGAACATTCACCACACAACACATTCTAGTAAGTTTTAATATTTGTACTATTAGTACTTCTAGTATTGGTATTGGTTGTAGGAAGTGAGTGTGTAAGTGTTTGTGTTAGTGTGTGTAAGTGTGTGCGTGTGTTAGTGTGGTACATGTGTGTTAGTGAATGTGTAAGTGTGTGTGTAGTTGTCTATGTGTGTGTGTAAGTGTGTGTGTTGGCGTGTAAGTGTGTGTGTGTGTTGTGTAAGTGTGTGTTAGTGTGTGTAAGTGTGTGCGTGTGTTAGTGTGTGTACATGTGTGTTAGTGAATGTGTGTGTAGTTGTTTATGTGTGTGTGTGTAGTTGTTTATGTGTGTGTGTAAGTGTGTGTTGGCATGTAAGTGTGTGTGTTAGTTGTGTAAGTGTGTGTGTTAGTGTGTGTAAGTGAGTGTGTTAGTGAATGTGTAAGTGTGTGTGTAGTTGTCTATGTGTGTGTGTGTGTGTGTGTGTGTGTGTGTGTAAGTGTGTGTGTTGGCGTGTAAGTGTGTGCGTGTGTTAGTGTGTGTACATGTGTGTTAGTGAATGTGTAAGTGTGTGTGTAGGTGTCTATGTGTGTGTAAGTGTGTGTGATAGTTGTGTAAATGTGTGTGTTAGTGTGTGTGTGTGTGTTAGTGTGTGAATGTGTAAGTGTGTGTGTAGTTGTCTGTGTGTGTGTAAGTGTGTGTGTTGGCGTGTAAGTGTGTGTGTTAGTTGTGTAAGTGTGTGTGTTAGTGTGTGTAAGTGTGTGTGTTAGTGAATGTGTAAGTGTGTGTGTAGTTGTCTATGTGTGTGTGTGTGTTGGTGTGTAAGTGTGTGCGTGTGTTAGTGTGTGTACATGTGTGTTAGTGAATGTGTAAGAGTGTGTGTAGGTGTCTATGTGTGTGTAAGTGTGTGTGATAGTTGTGTAAGTGTGTGTGTTAGTGTGTGTAAGTGTGTGCGTGTGTTAGTGTGTGTACGTGAATGTGTAAGTGTGTGTGTTGGCGTGTAAGTGTGTGTGTTAGTTGTGTAAGTGTGTGTGTTAGTGTGTGTAAGTGTGTGTGTTAGTGAATGTGTAAGTGTGTGTGTAGTTGTCTATGTGTGCGTGTATATGTGTAAGTGTGTGTGTTGGCGTGTAAGTGTGTGCGTGTGTTAGTGTGTGTACCTGTGTGTTAGTGAATGTGTAAGTGTGTGTGTAGGTGTCTATGTGTGTGTAAGTGTGTGTGATAGTTGTGTAAGTGTGTGTTAGTGTGTATAAGTGTGTGTGTGTGTGTGTTAGTGTGTGTACGTGAATGTGTAAGTGTGTGTGTAGGTATCTGTGTGTACGTGTGTGTGTTGGTGTGTGTGTTGGTGTGAAAGTTGGTGTGTGTGTGTGTGTTTGTGTGTGTGTGTGTGTGTGTAAGTGTGTGTGTGTAAATGTGTGTGTTGGTGTGTGCAAGTGTGTGTGTGAGTGTGTGTGTGTGTAAGCGTGTGTGTGTCTGTGTAAATGTGTGCGTTTGTGTGTGTGTGTGTGTGTGTAAATGTGTGTCTGTGTTTGTGTGTGTGTGTAAATGTGAGTGTGTGTGTGCATGTGTGTGTGTGTGTTTGTAAGTGTGTGCGTGTCTGTGTAAATGTGTGTTTGTGTGTGCGTGTAAATGTGTTTGCGTGTGTTTGTATGTGTGTAAGTGTGTGTAAACGTGAGTGTGTGTTAATGTGTGTAAGTGTGTGTAAATGTGAGTGTGTGTTTGTATGTGTGTAAGTGTGTGTCTCTCTCAAGTGGCAAGTGTGACCTTTTTGTGACCTGCAGCAGTTGTTCTTCACGCTTCTTTTATTCACGCCCAGAAACAACACCTGTCACACACACACACACACACACACACACACACACACACACACAAAATGCGTGTAAGGAATGGTGTATACATGAACTATGATAAGTAGTAAACAACAATTAATGTTATATAAATACAAAATAAACTGAAATCAAAAGTTAAATGCAACCAAACCTTTTCATATTGAACGACCAGCAGTTTGATCTGCTGCTTCTCTTCTTTTAATGAACAGAGAAAAGGCACAACAAACAGCAAAGAAGTGACGGCCCACATATAAAAGCAATAATAATAACAATATAAAATAAAGTTGTGTATAAAAATCATTGTGATCACTCGAGTGAAACTCCAAACATTTTATTTTTACATTTATAGTTTTAACTTTATTTACACTCCTAAATATTTTTAAGTAATTACAAATGCAAAATATAATATTTAATAATATATATTATTATGAATGACTTATATACCTACCAGGTTTAAAAAGTACACACAATTGTAAAATGTCAACAAATACATGAATGAATGAATGAATGAGTGGATGAATGAATGAATGAATACATTGACACATTAAATAATGAATGAATGAGTGAATGCATGAAGGAATCAAATAATTAATGTAATATTGATCTGATAAGTAAATGATTGAATGAATGGATGAATGACTGAATATAATATGAATGAATGAATGAACTAATTATATAATATATATATATATATATTAATCATTTTGAAATCATATTCATGTTTTTGACATTTCTCCAACAACATTCATCCGTTCAGTCTTCATTCACCCTCTCATCTTCCAAGCGGATGTTTCTTTGGCGCGGTGGCTAAGGGGGACGAGGAGGCGCACCTTCCTCCTCCGCAGGTGGTCCTGCTGGCATCAAATGAAGCTGCCCCCCCCCAGGCTTCATGCACCTAATTGCTGGCCAATTTGCGGCCATTGTTGTTGTGACAGAGTGTGGAAGATGAATGAGGGGGCGGGGCTAGACGTTCACTTCCTGTCCTCCCCGAGAGCACAAAGGAGTCACATTCTTACACGCGCACGCTGACGGCCATCTCGGATCACAGCAGCTTCAATCAATTACTGACCTGTTGCCATGGAGACAACACTTCACTGTAACCATTGATTTCTCCTGATTATTCTAATTGTAATGAATCACGTCTCCTGATTCATCCGAAATGAAATGATTAACTTCTCCTGATTTTTTTTAATTGGAATGATTCAGTTCTCCTGATTATTCCAATTGCAGCCACTGATTTCTCCTGATTATCCTAATTGTAATAATTAACTTCTCCTGATTGATCCTATTTGGAATGATTAACTTATCCTGATGAATCTAATTGAAATCATTGATTTCTCCTGATCTATCCAATTGTAACCATTGATTTATCCTAATTAAAATAGTTAACTTCTCCTGATTATTCTAATTGTAAGCATTTTATTTCTCCTGATTGATCCTAATTGGAATGATTAACTTCTCCTGATTATTCCAATTGTAACCATCGATTTCTCCTGATTTCTCCTAATTGGAATCATTAAGTTCTCCCAATTCATCCAATTGAAAATCATTGATTTCTCCTGATTTGAATGATTGACTTCTCCTGATTCACCCAATTGTAACCATTGATTTCTCCTGCTTTATCCTAATTGGAATGATTAACTTATCCTGATGAATCTAATTGAAATCATTGATTTCTCCTGATCTATCCAATTGTAACCATTGATTTATCCTAATTAAAATGGTTAACTTCTCCTGATTATTCTAATTGTAAGCATTTATTTCTCCTGATTGATCCTAATTGGAATGATTAACTTCTCCTGATTATTCTAATTGTAACCATTCATTTCTCCCGATTTATCCAATTGTAATATTGTTTTCTCCTGTATGTTCCTAATTGAAACTATTGATTTCTCCTGATTAATCCAATTGTAACCAAACATTTCTCCTGATGTACACAAAATTGGAATGATTAATTTCTCCTGATGATTCCAATTGTAACCATTGATTTCTCCTGATTGCTCCTAATTGGAATCATTAAGTTCTCCCGATTCATCCAATTGAAACCATCGATTTCTCCTGATTGGAATGATTAACTTCTCCTGATTCACCCAATTGTAACCATTGATTTCTCCTGCTTTATCCTAATTGGAATGATTAACTTATCCTGATGAATCTAATTGTAACCATTGATTTATCCTGATTTGTCCAATTGTAATATTGTTTTCTCCTGTATATTCCTAATTGAAACCACTGATTTCTCCTGATTTATTCCAATTGTAACCAAAGATGTCTCCTGATGTACACAAAATTGGAATGATTAATTTCTCCTGATGATTCCAATTGTAACCATTGATTTCTCCTGATTGCTCCTAATTGGAATCATTAAGTTCTCCCGATTCATCCAATTGAAACCATCGATTTCTCCTGATTGTAATGATTAACTTCTCCTGATTCACCCAATTGTAACCATTGATTTCTCCTGCTTTATCCTAATTGGAATGATTAACTTATCCTGATGAATCTAATTGTAACCATTGATTTATCCTAATTAAAATGGTTAACTTCTCCTGATTATTCTAATTGTAAGCATTTATTTCCCCTGATTGATCCTAATTGGAATGATTAACTACTCCTGATTATTCTAATTGTAATCATTGATTTCTCCTGATTTATCCAATTGTAATATTGTTTTCTCCTGTATATTCCTAATTGAAACCACTGATTTCTCCTGATTAATCCAATTGTAACCAAAAATTTCTCCTGATGTACACAAAATTGGAATGATTAATTTCTCCTGATGATTCCAATTGTAACCATTGATTTCTCCTGATTTCTCCTAATTGGAATCATTAAGTTCTCCCGATTCATCCAATTGAAACCATCGATTTCTCCTGATTGGAATGATTAACTTCTCCTGATTCATCCAATTGTAACCATTGATTTCTCCTGATTTCTCCTAGTTGGAATGATTAACTTATCCTGATGAATCTAATTGAAATAATGGATTTCTCCTGATCTATCCAATTGTAACCATTGATTTATCCTAATTGGAATGGTTAACTTCTCCTGATTATTCTAATTGTAACCATTAATTTCTCCTGATTTATCCAATTGTAATATTGTTTTCTCCTGTATGTTTCTAATTGAAACACTGATTTCTCCTGATTAATCCAATTGTAACCCTTGATTTCTCCTGATTTCTCCCAATTGGAATGATTCATTTCTCCTGATGATTCCAATTGTAACCGTTGATTTCTCCTGATTTATCCCAATTGGAATGATTAATTTCTCCTGATGATTCCAATTGTAACCATTGATTTCTCCTGATTTCTCCTAATTGGAATCATTAAGTTCTCCCGATTCATCCAATTGAAACCATTGATTTCTCCTGATTGGAATGATTAACTTCTCCTGATTCACCCAATTGTAACCATTGATTTCTCCTGATTTCTCCTAATTGGAATGATTAACTTATCCTGATGAATCTAATTGAAATCATTGATTTCTCTTGATCTATGCAATTGTAACCATTGATTTATCCTAATTAAAATAGTTAACTTCTCCTGATTATTCTAATTGTAAGCATTTATTTCTCCTGATTGATCCTAATTGGAATGATCAACTACTCCTGATTATTCTAATTGTAACCATTGATTTTGTCCTGATTTCTCCTGATTGGAATGATTAACTTCTCCTGATTCACCCAATTGTAACCATTGATTTCTCTTGCTTTATCCTAATTGGAATGATTACCTTATCCAGATGAATCTAATTGAAACCATTGATTTCTCCTGATCTATCCAATTGCAACCATTGATGTACCCTAATTGGAATGGTTAACTTCTCCTGATTATTCTAATTGTAACCATTAATTTCTCCTGATTTATCCAATTCTAATATTGTTTTCTCCTGTATGTTCCTAATTGAAACACTGATTTCTCCTGATTAATCCAATTGTAACTGTTGATTTCTCCTGATTTATCCCAATTGGAATGATTAATTTCTCCTGATTCATCCAATTGTAACCATTGATTTCTCCTGATTTCTCCTAATTGGAATCATTAAGTTCTCCCGAATCATCCAATTGAAACCATTGATTTCTCCTGATTGGAATGATTAACTTCTCCTGATTCATCCAATTGTAACCATTGATTTCTCCTGATTTCTCCTAATTGGAATGATTAACTTATCCTGATGAATCTAATTGAAATAATTGATTTCTCCTGGTCTATCCAATTGTAACCATTGATTTCTCCTAATTGGAATGGTTAACTTCTCCTGATGATTCTAATTGTCACCATTAATTTATCCTGATTTATCCAATTCTAATATTGTTTTCTCCTGTATGTTCCTAATTGAAACACTGATTTCTCCTGATTAATCCAATTGTAACCGTTGATTTCTCCTGATTTATCCCAATTGGAATGATTCATTTCTCCTGATTATTCTAATTGTAACCATTGATTTCTCCTGATTTCTCCTAATTGGAATCATTAAGTTCTCCCGATTCATCCAATTGAAACCATTGATTTCTCCTGATTGGAATGATTAACTTCTCCTGATTCACCCAATTGTAACCATTGATTTCTCCTGCTTTATCCTAATTGGAATGATTAACTTATCCTGATGAATCTAATTGAAATAACTGATTTCTCCTAATTGGAATGGTTAATTTCTCCTGATTATTCTAATTGTAGCCATTTATTTCACCTGATTGATCCTAATTGGAATGATTAACTTCTCCTGATTATTCTAATTGTAACCATTCATTTCTCCCGATTTATCCAATTGTAATATTGTTTTCTCCTGTATGTTCCTAATTGAAACTATTGATTTCTCCTGATTAATCCAATTGTAACCGTTGATTTCTCCCGATTTATCCCAATTGGAATGATTAATTTCTCCTGATTATTCTAATTGTAGCCATTTATTTCACCTGATTGATCCTAATTGGAATGATTAACTTCTCCTGATTATTCTAATTGTAACCATTCATTTCTCCCGATTTATCCAATTGTAATATTGTTTTCTCCTGTATGTTCCTAATTGAAACTATTGATTTCTCCTGATTAATCCAATTGTAACCGTTGATTTCTCCCGATTCATCCCAATTGGAATGATTAATTTCTCCTGATTATTCCAATTGTAACCATTGATTTCTCCTGATTTCTCCTAATTGGAATCATTAAGTTCTCCCGATTCATCCAATTGAAACCATTGATTTCTCCTGATTGGAATGATTTACTTCTCCTGATTCACCCAATTGTAACCATTGATTTCTCTTGCTTTATCCTAATTGGAACGATTAACTTATCCTGATGAATCTAATTGAAACCATTGATTTCTCCTGATCTATCCAATTGCAACCATTGATGTACCCTAATTGGAATGGTTAACTTCTCCTGATTATTCTAATTGTAACCATTAATTTCTCCTGATTTATCCAATTCTAATATTGTTTTCTCCTGTATGTTCCTAATTGAAACACTGATTTCTCCTGATTAATCCAATTGTAACCGTTGATTTCTCCTGATTTATCCCAATTGGAATGATTCATTTCTCCTGATTATTCTAATTGTAACCATTGATTTCTCCTGATTTCTCCTAATTGGAATCATCAAGTTCTCCCGATTCATCCAATTGAAACCATTGATTTCTCCTGATTGGAATGATTAACTTCTCCTGATTCACCCAATTGTAACCATTGATTTCTCCTGCTTTATCTTAATTGGAACGATTAACTTATCCTGATGAATCTAATTGAAACCATTGATTTCTCCTGATCTATCCAATTGCAACCATTGATGTACCCTAATTGGAATGCTTAAATTCTCCTGATTATTCTAATTGTAACCATTAATTTCTCCTGATTTATCCAATTCTAATATTTTCTCCTGTATGTTCCTAATTGAAATACTGATTTCTCCTGATTAATCCAATTGTAACTGTTGATTTCTCCTGATGTATCCCAATCGGAATGATTAATTTCTCCTGATTCATCCAATTGTAACCATTGATTTCTCCTGATTTCTCCTAATTGGAATCATTAAGTTCTCCCGATTCATCCAATTGAAACCATTGATTTCTCCTGATTGGAATGATTAACTTCTCCTGATTCACCCAATTGTAACCATTGATTTCTCCTGCTTTATCCTAATTGGAATGATTAACTTATCCTGACGAATCTAATTGAAATAATTGATTTCTCCTGATCTATCCAATTGCAACCATTGATGTACCCTAATTGGAATGCTTAAATTCTCCTGATTATTCTAATTGTAACCATTAATTTCTCCTGATTCATCCAATTGTAACCATTGATTTCTCCTGATTTCTGATTGATCCTAATTGGAATTAACTTCTCCTGATTATTCTAATTGTAACCATTGATTACTCCTGATTTAGCCAATTGTAATCATTGATTTATACCGATTTATCTTAATTGTAACCATTGATTTCTCCTGATTTGCTTTAAATATGCTAATGCTAGCATGCTAACGCTAATGTTGGCCCGGGGGTCACACTCTGTGACCTCCGCCAGGGTGCAAGAAGACGTCGCTGAAATATGAGGTTTTTATTAGAGGGTTAGCTAAAAGTGCTTTGACCCGCCCGTGACTGGACCGGCACCAGATGGCCGGCAGAAGGAATAAAAAATAAAAGATTAAAAAAAAATAAAAACGTGTTGCAAACGTTGACCTTGACGTGGGAAGTCTTTGTGGAAGGAAAGGAAGCGTTAGCTGAGACGCTAACATCTGGATCCACTTTCTCTTTGCTAATGAATTGTCAGCCTAATAACTCACTCTTGGCAAACAGAGCTCGTTATTAAACCTCATTATCAAACGTCATTATGACATCTGTGCTGCCCGTTTGCCAAACACGTCCGCCGATCCAAACTCCTTGAGGAGGAGAAGAACGTGAGCTAACATTTCTACTCCAACTTGAAGAACGCGGAGAACTTTTTTATTGACTTTGTTCTCGGCTTTGTCAACTTAGCATCCTCCCCGCCACTAGGTGGCAGAGTGAACGTCGCAGTCCGTAGTTGTGTGTTATTGGTTTATGCTGGTCGTCTTTATTTAGGCGGACCATATTGGGAAATCCCAAAAAGAGGACACATATATGCGACTCGGTGAAAATTTGCCAATGATACTTGAACTTGCTTTATAAATAATATATTTATTTAAATAAAGCATTTTTTCTCCTCTGTTGACAGCAGTGTTGGCGTTAGGAATTTTCAAAATGGGCCATCAAGTCATAAAAATGGGGTCCCACAGTAAATTTTTGGGGGTCCCACTTTTTTTGTAAGTGTTTTGAAAACAAATGACAAATGTATGCATTATCAGAATCAGAATCAGAATCAGCTTTATTGTCATTACGCAAGGTAACGAGATTGAGGCCATTCCATACAGTGCGATGTGTGCATGCTAGAAAAACAATGTGCAAATATATAAAAATATAAAAAATGTAGAAGTGCAATGAATATGGTGTGAAATGAATATATACATGAAAAAACAAACAAAAAAAAAACAGGTTGGTGGAATGGGTTATTGCACCGAAGAGAAGGCAGTTATGAGGGACAATGGGGCAGTCCGTTCAGGATGGTTATGGCCCTGGGGAAGAAGCTGTTCTTTAGCCTGTTTGTTTTGGTTTTAATGCACCTGTAGCGCTTCCCAGAGGGCAGCAGAAGCGCTACAGGTGCATTAAAATCCTGTTATATCTCACATTCTATATTGTGTCTTGGAAAAAGGTTGTCATAAACGTTACTTCATTCCAGTGACGTGCGGTGAGGTTGATGGCTGGTGAGGCACTGACTTCATCACAGTCAGATTTACAAACATATGAACCCTAAAGAGTATCTTATTCACCATTTGATTGGCAGCAGTTAACGGGTTATGTTTAAAAGCTCATACCAGCATTCTTCCCTGCTTGGCACTCAGCATCAAGGGTTGGAATTGGGGGTTAAATCACCAAAAATTATTTCTGGGCGCGGCGCCGCTGCTGCCCACTGCTCCCCTCACCTCCCAGGGGGTGATCAAGGGGATGGGTCAAATGCAGAGGACACATTTCACCACACCTAGTGTGTGTGTGACAATCATTGCTACTTTAACTTAACTTTAACTTTACACATACAAACTGTAGCACACAAAAAAGCACATTTAATAAAAAACGTTATTATGGTCTTACCTTTACTTATAAGTGCGGGAACGTTGGTGTTGGAGGAGTTGTGAATGAATGAAATATGAAATCCGTGCTGCAGTCTGCAGGTGTACCTAATGTTGTGTCCCTGCAGTCGTTCACGGCTCCTCCGGCGCGAGCAATGTTGTTTTTGCACTTTTTGGCTTCTTGTTAAGTGACTTTTTTTGGGTGGATTCGGTCTTGCACGTGGAGGGTTTGGGTGTGGGCTTTGGTTGGTGTGGCGCTCCCGTCGGGGGGTGCATTCTGCGGCGCAGGTGCAATAACCGGCACCAGGAGGCGGGGTTACGCGAGCCTCACACCGTGCGTCTTCGCAGCAGTTTTATGATTGCTCAGCACAAGAAATACGTTACACACATACAGTTGTTGACAAAATACACTGTACATTATATACCTCAGCTAACTAAACTATGGAAATGTATAATATAATTCATATAGCAATACAGTCTCACTGCACAGCAGGCCAGCAGTTAGCCGAGTCCGTCCATGTTGAGGCACTGAGTGACGTGCCTCAACTGGCTGCTGATCACCGCACCGTCTCTTCTCAGTATTTGAACGGCAAATGAGAAAATTCAGCGATTTTTAATAAAAATCATCTAAAACTGGTGAAGTTTAACGGAAAATAACTTTATAGTATAATCACTGGATACATATAACAATTTAATTACTTTTTTTTCTTTTTACATTTTTTTTCTTTCCATGACCGCACGTCACTGCTTCATTCATTTAAAAAAAATAATACAAAAGAAAACAAATGTTTATGCATATGTAAATGTATTCAGTTATAAACATTCATTCACTTTCTTCTTTCCTTCATGGATCTGAACTTTACCGCTGCTGCTAGTTTTTTCTATGTTTTTATTGAATAAGTTGTAGGTGTATTTATTTCAGTATAAAAGTGCAAAAAGTGTTTTGCTTGGGTCATGAAATGATGATAATGGTGTGCCAGGGCATACATATATTATTTATTTAATGCTTAAAGGGGAACATTATCACCAGACCTATGTAAGCGTCAATATATACCTTGATGTTGCAGAAAAAAGACCATTTTTTTTTTTAACCGATTTCCGAACTCTAAATGGATGAATTTTGGCGAATTAAACGCCTTTCTAATATTCGCTTTCGGAGCGATGATGTCACATCCGCCATTTTCTCAAACACCGAGTCAAATCAGCTCTGTTATTTTCCGTTTTTTCGACTGTTTTCCGTACCTTGGAGACATCATGCCTCGTCGGTGTGTTGTCGGAGGGTGTAACAACACGAACAGGGACGGATTCAAGTTGCACCAGTGGCCCAAAGATGCCAAAGTGGCAAGAAATTGGACGTTTGTTCCGCACACTTTACCGACGAAAGCTATGCTACGACAGAGATGGCAAGAATGTGTGGATATCCTGCGACACTCAAAGCAGATGCATTTCCAACCATAAAGTCAAAGAAATCTGCCGCCAGACCCCCATTGAATCTGCCGGAGTGTGTGAGCAATTCAGGGACAAAGGACCTCGGTAGCACGGCAAGCAATGGCGGCAGGTTGTTCCCGCAGACGAGCGAGCTAAACCCCCTATTGACCCTAACTTCCCTGGCCTGCTGACATCAACTCCAAAACTGGACAGATCAGCTTTCAGGAAAAGAGAGCGGATGAGGGTATGTCTACAGAATATATTAATTGATGAAAACTGGGCTGTCTGCACTCTCAAAGTGCATGTTGTTGCCAAATGTATTTCATATGCTGTAAACCTAGTTCATAGTTGTTAGTTTCCTTTAATGCCAAACAAACACATACCAATCGTTGGTTAGAAGGCGATCGCCGAATTCGTCCTCGCTTTCTCCCGTGTCGCTGGCTGTCGTGTCGTTTTCCTCGGTTTCGCTTGCATACGGTTCAAACCGATATGGCTCAATAGCTTCAGTTTCTTCTTCAATTTCGTTTTCGCTACCTGCCTCCACACTACAACCATCCGTTTCAATACATTCGTAATCTGTTGAATCGCTTAAGCCGCTGAAATCCGAGTCTGAATCCGAGCTAAAGTCGCTATAGCTTGCTGTTCTTTCCGCCATGTTTGTTTGTGTTGGCTTCACTGTGTGACGTCACAGGAAAATGGACGGGTGTATATAACGATGGTTAAAATCAGGCACTTTGAAGCTTTTTTTTAGGGATATTGCGTGATGGGTAAAATTTTGAAAAAAACTTCGAAAAATAAAATAAGCCACTGGGAACCGATTTTTAATGGTTTTAACCCTTCTGAAATTGTGATAATGTTCCTCTTTAAACAAAAAACAGCAGACGAGCCCTCGCCCTGCACAGCCGTTTTGTGCTTTGTAGTGTGGATATGGGCTTGTCGATCCTTTATTTACCACAGATACATACGTTCCTGCATTCTGCTTCCCATGTGTCACGGCCAGGACGAAAACACGAATACTTTTCCCGCAAATCATCCGTGAAAGTTGCATTTACGTTTCGGCATTTCTTGTTTTCATGTCCGCCTCTCCACTCACTATCTCTCTCGCTCTCTGTCTCTGCCCCTCCCTTACGAATGTTTCTGCGTGCGCACACCTTCACAGTTTTTGTTTTTAACCCCTTCTTAACCCTGAACGTACATTGAAAATACACGCAACCCTAACTCAAAATGCCGGACATTTGAGGCATTTAAGAAACCTCGCCCGGACAACCCGGACAGTCCCGCAAAAGAGAACATATGGTCAGCCTACTTTATATTACTTGGTTTTATGCTAGTTAGCTTTATGCTAATTGGCTTTCTGATAGTTAACTTTATGCTAGGTAGCTTTGTGTTAGTTGGTTTATGCTAGCTGTCTTTATACTTCTTGGTTTTATGCTAGTGGTTAGTGATGGGTTGATGAGGCGTCATGAAGCGTTTCGACACATTGCAAAACTGTATTGATACTGTGTCGATACTGTGTCACTAAATACTGACATCTGCTGGACAATAAAAATCCCTACAGGCAACCTATGGACCGACTCAACTGACACTGATTTTATGCCCTAGTACAGGGGTCACCAACCTTTTTGAAACCAAAAACTACTTCTTGGGTACTGATTAATGCGAAAGGCTACCAGTTTGATACACACTTAAATAAATAAATATATTGTCATTTGTAAGTTACACGTAAGTGTGTATTAAACAAGAATAGCTAAATAAATACATTTATATATATAAAAAAATGGGTATTTCTGTCTGTCATTCCGTCGTACATTTTTTTTTTCCTTTTACGGAAGGTTTTTTGTAGAGAATAAATGATGAAAAAAACCACTTAATTGAACGGTTTAAAAGAGGCGAAAACACGAAAAAAATTAAAATAAAATTTTGAAACAATTTCGACTCTTTAAAATTCAAAATTCAACCGACAAAAAGAAGAGAAAAACTAGCTAATTTGAATCTTTTTGAAAAAATTAAAAAAAGAATTTATGGAACATCATTAGTAATTTTTCCTGATTAAGATAAATTTTAGAATTTTGATGACATGTTTTAAATTGGTTAAAATCCAATCTGCACTTTGTTAGAATATATAACAAATTGGACCAAGCTATATTTCTAACAAAGACAAATCAGTATTTCTTCTAGATTTTCCAGAACAAAAATTTTAAAAGAAATTCAAAATACTTTGAAATAAGATTTAAATTTGATTCTACAGATTTTCTAGATTTGCCAGAATATTTTTTTTGAATTTTAATCATAGTAAGTTTGAAGAAATATTTCACAAATATTCTTCGTCAAAAAACCAGAAGCTAAAATATTTATTATTATTTACAATAATAAAAAAAATAAAAAATTACTTGAACATTGATTTAAATTGTCAGGAAAGAAGAGGAAGACATTTAAAAGGTAAAAAAATATATTTGTTTAAAAATCCTAAAATCATTTTTAAGGTTGTATTTTTTCTCTAAAATTGTATTTCTAAAAGTAATAAGAAGCAAAGTAGAAAATAAATTAATTTATTTAAACAAGTGAAGACCCATCCATCCATCCATTTTCTACCGCTTATTCCAAGTGAAGACCAAGTCTTTAAAATATTTTCTTGGATTTTCAAATTCTATTTGAGTTTTGTCTCTTTTAGAATTAAAAATGTCGAGCAAAGCGAGACCAGCTTGCTAGTAAATAAATACAATTTAAAAAATAGAGGCAGCTCACTGGTAAGTGCTGCTCTTTGAGCTATTTTTAGAACAGGCTGATCTGGTCCTTACGGGCTACCTGGTGACCGCGGGCACCGCGTTGATGACCCCTGCCCTAGTATATACAATAATATAAACCAAGTCATTGTATTTCATTTAGGATTATTCCATATCTTCATTTAAATAAAAATATATTTTTATCTTTTTTAGATACAGTCAATAAATAATGTGAACATGTATCATAACATGGAAATCTAAGAGAACGTGTTGTGGATGATTGTGGACTGGGAATTTTTTTAATTTCATTTTTTTACACATTTTTATAAAAATAAAATAAAAAAAAATTTCCGACGTATTACATTTTAGACGATTTCTCTTCTTAGTTATTATTTCTCCGGCTGTAGAAAAGAGCCGCTCACAGGGCACAGAGGAGGCGTCAGTGCGACACAGTTGGCGTATCGGTCACGTGACCAAAACAGCTCATGATCGGTCACGTGACTTTCTAAAAGCGGTACGCGCACCGACACAGGGTTTCGCTCTATGAGCTCGACGCATGCGCCGATGCATCGGTGTTGCCGGACCCATCACTACTAGTGGTCTTTCTGCTACTTGGTTTTATACTAGTTGTCGTGGCTCTCCATGGTCCTAGGAGCCCCAGCAAGGGGTCCTGGATAGCATGGCGGCCCATCTGGCACAATCAGTCACGCGTCGTGCGCTGTGGCGTGGACTCCACGGGGGGTCGACCACTGCCTGGACGCACACACATGTCTTAACTTGCAAGTTTAGCTCCTTAGCGCTAACAAGCTAAAGAGCGTGAACATCAGCAAGACTAAACAGCTCCTTGTTTATAACCGATGTGAGCTAATTGTTTAGTTATGTCTATCAAAATATAACTTTTTATGGCTAAAGCAACTAGCTAGCTGTGAACGCTGCCTGTTAGCTTGGTAGGAGAGATGTGTAGTGTAAGCTAAGCAAGGCTAGCTGAATTAGCATGTGAATAAGGTAGCTAGCGAGATTGATGCAGAATATGTTGTGGTTTTCCCACACAAATCCTGACAATTGATTGTGTGTCACTTCTCAAACCTCTCACTTTGACTCCGTCAAGGAGGCGCTAGCGTGCTAGCCAGCTAGCTAGCGCGCGTCAGGTGTTCCGAAGCGTAGCCAAAGCAAGACGATCGCTCACGTCGCTCGGAAGGAATGAAAATGTTCCGCTGGGGATACCCGAGTCCGGAACCTTCCAGCTGCACGTCGCCACTTGGCGTCCTGTCGTTGTCGCTAAGCTATGCTAACGACTCGGCTTGCTGACTGATGAGCCGACTGGCGGGCTGGAATATCTCTGTGCGTATATTAGTACTTCTTCTCGTGTGTATTACTACATCCAGGAAGTCATAACCCAGAATAATTATGCGCATGTGACACGCAGCGCGCACGAGTGCTGACAGCAACGCCTCAAGGAAAAGAAACATGGCTGCCATCCAGGTCAGCAAATGTAATTTGGAAATATGCTCAATGTATATATATATATATATATATGTATGTATGTACATACATATATATATATATATATATATATATATATATGTATATATGTATATATATATATATATATATATATATATATATGTATATATGTATATATATATATATATATATGTATATATATATATATATATATATATATATATATATATATATATATATATATATATATATATATATATATATATGTATATATATATATATATATATGTATATATATATATATATATATATATATATATATATATATATATATGTATATATATATATATATATATATATATGTATATATATATATATATATATATATATATATGTATATATATATATATATATATATATGTATATATATATATATATATGTATATATATATATATATATATATATATACATATATATATATATATATATATATATATATGTATATATATATATATATATATATATATGTATATATATATATAAACATGTATATATGTATGTATGTATGTATATATATATAAACATGTATATATGTATGTATGTATATATATATATACACATGTATATATATGTATATATGTACATATACATATATGTATATACAGTGTATATATATATATATGTACATATATATATATATATGTATGTATGTATGTATGTATATATGTATATATATCTGTATGTATGTATATATATATATATATATGTATGTATGTATGTATATATGTATATATATATATATATATGTATATATATATATATATATATATATATATATATATATATATATATATATATATATATATATATATATATATATGTATATGTTTTAATATAATACATGTCAGTAATGTAAATGTTAATATATTTACAAAAGGTAAATAAAAAGAGAATACAACAAATCCTTTTCAACTTATATTAAATTGAATAGACTGCAAAGACAAGATATTTCATGTTCACACTGAGAAACTTTGTTATTTTTTTGCAAATAATCATCAACTTAGAATTTAATGGCAGCAACACATTGCAAAAAAGGCATTTTTACCACTGTGTTACATGGCCTTTCCTTTTAACAACACTTTGGTTTGGGAACTGAGGAGGCACATTTTTGAAGTGGAATTCTTTCCCATTCTTGCTTGATGTACAGCTTAAGTTGTTCAACAGTCTCCCTTCTTATATTTTAGCCTTCACATATTTTCAATGGGAGACAGGTCTGGACTACAGGCAGGCCAGTCTAGTACCCGCACTCTTTTACCATGAAGCCACGCTGTTGTAACACGTAGCTTGGCCTTGTCTTGCTGAAATAAGCAGGGGCGTCCATGGTAACGTTGCTTGAATGGCAACATATGTTGCTCCAAAAGCTGTATGTACCTTTCAGCATTAATGGCGCCTTCACAGATGTGTAAGTTACCCATGTCTTGGGCACTAATACACCCCCATACCATCACACATGCTGACTTTTCAACTTTGCGCCTCGAACAAGCCGAATTCCAAAAACAATTTGAAATGTGGACTCGTCAGACCACAGAACACTTTACCACTTTGCATCAGTCCATCTTATATGAGCTCGGGCCCAACGAAGCGTTTCTGGGTGTTGTTGATAAATGGCTTTGGTTTTCGCCTTGCATAGTAGAGTTTTAACTTGCACTTACAGATGTAGCGACCAACTGTAGTTACTGGCAGTGGTTTTCTGAAGTGTTCATGTGGTGATATCCTTTACACACTGATGTGGCTTTTTGATGCAGTACCGCCCGAGGGATCCAAGGTGCGTAATATCATGGCTTACGTGCAGTGATGTCTGAACCTTTTGATGATATTACGGATTGAGATGATGAAATCCCTTAATTCCTTGCAATAGCTGCTTGAGAAATGTTGTTCTTAAACAATTTGCTCAGGCATTTGTTGACAAAGCGGTGACCCTCGCCCCGTCCTTGTTTGTGAACGACTGAGCATTTCATGGAAGCTACTTTTTGTACCCAATCATGGCACCCACCTGTTCCCAATTAGCCTGTTCACCCGTGGGATGTTCCAAATAAGTCTTTGATGAGCATTCCTCGACTCTTTTTTGCCACTTGTGCCAGCTTTTTTGAGACATGTTGCAGGCATCAAATTCCAAATGAGCTAATATTTGCAAAACATAGGAAAGTTTCTCAGTGTGAACATGAAATATCTTGTCTTTGCAGTCTATTCAATTGAATATAAGTTGAAAAGGATTTGTTTTATTCTATTTTTATTTACCATTTACACAACGTGACAATGTAAATGACGTAAATGTTAATATAAATACATGTAGATAATGTCCATGTTAATATAATACATGCACGTAATATAAATGTTAATATAATACATGTGTCAAAGAGTCGATGAATCAAACACAAAGTGGGCGGGACGCAGGCCCGGCCCTAACCAATCTGGCGCCCTAGGCAAGATTTTAGGTGGCGCCCCCCCCCCACATCGGCAGTGAAGTGTATATACTCACAAGAAACCGAATAGCTTTGTCTTTGACCTTTTTTTTTTACTTAAAGAAAGCAAATTAACAATCAGAATAGTTAACAAGATAAAAAAAATATGAATAAATAAATGAATGCAAAAAATAAAAAATGAATATATGAAATACAATATTTTTTACATACATATTGCTTAATTTACATTAATGATGTGCACTTTAACAACTAGGCTTACAACTATACATAATATATAAAGGGGTGGAAAAGTGACTATTACCTGCAGGGCAAACATTAGCTAACCAGAAGGCAATAACAATGTAAACAAAAAACACCTGCTTAAAAGATCTAATACAAATGTCCCTGAGGAATGTAAGGTGGGAGTACTGTAATTACCTAACGTTACATTATTATTTTCCATAACAATTTAGCCCCCTCCACAATATTAACCCGACGTTAAAACAGAACTAGCTATTTATTGATTAGCAATTGCCGAAGCATGTAACATTAGCTTAATGCTAAAAAGCCAGGTTACTATCACATTCTGTAACAGACAAATAATTTCATGTAGGCTAACGTTACCTACCTGCTACCTCTTGTCTTTTTCTCGTTTCTCCTCCTCTTCTTTTCTCTTTTTTCTTCCCTGGGCACCTGACAGTTTTGGCCGTTTTGACATCTTGTGTTGATTTTTTTGATGTGGTGACGTCCAAAAAGAGTCATGATACGGGAAGGGAGGGGGCGCACCGTGCTATATTTCTATTATATAGGCTTTACTTTGCATTTTAATTAATGTGGGATTATTTTTTGTATTTAGAAATAATAGTAGCAACTTTTTTTTTTTTTTTTTCTCCAACATTTGTGGCACTGGCGTGGCGCCCCCTGATGGACGGCGCCCTTAGCATTTGCCTATACGGCCTATGCCACGGGCCGGCCCTGGCGGGACGTAACGATTATTGTCCAATAATAATTGATTATTAATTGTCTAACGACACAAAATATGTCATTACGAACATTTACTGTCTTCATCTTGGCGTCAAAGTTGACGCTGCTAACGCTGCAGACGTCCTGTAAGACGAGCAGCGAGCGCATTTCACGCTTCACAGCGACAAATGGAGCCGCAATAAAACTCCGATTTCTGAGTGTGAAATGTTTGTGATGACATCAGAGCGAGGCTGGATTACGTTGAGGCGTGTTTACGCGTCGCCATGTCAAAGAGCGCAAGCCAGACAGCAATAAAAAGCTTAGCGGCTTCGACAAACGCAGCGTGATGCCAGGTATCAAATATTAGCATCTATGTGATGCTAAGTCTCAAATATTAACTTCTACATGATGCTAAATATCAAATATTCAGCTTTTATGTGATGCTAAGTATCAAATTAACAGTATTTAAAAAATAAAATATACAAACCCCGTTTCCATATGAGTTGGGAAATTGTGTTAGATGTAAATATAAACGGAATACAATGATTTGCACATCCTTTTCAACCCATATTCAATTAAATGCACTAAAAAGACAACATATTTGATGTTCAAACTCATAAACTTTATTTTTTTTTTTGCAAATAATAATTAACTTGGAATTTTATGGCTGCAACACGTGCCAAAGTAGTTGGGAAAGGGCATGTTCACCACTGTGTTACGTGGCCTTTCCTTTTAACAACACTCAGTAAATGTTTGGGAACTGAGGAGACACATTTTTTAAGCTTCTCAGGTGGAATTCTTTCCCCATTCTTGCTTGATGTACAGCTTAAGTTGTTCAACAGTCCGGGGGTCTCCGTTGTGCTATTTTAGACTTCACACATTTTCAATGGGAGACAGGTCTGGACTGCAGGCGGGCCAGTCTAGTACCCACACTCTTTTACTATGAAGCCACGCTGTTGTAACACGTGGCTTGGCATTGTCTTGCTGAAATAAGCAGGGGCGTCCATGGTAACGTTGCATGGATGGCAACATATGTTGCTCCAAAACCTGTATGTACCTTTCAGCATTAATGGCGCCTTCACAGATGTGTAAGTTACCCATGTCTTGGGCACTAATACACCCCCATACCATCACACATGCTGGCTTTTCAACTTTGCGCCTATAACAATCCGAATGGTTCTATTCCTCTTTGGTCCGGAGGACACGACGTCCACAGTTTCCAAAAACAATTAGAAATGTGGACTCGTCAGACCACAGAACACTTTTCCACTTTGTATCAGTCCATCTTAGATGAGCTCAGGCCCAGCGAAGCCGACGGCGTTTCTAGGTGTTGTTGATAAATGGTTTTCGCCTTGCATAGGAGAGTTTTAACTTGCACTTACAGATGTAGCGACCAACTGTAGTTACTGACAGTGGGTTTCTGAAGTGTTCCTGAGCCCATGTGGTGATCTCCTTTACACACTGATGTCGCTTGTTGATGCAGTACAGCCTGAGGGCTTAGCTGTTTACGTGCAGTGATTTCTCCAGATTATCTGAACCCTTTGATGATATTACGGACCGTAGATGGTGAAATCCCTAAATTCCTTGCAATAGCTGGTTGAGAAAGGTCTTTCTTAAACTGTTCAACAATTTGCTCACGCATTTGTTGACAAAGTGGTGACCCTCGCCCCATCCTTGTTTGTGAATGACTGAGCATTTCATGGAATCTACTTTTATACCCAATCATGGCACCCACCTGTTCCCAATTTGCCTGTTCACCTGTGGGATGTTCCAAATAAGTGTTTGATGAGCATTCCTCAACTTTATCAGTATTTATTGCCACCTTTCCCAACTTCTTTGTCACGTGTTGCTGGCATCAAATTCTAAAGTTAATGATTATTTGTAAAAAAAATAAATAAATAAATAAATGTTTATCAGTTTGAACATCAAATATGTTGTCTTTGTAGCATATTCAACTGAATATGTGTTGAAAATGATTTGCAAATCATTGTATTCCGTTTATATTTACATCTAACACAATTTCCCAACTCGTATGGAAACGGGGTTTGTAATATTTGATATTTAGTTTCAAGTCTAAGCATCACATAAAAGCTAATATTTGATACTTAGCATCACATAGAAGCTAATATTTGATATTTAGTTTAAAGTCTAAGCTAATATTTGATACTTAGCATCACGTAGAAGTTAATATTTGATATTTAGTTTAAAGTCTAAGCTAATATTTGATACTTAGCATCACGTAGAAGTTAATATTTGATACTTAGCATCACGTAGAAGCTAATATTTGATATTTAGCGTCATGTGGAAGCTAATATTTGATATTTAGCATCATGTAGAAGCTAATATTTGATATTTAGCATCATGTCGAAGCTAATATTTGATATTTAGCATCACATATAAGTTAATATTTGATACTTAGCATCATGTAGAAGTTAATATTTGATACTTAGTATCATGGAGAAGTTCATATTTGTTACTTAGCATCATGTAGAAGCTAATATTTGATATTTAGCATCACATATAAGTTAATATTTGATACTTAGCATCATGTAGAAGTTAATATTTGATATTTAGCATCACATATAAGTTAATATTTGATACTTAGCATCATGTAGAAGTTAATTTTTGATACTTAGCATCATGTAGAAGTTAATATTTGATATTTAGCATCATGTAGAAGTTAATATTTGATATTTAGCATCATGTAAAAGTTAATATTTGATACTTAGCATCATGTAAAAGTTAATATTTGATATTTAGCATCACATAGAAGTTAATATTTGATACTTAGCATCATGTAGAAGTTAATATTTGATACTTAGCATCATGTAGAAGTTAATATTTGATACTTAGCATCATGTAGAAGCTAATATTTGATATTTAGCATCACATATAAGTTAATATTTGATACTTAGCATCATGTAGAAGTTAATATTTGATATTTAGCATCACATATAAGTTAATATTTGATACTTAGCATCATGTAGAAGTTAATTTTTGATACTTAGCATCATGTAGAAGTTAATATTTGATATTTAGCATCATGTAGAAGTTAATATTTGATATTTAGCATCATGTAAAAGTTAATATTTGATACTTAGCATCATGTAAAAGTTAATATTTGATATTTAGCATCACATAGAAGTTAATATTTGATACTTAGCATCATGTAGAAGTTAATATTTGATACTTAGCATCATGTAGAAGTTAATATTTGATACTTAGCATCATGTAGAAGCTAATATTTGATATTTAGCATCACATATAAGTTAATATTTGATACTTAGCATCATGTAGAAGTTAATATTTGATATTTAGCATCACATATAAGTTAATATTTGATACTTAGCATCATGTAGAAGTTAATTTTTGATACTTAGCATCATGTAGAAGTTAATATTTGATATTTAGCATCATGTAGAAGTTAATATTTGATATTTAGCATCATGTAAAAGTTAATATTTGATACTTAGCATCATGTAAAAGTTAATATTTGATATTTAGCATCACATAGAAGTTAATATTTGATACTTAGCATCATGTAGAAGTTAATATTTGATACTTAGCATCATGTAGAAGTTAATATTTGATATTTAGCATCACATAGAAGTTAATATTTGATACTTAGCATCATGTAGAAGTTAATATTTGATACTTAGCATCATGTAGAAGTTAATATTTGATACTTAGCATCATGTAGAAGCTAATATTTGATATTTAGCATCACATATAAGTTAATATTTGATACTTAGCATCATGTAGAAGCTAATATTTGATATTTAGCATCACATAGAAGTTAATATTTGATACTTAGCATCATGTAGAAGTTAATATTTGATACTTAGCATCATGTAGAAGTTAATATTTGATACTTAGCATCATGTAGAAGTTAATATTTGATACTTAGCATCATGTAGAAGCTAATATTTGATATTTGGCATCACATATAAGTTAATATTTGATACTTAGCATCATGTAGAAGCTAATATTTGATATTTAGCATCACATAGAAGTTAATATTTGATACTTAGCATCATGTAGAAGTTTATATTTGATACTTAGCATCATGTAGAAGTTAATATTTGATACTTAGCATCATGTAGAAGTTAATATTTGATACTTAGCATCATGTAGAAGTTAATATTTGATACTTAGCATCATGTAGAAGTTAATATTTGATACTTAGCATCATGTAGAAGTTAATATTTGATATTTAGCATCATGTAGAAGTTAATATTTGATATTTAGCATCATGTAAAAGTTAATATTTGATACTTAGCATCATGTAAAAGTTAATATTTGATATTTAGCATCACATAGAAGTTAATATTTGATACTTAGCATCATGTAGAAGTTAATATTTGATACTTAGCATCATGTAGAAGTTAATATTTGATACTTAGCATCATGTAGAAGCTAATATTTGATATTTAGCATCACATATAAGTTAATATTTGATACTTAGCATCATGTAGAAGTTAATATTTGATACTTAGCATCATGTAGAAGTTAATATTTGATACTTAGCATCATGTAGAAGTTAATATTTGATACTTAGCATCATGTAGAAGCTAATATTTGATATTTGGCATCACATATAAGTTAATATTTGATACTTAGCATCATGTAGAAGCTAATATTTGATATTTAGCATCACATAGAAGTTAATATTTGATACTTAGCATCATGTAGAAGTTTATATTTGATACTTAGCATCATGTAGAAGTTAATATTTGATACTTAGCATCATGTAGAAGTTAATATTTGATACTTAGCATCATGTAGAAGTTAATATTTGATACTTAGCATCATGTAGAAGTTAATATTTGATACTTAGCATCATGTAGAAGCTAATATTTGATATTTAGCATCACATATAAGTTAATATTTGATACTTAGCATCATGTAGAAGCTAATATTTGATATTTAGCATCACATAGAAGTTAATATTTGATACTTAGCATCATGTAGAAGTTTATATTTGATACTTAGCATCATGTAGAAGTTAATATTTGATACTTAACATCATGTAGAAGTTAATATTTGATACTTAGCATCATGTAGAAGTTAATATTTGATACTTAGCATCATGTAGAAGCTAATATTTGATATTTAGCATCACATATAAGTTAATATTTGATACTTAGCATCATGTAGAAGCTAATATTTGATATTTAGCATCACATAGAAGTTAATATTTGATACTTAGCATCATGTAGAAGTTTATATTTGATACTTAGCATCATGTAGAAGTTAATATTTGATACTTAGCATCATGTAGAAGTTAATATTTGATACTTAGCATCATGTAGAAGTTAATATTTGATACTTAGCATCATGTAGAAGCTAATATTTGATATTTAGCATCACGTAGAAGCTAATATTTGATTATTCGCATCACGTAAAGGCTAATATTTGATATTTAGCTTCCCGTAGAAGTTAATATTTGATTCTTCTGTATTGATGTAAAGCACTTTGAAAAAGTTCCATACAGAGACATTTAGTTTTGAAAGCAACATCCTTCATGTGCGCAATAAAAGACTTTGTGATTGATAAAGTTTCTCATCAGAGCCGAGTTGTGTTTTCCTTCCCAGGAACATGTGTTAATAATAATAGTAATAATCGTCCGCATGCTTCACAGAAACATTTGAAACCAAATATTCAATTCCAATCATCATTATTAGTATTATTGTTATTAATTGCTCTTCCTGGCCAGAGGAACATGTCCAACTTTTTGATGCTGGCCAGATTTCAGGGTTTCTTCTGACCAACCAACCTCAGAAATACATTTTCCCTGGCCTTTGGAATGTATGATGTCATCAGCTGCAGAACGATATGGATGGACTTGTATTCATCCCACAATGGGGAAATACTAGTGTTGTCGTGCATCATGTTGCATCATCAACAGAAATGATGTCATCATCAGCGGGATGGAATTTTATTTCCATTCAATTGATACTTCCTGGCTAGCAGTGATATTTCCATCATGCTAACATTAGCATGAGTGAATGAGGACATCAAATGTCAGAGAAGAACATGACGACATGTCAGCAAAGTGTTTTCAGTTTCAGGTTGCCGGGTGTCTTCGGTGCCAGCAGGCAGGTTAAGGGGCACCGTCACCCCCAGCAGCAGGTCCCAGGGGCCGGCGCCAGTCTGGCCCCCAAGCAGCCGAGGCCAAAAATAACCTGTCTGCAGTTGTCACGCAGGACATGTCTCACCTTTCACCGCTGTCATCGTACTAATTACCTTAGGACCCAAGGAAACTGGTAGAGGACCTCGGTCCAGTAGGGGACAAAGTACATGGCAACAAGAAAACTGTAAACCAGAAAAGTGTCATTGCTATTCACCCGGCAACTACAACATCGCCACGACCCGGAACTACTTCATCACATCCTGGCCTGGCTCATGAATTCAGCTAGAACGAGGCTTCCAAACCACGGGCGTCAATTGTTCTGCAAAAAAACTTGGTCAACTTGACAGACCCCGCTACGAGCGTTAGCCGTGTTGTTAGCATTGCATGTTGTTAACATTGCGTGTTGTTAGTGTTGCATGTAGTTAGCACTGCATATTGTTAGCATTGCATGTTAGCATTGTAATGTTGTCAGCACTGCATGTTGTTAGCAATGCATGTTGTTAGCAATGCATGGTGTTAGCAATGCCTGTTGTTAGCAATGCATGTTGTTAGCACTGCATGTTGTTAGTAATGCATGTTGTTAGCACTACTTGTTGTTAGCAATGCATGTTGTTAGCACTGCATGTTGTTAGCAATGCATGTTGTTAGCACTGCATGTTGTTAGCAATGCATGTTGTTAGCACTGTAACACATATGTAACACGTAAATACGAAGTACGTAACACATAGGTAACACATGGGTAACACGTACATACAAAGTACGTAACACATATGTAACAGGTAAATGCAAAGTACGTAGCACATAGGCAACACGTACATACAAAGTACGTAACACATAGGTAACACGTACATACAAAGTACGTAACACTTAGGTAACACGTAAATACGAAGTACGTAACACATAGGTAACACATGGGTAACACGTACATACAAAGTACGTAACACATAGGTAACACATGGGTAACAGGTACGTACAAAGTACGTAACACATGGGTAACACGTAAATACAAAGTACGTAACACATAGGTAACACACGGGTAACACGTACATACAAAGTATGTAACACATATGTAACACATAAATACAAAGTACGTAACACATAGGTAACACGTACATACAAAGTACGTAACACATATGTAACAGGTAAATGCAAAGTACGTAGCACATAGGCAACACGTACATACAAAGTACGTAACACATAGGTAACACGTACATACAAAGTACGTAACACGTAGGTAACACGTAAATACGAAGTACGTAACACATAGGTAACACGTACATACAAAGTACGTAACACATAGGTAACACATGGGTAACAGGTACGTACAAAGTACGTAACACATGGGTAACACGTAAATACAAAGTATGTAACACATATGTAACACATAAATACAAAGTGAGTAACACATAGGTAACACATGGGTAACACGTACACACAAAATACGTAACACATATGTAACACGTAAATACAAAGTATGTAACACATAGGTAACACATGGGTAACAAGTACATACAAAGTACGTAACACATAGGTAACACATAAATACCAAAGTACGTAACATATAGGTAACACATGGGTAACAAGTACATACAAAGTACGTAACACATAGGTAACACATAAATACCAAAGTACGTAACATATAGGTAACACATGGGTAACAGGGCGTCCTGTCCAGCGTCACATGACTGACATGTCAGTCCAAGCTGGTCAGCTGCCATTTTTAACCTTCATGCCACTTTTAGGGGCCTCAAGGTCGCGTTTCTCTTTACAGGCTGGCCGTGCTGCCGACCTTTGACCTCAACGTTGCCTTGGTGTCGTCAGCCTTGAAGTTGACCTCGAAGGGCGGCCGCCATTTTTATTGAAGAAGAAAAACTGCTGACTTGAAACGAGTGGAAGAACTTTCTGGAATTGAAGCTGAAAGATTGGAGGAAAGTATTTATTTTATTTATGAAAATACTGCATAACAAACATGAAGTATTTATGAAATATATTGCATAACAAACATGAAGTATTTATCAAAATACTGCATAATAAACAGGAAGTATTTATTGAAATACTGCATGATAAACATGAAGTATTTATGAAAATGCTGCATAACAAACGTGAAGTATTTATGAAAATACTGCATAATAAACACTAAGTATTTATCAAAATACTGCATAATAAACATGAAGTATTTATGAAAATGCATAACAAACGTGAAGTATTTATCAAAATACTGCATAATAAACATGAAGTATTTATTTAAATACTGCATGATAAACATGAAGTATTTATGAAAATACTGCATTACAAACATGAAGTATTTATCAAAATACTGCATAACAAACATGAAGTATTTATGAAAATACTGCATAATAAACAGAAGTATTTATTGAAATACTGCATGATAAACATGAAGTATTTATCAAAATACTGCATAAAAAACATGAAGTATTTATGAAAATACTGCATAATAAACATTAAGTATTTATGAAAATACTGCATGATAAACATGAAGTATTTATCAAAATGCTGCATAATAAACTTAAATTATTTATCAAAATACTGCACAACAAACATGAAGTATTTATCAAAATGCTGCATAACAAATATGAAATATTTATCAAAATACTGCATAACAAACATGAAGTATTTATCAAAATACTGCATAACAAACATGAAGTATTTATCAAAATATTGCATAAGAAACATGAAGTATTTATCAAAATACGGCATAATAAACAGGAAGTATTTATTGAAACACTGCATGATAAACATGAAGTATTTATCAAAATACTGCATAAAAAACTTGAAGTATTTATCAAAATACTGCATAACAAACATGAAGTATTTATCAAAATACTGCATAATAAACATGAAGTATTTATCAAAATACGGCATAATAAACAGGAAGTATTTATTGAAATACTGCATGATAAACATGAAGTATTTATCAAAATACTGCATAACAAACATGAAGTATTTATCAAAATACGGCATAATAAACAGGAAGTATTTATTGAAATACTGCATGATAAACATGAAGTATTTATCAAAATACTGCATAAAAAACATGAAGTATTTATCAAAATACTGCTTAATGAACATTAAGTATTTATGAAAATACTGCATGATAAACATGAAGTATTTATGAAAATACTGCATAACAAACAAAATATTTATGAAAATATTCCATAATAAACATGAAATATTTATCAAAATACTGCATAACAAACATTAAGTATTTATCAAAATACTGCATAACAAACATTAAGTATTTATCAAAATACTGCATAACAAACACGGAGTATTTATCAAAATGCTGCATAATAAACTTAAATTATTTATCAAAATACTGCACAACAAACATGAAGTATTTATGAAAATACTGCATAACAAACAAAATATTTATGAAAATATTGCATAATAAACATGAAATATTTATCAAAATACTGCATAACAAACATGAAGTATTTATCAAAATGCTGCATAACAAACTTGAATTATTTATCAAAACACTGCATAATAAACATGAAGTATTTATCAAAATACTGCATAACAAACATGAAGTATTCATCAAAATACTGCATAATAAACAGAAGTATTTATTGAAATACTGCATGATAAACATGAAGTATTCATCAAAATACTGCATAAAAAACATGAAGTATTTATCAAAATACTGCATAATAAACATTAAGTATTTATCAAAATACTGCATAATAAACATGAAGTATTTATGAAAATGCATAACAAACGTGAAGTATTTATCAAAATACTGCATAATAAACATGAAGTATTTATTTAAATACTGCATGATAAACATGAAGTATTTATGAAAATACTGCATAACAAACATGAAGTATTTATCAAAATACTGCATAACAAACATGAAGTATTTATGAAAATACTGCACAATAAACAGAAGTATTTATTGAAATACTGCATGATAAACATGAAGTATTTATCAAAATACTGCATAAAAAACATGAAGTATTTATGAAAATACTGCATAATAAACATTAAGTATTTATGAAAATACTGCATGATAAACATGAAGTATTTATCAAAATGCTGCATAATAAACTTAAATTATTTATCAAAATACTGCACAACAAACATGAAGTATTTATCAAAATGCTGCATAACAAATATGAAATATTTATCAAAATACTGCATAACAAACATGAAGTATTTATCAAAATACTGCATAACAAACATGAAGTATTTATCAAAATATTGCATAAGAAACATGAAGTATTTATCAAAATACGGCATAATAAACAGGAAGTATTTATTGAAACACTGCATGATAAACATGAAGTATTTATCAAAATACTGCATAACAAACATGAAGTATTTATCAAAATACTGCATAATAAACATGAAGTATTTATCAAAATACGGCATAATAAACAGGAAGTATTTATTGAAATACTGCATGATAAACATGAAGTATTTATCAAAATACTGCATAACAAACATGAAGTATTTATCAAAATACGGCATAATAAACAGGAAGTATTTATTGAAATACTGCATGATAAACATGAAGTATTTATCAAAATACTGCATAAAAAACATGAAGTATTTATCAAAATACTGCTTAATGAACATTAAGTATTTATGAAAATACTGCATGATAAACATGAAGTATTTATGAAAATACTGCATAACAAACAAAATATTTATGAAAATATTCCATAATAAACATGAAATATTTATCAAAATACTGCATAACAAACATGAAGTATTTATCAAAATACTGCATAACAAACATTAAGTATTTATCAAAATACTGCATAACAAACACGAAGTATTTATCAAAATGCTGCATAATAAACTTAAATTATTTATCAAAATACTGCACAACAAACATGAAGTATTTATGAAAATACTGCATAACAAACAAAATATTTATGAAAATATTGCATAATAAACATGAAATATTTATCAAAATACTGCATAACAAACATGAAGTATTTATCAAAATGCTGCATAACAAACTTGAATTATTTATCAAAACACTGCATAATAAACATGAAGTATTTATCAAAATACTGCATAACAAACATGAAGTATTCATCAAAATACTGCATAATAAACAGAAGTATTTATTGAAATACTGCATGATAAACATGAAGTATTCATCAAAATACTGCATAAAAAACATGAAGTATTTATCAAAATACTGCATAATAAACATTAAGTATTTATGAAAATACTGCATGATAAACATGAAGTATTTATGAAAATACTGCATAACAAACAAAATATTTATGAAAATATTGCATAATAAACATTAAATATTTATCAAAATACTGCATAACAAACATGAAGTATTTATCAAAATGCTGCATAATAAACTTGAAGTATTTATCAAAATACGGCATAATAAACAGGAAGTATTTATTGAAATACTGCATGATAAACATGAAGTATTTATCAAAATACTGCATAAAAAACATGAAGTATTTATGAAAATACTGCATAATAAACACTAAGTATTTTTGAAAATACTGCATAACAAACATGAAGTATTTATCAAAATACTGCATAACAAACATGAAGTATTTATCAAAATACTGCATAACAAACATGAAGTATTTATCAAAAAAATGCATAACAAACATGAAGTATTTATCAAAATACTGCACAACAAACATGAAGTATTTATCAAAATACAGCATAACAAACATGAAGTATTTATCAAAATACGGCATAATAAACAGGAAGTATTTATTGAAATACTGCATGATAAACATGAAGTATTTATCAAAATACTGCATAACAAACATGAAGTATTTATCAAAATACTGCATAATAAACAGGAAGAATTTATTAAAATACTGCATAACAAACATGAAGTATTTATCAAAATACTGCATAACAAACATGAAGTATTTATCAAAATACGGCATAATAAACAGGAAGTATTTATTGAAATACTGCATAATAAACATGAAGTATTTATCAAAATACTGCACAACAAACATGAAGTATTTATCAAAATACTGCATAACAAACATGAAGTATTTATCAAAATACTGCATAACAAACATGAAGTATTTATCAAAATACGGCATAATAAACAGGAAGTATTTATTGAAATACCGCATGATAAACATGAAGTATTTATCAAAATACTGCATAACAAACGTGAAGTATTTATCAAAATACTGCATAATAAACATGAAGTATTTATTTAAATACTGCATAACAAACATGAAGTATTTATCAAAATACTGCATAACAAACATGAAGTATTTATCAAAATACTGCATAAAAAACATGAAGTATTTATCAAAATTCTGCTTAATGAACATTAAGTATTTATGAAAATACTGCATGATAAACATGAAGTATTTATGAAAATACTGCATAACAAACAAAATATTTATGAAAATATTGCATAATAAACATGAAATATTTATCAAAATACTGCATAACAAACATGAAGTATTTATCAAAATACTGCATAACAAACATGAAGTATTTATCAAAATACGGCATAATAAACAGTAAGTATTTATTGAAATACTGCATGATAAATATGAAGTATTTATCAAAATACTGCATAAAAAACATGAAGTATTTATGAAAATACTGCATAATAAACATTAAGTATTTATGAAAATACTGCATGATAAACATGAAGTATTTATGAAAATACTGCATAACAAACAAAATATTTATAAAAATATTGCATAATAAACATTAAATATTTATCAAAATACTGCATAACAAACATGAAGTATTTATCAAAATACTGCATAACAAACATGAAGTATTTATCAAAATACGGCATAATAAACAGTAAGTATTTATTGAAATACTGCATGATAAATATGAAGTATTTATCAAAATACTGCATAAAAAACATGAAGTATTTATGAAAATACTGCATAATAAACATTAAGTATTTATGAAAATACTGCATGATAAACATGAAGTATTTATGAAAATACTGCATAACAAACAAAATATTTATAAAAATATTGCATAATAAACATTAAATATTTATCAAAATACTGCATAACAAACATGAAGTATTTATCAAAATACTGCATAACAAACATGAAGTATTTATCAAAATACTGCATAACAAACATGAAGTATTTATCAAAATACTGCATAACAAACATGAAGTATTTATCAAAATGCTGCATAATAAACTTAAATTATTTATCAAAATACTGCACAACAAACATGAAGTATTTATCAAAATGCTGCATAACAAATATGAAATATTTATCAAAATACTGCATAACAAACATGAAGTATTTATCAAAATACTGCATAACAAACATGAAGTATTTATCAAAATATTGCATAAGAAACATGAAGTATTTATCAAAACACTGCATGATAAACATGAAGTATTTATCAAAATACTGCATAAAAAACTTGAAGTATTTATCAAAATACTGCATAACAAACATGAAGTATTTATCAAAATACTGCATAATAAACATGAAGTATTTATCAAAATACGGCATAATAAACAGGAAGTATTTATTGAAATACTGCATGATAAACATGAAGTATTTATCAAAATACTGCATAACAAACATGAAGTATTTATCAAAATACGGCATAATAAACAGGAAGTATTTATTGAAATACTGCATGATAAACATGAAGTATTTATCAAAATACTGCATAAAAAACATGAAGTATTTATCAAAATACTGCTTAATGAACATTAAGTATTTATGAAAATACTGCATGATAAACATGAAGTATTTATGAAAATACTGCATAACAAACAAAATATTTATGAAAATATTCCATAATAAACATGAAATATTTATCAAAATACTGCATAACAAACATGAAGTATTTATCAAAATACTGCATAACAAACATTAAGTATTTATCAAAATACTGCATAACAAACACAAAGTATTTATCAAAATGCTGCATAATAAACTTAAATTATTTATCAAAATACTGCACAACAAACATGAAGTATTTATGAAAATACTGCATAACAAACAAAATATTTATGAAAATATTGCATAATAAACATGAAATATTTATCAAAATACTGCATAACAAACATGAAGTATTTATCAAAATGCTGCATAACAAACTTGAATTATTTATCAAAACACTGCATAATAAACATGAAGTATTTATCAAAATACTGCATAACAAACATGAAGTATTCATCAAAATACTGCATAATAAACAGAAGTATTTATTGAAATACTGCATGATAAACATGAAGTATTCATCAAAATACTGCATAAAAAACATGAAGTATTTATCAAAATACTGCATAATAAACATTAAGTATTTATGAAAATACTGCATGATAAACATGAAGTATTTATGAAAATACTGCATAACAAACAAAATATTTATGAAAATATTGCATAATAAACATTAAATATTTATCAAAATACTGCATAACAAACATGAAGTATTTATCAAAATGCTGCATAATAAACGAAGTATTTATCAAAATACGGCATAATAAACAGGAAGTATTTATTGAAATACTGCATGATAAACATGAAGTATTTATCAAAATACTGCATAAAAAACATGAAGTATTTATCAAAATACTGCATAATAAACACTAAGTATTTTTGAAAATACTGCATAACAAACATGAAGTATTTATCAAAATACTGCATAACAAACATGAAGTATTTATCAAAATACTGCATAACAAACATGAAGTATTTATCAAAAAAATGCATAACAAACATGAAGTATTTATCAAAATACTGCACAACAAACATGAAGTATTTATCAAAATACTGCATAACAAACATGAAGTATTTATCAAAATACTGCATAATAAACAGGAAGAATTTATTAAAATACTGCATAACAAACATGAAGTATTTATCAAAATACTGCATAACAAACATGAAGTATTTATCAAAATACGGCATAATAAACAGGAAGTATTTATTGAAATACTGCATAATAAACATGAAGTATTTATCAAAATACTGCACAACAAACATGAAGTATTTATCAAAATACTGCATAACAAACATGAAGTATTTATCAAAATACTGCATAACAAACATGAAGTATTTATCAAAATACGGCATAATAAACAGGAAGTATTTATTGAAATACCGCATGATAAACATGAAGTATTTATCAAAATACTGCATAACAAACGTGAAGTATTTATCAAAATACGGCATAATAAACATGAAGTATTTATTTAAATACTGCATAACAAACATGAAGTATTTATCAAAATACTGCATAACAAACATGAAGTATTTATCAAAATACTGCATAAAAAACATGAAGTATTTATCAAAATTCTGCTTAATGAACATTAAGTATTTATGAAAATACTGCATGATAAACATGAAGTATTTATGAAAATACTGCATAACAAACAAAATATTTATGAAAATATTGCATAATAAACATGAAATATTTATCAAAATACTGCATAACAAACATGAAGTATTTATCAAAATACTGCATAACAAACATGAAGTATTTATCAAAATACGGCATAATAAACAGTAAGTATTTATTGAAATACTGCATGATAAATATGAAGTATTTATCAAAATACTGCATAAAAACATGAAGTATTTATGAAAATACTGCATAATAAACATTAAGTATTTATGAAAATACTGCATGATAAACATGAAGTATTTATGAAAATACTGCATAACAAACAAAATATTTATAAAAATATTGCATAATAAACATTAAATATTTATCAAAATACTGCATAACAAACATGAAGTATTTATCAAATACTGCATAACAAACATGAAGTATTTATCAAAATACGGCATAATAAACAGTAAGTATTTATTGAAATACTGCATGATAAATATGAAGTATTTATCAAAATACTGCATAACAAACATGAAGTATTTATGAAAATACTGCATAATAAACATTAAGTATTTATGAAAATACTGCATGATAAACATGAAGTATTTATGAAAATACTGCATAACAAACAAAATATTTATAAAAATATTGCATAATAAACATTAAATATTTATCAAAATACTGCATAACAAACATGAAGTATTTATCAAAATACTGCATAACAAACATGAAGTATTTATCAAAATACTGCATAACAAACATGAAGTATTTATCAAAATACTGCATAACAAACATGAAGTATTTATCAAAATGCTGCATAATAAACTTAAATTATTTATCAAAATACTGCACAACAAACATGAAGTATTTATCAAAATGCTGCATAACAAATATGAAATATTTATCAAAATACTGCATAACAAACATGAAGTATTTATCAAAATACTGCATAACAAACATGAAGTATTTATCAAAATATTGCATAAGAAACATGAAGTATTTATCAAAATACGGCATAATAAACAGGAAGTATTTATTGAAACACTGCATGATAAACATGAAGTATTTATCAAAATACTGCATAAAAAACTTGAAGTATTTATCAAAATACTGCATAACAAACATGAAGTATTTATCAAAATACTGCATAATAAACATGAAGTATTTATCAAAATACGGCATAATAAACAGGAAGTATTTATTGAAATACTGCATGATAAACATGAAGTATTTATCAAAATACTGCATAAAAAACATGAAGTATTTATCAAAATACTGCATAATAAACACTAAGTATTTATGAAAATACTGCATGACAAACATGAAGTATTTATGAAAATGCTGCATAACAAACGTGAAGTATTTATCAAAATACTGCATAATAAACAGGAAGTATTTATTGAAATACTGCACAACAAACATGGAGTATTTATCAAAATACTGCATAACAAACATGAAGTATTTATCAAAATACGGCATAATAAACAGGAAGTATTTATTGAAATACTGCATGATAAACATGAAGTATTTATCAAAATACTGCATAAAAAACATGAAGTATTTATGAAAATACTGCATAATAAACAAAATATTTATGAAAATATTGCATAATAAACATTAAATATTTATCAAAATACTGCATAACAAACATGAAGTATTTATCAAAATACTGCATAACAAACATGAAGTATTTATCAAAATGCTGCATAATAAACTTGAAGTATTTATCAAAATACGGCATAATAAACAGGAAGTATTTATTGAAATACTGCATGATAAACATGAAGTATTTATCAAAATACTGCATAAAAAATATGAAGTATTTATGAAAATACTGCATAATAAACATTAAGTATTTATCAAAATACTGCATGATAAACATTAAGTATTTATGAAAATGCTGCATAACAAACGTGAAGTATTTATCAAAATACTGCATAATAAACATGAAGTATTTATTTAAATACTGCATGATAAACATGAAGTATTTATCAAAATACGGCATAATAAACAGGAAGTATTTATTGAAATACTGCATGATAAACATGAAGTATTTATCAAAATACTGCATAAAAAACATGAAGTATTTATCAAAATACTGCTTAATGAACATTAAGTATTTATGAAAATACTGCATGATAAACATGAAGTATTTATGAAAATACTGCATAACAAACAAAATATTTATGAAAATATTCCATAATAAACATGAAATATTTATCAAAATACTGCATAACAAACATGAAGTATTTATCAAAATACTGCATGATAACATGAAGTATTTATGAAAATACTGCATAACAAACAAAATATTTATGAAATTATTCCATAATAAACATGAAATATTTATCAAAATACTGCATAACAAACATGAAGTATTTATCAAAATACTGCATAACAAACATTAAGTATTTATCAAAATACTGCATAAAAAACACGAAGTATTTATCAAAATACTGCATAATAAACTTAAATTATTTATCAAAATACTGCACAACAAACATGAAGTATTTATCAAAATACTGCACAACAAACATGAAGTATTTATCAAAATGCTGCATAACAAACTTGAATTATTTATCAAAACACTGCATAATAAACATGAAGTATTTATCAAAATACTGCATAACAAACATGAAGTATTCATCAAAATACTGCATAATAAACAGAAGTATTTATTGAAATACTGCATGATAAACATGAAGTATTCATCAAAATACTGCATAAAAAACATGAAGTATTTATCAAAATACTGCATAATAAACATTAAGTATTTATGAAAATACTGCATGATAAACATGAAGTATTTATGAAAATACTGCATAACAAACAAAATATTTATGAAAATATTGCATAATAAACATTACATATGTATCAAAATACTGCATAACAAACATGAAGTATTTATCAAAATACTGTATAACCAACATGAAGTATTTATCAAAATGCTGCATAATAAACTTGAAGTATTTATCAAAATACGGCATAATAAACAGGAAGTATTTATTGAAATACTGCATGATAAACATGAAGTATTTATCAAAATACTGCATAAAAAACATGAAGTATTTATGAAAATACTGCATAATAAACACTAAGTATTTATGAAAATGCTGCATAACAAACGTGAAGTATTTATCAAAATACTGCATAATAAACATGAAGTATTTATTTAAATACTGCATGATAAACATGAAGTATTTATTCAAATACTGCATGATAAACAGGAAGTATTTATTGAAATACTGCATGATAAAAATGAAGTATTTATCAAAATACTGCATAATAAAGTGAGTAGCTCTGTCATCCGGGGGGAGCTCAAAGTAAAGCCGCTGCTCCTCCACATGGAGAGGAGCCAGATGAGGTGGTTCGGGCATCTGGTCAGGATGCCACCCAAACGCCTCCCTCGGGAGGTGTTTAGGGCACGTTCGACCAGTAGGAGGCCACGGGGAAGACCCAGGACACGTTGGGAAGACTATGTCTCCCGGCTGGCCTGGGAACGCCTCGGGATCCCCCGGGAGGAGCTGGACGAAGTGGCTGGGGAGAGGGAAGTCTGGGCTTCCCTGCTTAGGCTGCTGCCCCCGCGACCCGACCTCGGATAAGCGGAAGAAGATGGATGGATGCATAACAAACATAATATTAGACATGTTACAATATTATTATTAGACATGTTACAATATAAATATTAGACAAATTACAATATTAATATTAGACATGTTACAATATTATTGTTATTACACATGTTAAAAAAAAGTATTATTATACATTTTACAATATTACTATTATACATTGTACAATATTAATATTACACATGTTACAATATTATCATTAGACGGTTACAATATTATTATTAGACATGTTACAATATTAATATTAGACATTTTACAATATTAATATTAGACATGTTACAATATTATTAGACGGTTACAATATTATTATTAGACATGTTACAATATTTTTTTAGACATGTTACAATATTAATATTAGACATGTTACAATATTAATATTAGACATGTTACACTATTATTGTTATTAGACATGTTAAAAAAAGTATTATTATACATTTTACAATATTATTATTATACATTGTACAATATTAATATTAGACGTGTTACAATATTATCATTAGACATGTTACAATATTAATATTAGACATTTTACAATATTTTTTTAGACATGTTACAATATAAATATTAGACGTGTTACAATATTATCATTAGACATTTTACAATATTAATATTAGACATTTTACAATATTTTTTTAGACATGTTACAATATTAATATTAGACATGTTACAATATTAATATTAGACATGTTACAATATTATTGTTATTAGACATGTTAAAAAAAGTATTATTATACATTTTACAATATTATTATTATACATTGTACAATATTAATATTAGACGTGTTACAATATTATCATTAGACGTGTTAGAATATTATCATTAGACATTTTACAATATTAATATTAGACATGTTGCAATATTATTGTTATTAGACATATTAAAAAAAGTATTATTATACATTTTACAATATTATTATTATACATTGTACAATATTAATATTAGACGTGTTACAATATTATCATTAGACATGTTACAATATTATCATTAGACGTGTTAGAATATTAATATTAGACATGTTACAATATTATCATTAGACATTTTACAATATTAATATTAGACATGTTACAATATTATCATTAGAAATGTTACAATATTATCATTAGACGGTTACAATATTATTATAAGACATGTTACAATATTTTTTTAGACATGCTACAATATTAATATTAGACATGTTACAATATTAATATTAGACATGTTACAATATTATCATTAGACATGTTACAATATTAATATTAGACATTTTACAATATTAATATTAGACATGTTACAATATTAATATTAGACATGTTACAATATTATTGTTATTAGACATTTAAAAAAAAGTATTATTATACATTTTACAATATTATTATTATACATTGTATAATATTAATATTAGACGTGTTACAATATTATCATTAGACATGTTACAATATTATCATTAGACATTTTACAATATTAATATTAGACATGTTACAATATTAATATTAGACATGTTACAATATTATCATTAGACGGTCACAATATTATTATTAGACATGTTACAATATTTTTAGACATGTTACAATATAAATATTAGACATGTTACAATATTAATATTAGACATGTTACAATATTAATATTAGACATGTTACAATATTATTTTACACGTTACACTAATAATATTAGACACGTTAGAATAATAATATTAGACATGTTAGAATAATAATATTAGTCATGTTACAATATTAATATTAGACATGTTACAATATTAATATTAGACATGTTACAATAATATTAGATATGTTACAATATTAATATTAAACATGAGGTGATGACTTGTCCAGGGTGTACCCCGCCTTCCGCCTGAATGCAGCTGAGATAGGCTCCAGCACCCTCCGCAACCCCAAAAGGGACAAGCGGTATCAAATGGATGGATGCTACAATATTATAATTAGACACGGTACAATATTAATATTAGACATTTTACAATAATAATATTAGACATGTTACAATAATAATACTAGACATGTTACAATAATATTAGACATGTTACAATATTATTATTAGACATGTTACAATATTATTATTAGACATATTACAATTTGACCCCCCGCGACTCCGAAAGGGACAAGCGGTAGAAAATGGATGGATGAATGGGTGGATGTTAAAATATTAGTATTAGACATGTTACAATATTAATAGACATGTTACAATATTAATATTAGACATGTTATAATAATAATATTAGACATTTTACTATAATAATACTAGACATGTTACCATAATATTAGACATGTTACAATATTATTATTAGACATGTTACAATATTATTATTAGACATATTACAATTCGACCCCCCCGCAACTCCGAAACGGACAAGCGGTAGAAAATGGATGGATGGATGGATGGATGTTAAAATATTAGTATTAGACATGTTACAATATTAATAGACATGTTACAATATTAATATTAGACATGTTATAATAATAATATTAGACATTTTACTATAATAATACTAGACATGTTACCATAATATTAGACATGTTACAATATTATTATTAGACATGTTACAATATTATTATTAGACATATTACAATATTATTATTAGACATGTTACAATATTATTATTAGACATATTACAATTCGACCCCCCCGCAACCCCGAAACGGACAAGCGGTAGAAAATGGATGGATGGATGGATGGATGTTAAAATATTAGTATTAGACATGTTACAATATTATTATTAGACATATTACAATTCGACCCCCCACGACTCCGAAACGGACAAGCGGTAGAAAATGGATGGATGGATGGATGTTAAAATATTAATATTAGACATGTTACAATATTAATAGACATGTTACAATATTAATAGTAGACATGTTAAATAATATTAATATTAGACATGTTACAATAATAATATTAGACATGTTACAATAATAATACTAGACATGTTACAACAATAATAATAATAATAATAATAATAATAATAATAGACATGCTACAATAATATTAAACATGTTACAATATTATTATTAGACATGTTACAATATTATTATTAGACATATTACAATTCGACCCCCCCGCAACTCCGAAACGGACAAGCGGTAGAAAATGGATGGATGGATGTTAAAATATTAGTATTAGATATGTTACAATATTAATAGACATGTTACAATATTAATAGTAGACATGTTACAATAATAATAGTAGACATGTTAAAATAATAATAATAATAATAGACATGTTACAATAATATTAGACATGTTACAATATTATTATTAGACATGTTACAATATTATTATTAGACATATTACAATTCGATCCCCCGTGACTCCGAAAGGGACAAGCGGTAGAAAATGGATGGATGGATGTTAAAATATTAGTGTTAGACATGTTACAATATTGATAGACATGTTACAATATTAATAGTAGACATGTTACAATATTAATATTAGACATGTTACAATAATACTATTAGACATGTTACAATAATAATACAAGACATGTTATAATAATAATAATAATAATAATAATAATAATAGACATGTTACAATAATATTAGACATGTTACAATAGTATTATTAGACATATTACAATTCGACCCCCCGCAACTCCGAAAGGGACAAGCGGTAGAAAATGGATGGATGGATGGATGGATGTTAAAATATTAGTATTAGACATGTTACAATATTAATAGACATGTTACAATAATAATATTAGACACGTTACAATAATAATACTAGACATGTTACAATAATAGTAGACATGTTACAATAATATTATTAGACATATTACAATTCGACCTCCCGCGACTCCGAAAGGGACAAGCGGTAGAAAATGGATGGATGGATGGATGTTAAAATATTATTATTAGACATGTTACAATATTATTCATAGACATGTTGCAATATTAAAAGGCATGTTACAATATTATTATTAGACATGTTGCAATATTAAAAGGCATGTTACAATATTATTATTAGACATGTTGCAATATTAAAAGGCATGTTACAATATTATTATTACACATATTACAATATTAAAAGGCATGTTACAATATTAATAGTAGACTTGTTACAATATTGATACTAGACTTGTTACAATATGATGTTTAATTATTATTTAAGATGAAGTTGTCAAGGTTCGAGCATGCAAGTTTTAGCGCTTGCTAAAGTGCTAAAGCGCTAAGGTGTTAAAGTTAGGTCACAGTGAGCAGCAGAGCCATGATCACGTGGTCCACACCTGGGCTCCATGCAGGTGTTTCCACTCTTCCTTCTTCTTCTGGGATCATTATTCGTAAAAGTGTAGAATATTTGGACGTGGGACATAAAAAAAGACTTTTAAAGATTCTTCTGCTCCAGCTGCTGCCTGCTCTTCAATTTCCCTCACGCTCATTTTCCGCCAGCAGATTGGATTTCCTCGCCATCTTTTTCACGCGCATTTTTTTTAACCAATGTAGAAGATTTATCTCTCTCTCTCTCTCTCTCTCTCTCTCTCTCTCTCTCTCTCTCTCTCTCTCTCTCTCTCTCTCTCTCTCTCTCTCTCTCTCTCTCTCTCTCTCTCTCTCTCTCTCTTATTATTTCCACAGGCGTGAGTTTAATGGACGTGAGCAGCTCAAATTTACAGCTGAAGGTGAGAAAAGTTGAGTGTGCGGACAAAAGTTGGTCAATGTGGAAATCATCAAATCCAAAGCAAAAGTGGTGCTGGCATAAAAAGTAGCATAACCCCGCAAGGGGGCGGAGTCTTCACTTCACCACATGCTGCGGGATTAACGTCAATAATGACGAATCCTTTAACATCCGCCCATTAAAGGTTCAAGTTCCCTCTGACAAGAAGGATGGTCCAACATTTGTTCCCAGCAAGAAGGAGAAGAAAAAGGGAAAGACGAAGAAGGAGAAAAATAGGAGAATGACAAAGAGAAGAAGAGAAATAGGAATTAAAGAAAGAAGGAGGAGGAGGAGGAGAATGAAAAGACAAAGAAGTAGGAGAAAAAAATAGAAGGAGAAGAAGAGAAAGAAGGAGAAAGAGAAGAAAAAGAAGAAGGAGAGGAAGGGGAAGAAGAGAAAGAAGGAGGTGAATAAGAAGGAGGAGAAGGAAAAGAAGTAGAAGAAGGAAGGGGAAGAAGAGAAAGGAGGTAGGTGAAGAAGAAGAAAGGGAAGAATAGAAAGAAGGAGGTGGATTAGTAGGGGGAGAAGGAGAATAAGAGAAATGAGGTGAATAAGAAGGAAAAGAAGGAAGGGGAAGAATAGAAAGGAGGTGAATAAGAAGGAGAAGGAGAAGAAGAAGAGAAAGGAGGTGAATAAGGAGGAGAAGGAAAAGAAGGAGAAGAAGGAAGGGGAAGAAGAGAAGGAAGGAGGTGGAGAAGGAGAAGGTGAAGAAGAGAAAGAAGGTGGCGAATAAGGAGGAGGAGAAGGGGAAGAAGAGAGGAGGTGAATAAGGAGAAGGAAGGGGAAGAAGAGAAAGAAGGAGGTGAAGAAGGGGAAGGGGAAGAAGAGAAAGAAGGAGGTGAATAAGGAGGAGAAGGAGAAGAAGAGAGAAGGAGGTGAATAAGAAGGAGAAGGAAAAGAAGGGGAAGAATGGAAAAAAGGAGGTGAAGAAAGAGAAGGGGAAGAATAGAAAGAAGGAGGTGAATAAGAAGGAGGTGAAGGAGAACAAGAGAGAAGAAGGTGAATAAGAAGGAGGAGAAGGAAAAGAAGGAGAAGAAGGAAGGGGAAGAAGAGAAAGAAGGAGGTGAAGAAGCAAAAGAAGGTGGCGAATAAGAATGAGGAGAAGGGGAAGAAGAGAGGAGGTGAATAAGAAGGAGAAGGAAAAGAAGAAGAAGGAAGGGGAAGAAGAGAAAGAAGGAGGTGAAGAAAGAGAAGGGGGAGAAGAGAAAGAAGGTGGCGAATAAGAATGAGGAGAAGGGGAAGAAGAGAGGAGGTGAATAAGAAGGAGAAGGAAAAGAAGAAGAAGGAAGGGGAAGAAGAGAAAGAAGGAGGTGAAGAAGGAGAAGGGGAAGAAGAGAAAGAAGGTGAATAAGAAGGGGAAGAAGAGAGAAGGAGGTGAATAAGAAGGAGAAGGAAAAGAAGAGGGGGGAGAATGGAAAGAAGGAGGTGAAGAAAGAAGGGGAAGAAGAGAAAGAAGGAGGTGAAAAAGAAGGAGGAGAAGGAGAAGAAGAGAGAAGGAGGTGAATAAGAAGGAGAAGGAAAAGAAGAAGGGGAAGAATGGAAAAAAGGAGGTGAAGAAAGAGAAGGGGAAGAAAAGAAAGAAGGAGGTGAATAAGAAGGAGGTGAAGGAGAAGAAGAGAGAAGGAGGTGAATTAGAAGGAGGAGAAGGAAAAGAAGGAGAAGAAGGAAGGGGAATAAGAGAAAGAAGGAGGTGGAGAAGGAGAAGGTGAAGAAGCGAAAGAAGGTGGCGAATAAGAATGAGGAGAAGGGGAAGAAGAGAGGAAGGAAGGGGAAGAAGAGAAAGAAGGAGGTGAATAAGAAGGAGGAGAAGGAAAAGAAGTAGAAGAAGGAAGGGGAAGAAGAGAAAGGAGGTGAAGAAGGAGAAGGGGAAGAATAGAAAGAAGGAGGTGGATTAGGAGGAGGAGAAGGAGAATAAGAGAAAGTAGGTGAATAAGAAGGAAAAGAGGGAAGGGGAAGATAGAAAGAAGGAGGTGAAGAAGGAGAAGGGGAAGAATAGAAAGGAGGTGAATAAGAAGGAGAAGAAGAGAAATTAGGTGAATAAGAAGGAGGAGAAGGAAAAAAAGGAGAAGGAGGTGAAGGAGAATGGGAAGAAGAGAAAGAAGGTGGCGAATAAGAAGGAGGAGAAGGGGAAGAAGAGAGGAGGTGAATAAGGAGGAGAAGGGAAAAAAAGGAGAAGAAGGAAGGGCAAGAAGAGAAAGGAGGTGAAGAAGGAGAAGGGGAAGAAGAGAAATAAGGAGGTGAATAAGAAGGAGGAGAAGGAGGAGAAGAAGAGAGAAGGAGGTGAATAAGAAGGAAAAGGAAAAGAAGGGGAAGAATGGAAAGAAGGAGGTGAAGAAAGAGAAGGGGAAGAAGAGAAATAAGGAGGTGAATAAGGAGGAGAAGAAGAGAGAAGGAGGTGAATAAGAAGGGGAAGAATGGAAAGAAGGAGGTGAAGAAAGAGAAGGGGGAGAAGAGAAAGAAGGAGGTGAATAAGGAGGAGAAGGAGAAGAAGAGAGAAGGAGGTGAATAAGAAGAAGGAAAAGAAGAAGGGGAAGAATGGAAAGAAGGAGGTGAAGAAAGAGAAGGGGAAGAATAGAAAGAAGGAGGTGGATTAGAAGGAGGAGAAGGAGAATAAGAGAAAGTAGGTGAATAAGAAGGAAAAGAGGGAAGGGGAAGATAGAAAGAAGGAGGTGAAGAAGGAGAAGGGGAAGAATAGAAAGGAGGTGAATAAGAAGAAGGAGAAGAAGAAGAGAAATTAGGTGAATAAGAAGGAGGAGAAGGAAAAATAGGAGAAGAAGGAGGTGAAGGAGAATGGGAAGAAGAGAAAGAAGGTGGCGAATAAGAAGGAGGAGAAGGGGAAGAAGAGAGGAGGTGAATAAGGAGGAGAAGGGAAAAAAAGGAGAAGAAGGAAGGGCAAGAAGAGAAAGGAGGTGAAGAAGGAGAAGGGGAAGAAGAGAAATAAGGAGGTGAATAAGAAGGAGGAGAAGGAGGAGAAGAAGAGAGAAGGAGGTGAATAAGAAGGAAAAGGAAAAGAAGGGGAAGAATGGAAAGGAGGTGAAGAAAGAGAAGGGGAAGAAGAGAAAGAAGGAGGTGAATAAGAAGGAGGAGAAGGAGAAGAAGAGAGAAGGAGGTGAATAAGAAGGGGAAGAATGGAAAGAAGGAGGTGAAGAAAGAGAAGGGGAAGAAGAGAAAGAAGGGGGTGAATAAGGAGGAGAAGGAGAAGAAGAGAGAAGGAGGTGAATAAGAAGAAGGAAAAGAAGAAGGGGAAGAATGGAAAGAAGGAGGTGAAGAAAGAGAAGGGGAAGAATAGAAAGAAGGAGGTGAATAAGAAGGAGGTGAAGGAGAAGAAGAGAGAAGGAGGTGAAATAGAAGGAGGAGAAGGAAAAGAAGGAGAAGAAGGGGAAGAAGAAAAAGGAGGTGGAGAAGGAGAAGGTGAAGAAGAGAAAGAAGGTGGCGAATAAGAAGGAGGAGAAGGAGAAGAAGAGAGGAGGTGAATAAGAAGAAGGAAAAGAAGAAGGGGAAGAATGGAAAGAAGGAGGTGAAGAAAGAGAAGGGGAAGAAGAGAAAGAAGGAGGTGAATAAGAAGGAGGAGAAGGAGAAGAAGAGAGAAGGAGGTGATAAGAAGAAGAAAGAAGAAGGGGAAGAATCGAAAAAAGGAGGTGAAGAAGAGAAGGGGAAGATAGAAGAAGGGAGGTGATTGTAGAGGAGGTGAAGGAGTTGAGTGAGAAGGAGGTTGTTTTTGGGTGGTTGTTTTTTGGTTAGAAGGATAGGGTTGTTGAAGGTAAGGAGGTGAAGAAGGAGAAGGGGAGAGAGAAAGAAGGAGGTGAAGGAGGAGAAGGGGAATAATAGAAGAAGGAGGTGAATAAGAAGGAGGAGAAGGGACAAAGAGAAAGGAGGTGTTTTGGTGGGTGTTGTTTTTGTTGGTGTTTGGAAGAAGGAATGGGATGGGAATTGATGGTTGAAGTGGTGTTGTTTTATGGTGGTTTTAAGTTGGTAGGTGTTGAGTTGTTGAAGAGAGAAGGAGGGTGAATATGAAGGTGGTTTGTTGGTTTGTAGGGTTTTTGTTTGTTGTGGTGGTTTTTGTTGGGTTTTTTGTTTTTGGGTGGGGTTGTTGGTTGTTGGGGTTTGTTTTGGTGTTGTTGGTTGGAGTTTTGGGGGTTATGGGGGTTGGTGGTGTTGGTGTTGGTAGGTTTTAGTTTGGTGGGAAGGATTGTTTGGTGTTGGAGTTGGGGAATGATAGAGAAGGGAGGAGAAGAAGGAGGTTGATTTTGTGGTGGGTGGGGGGGTGAGAGGTGGGGAGGTGTTAGGTGATGAGGTTGAGGGGTGATTGTGATGGGTTGGTGATGGTGAGTTGTTGGTATGATGATGTAATGGTGATGATGATGTATGTGTTGGTGATGATGATGGGGAGGTGTGATGTGTAATGTGGTGGTGGTGGGGTGTTATTGATTGATGTTGATGGTGGTGGTGATGATGATTGTATGGTGGTGGGTGATGATGATAGTATGATGTTGATGGTGGTGGTGATGATGTTGTAATGATGATGATGGTGGTGGGATGATGATGGATTGATGATGATGGTGGTGATGTGATGTGTTGATGATGATGGTGGTGGTGATGATGATTGTAATGATGATGATGGTGGTGGTGATGATGTAGTAATGATGATGATGGTGGTGGTGATGATGATAGTAATGATGATGATGGTGGTGGTGTGTGATAGTAATGGTGATGATGGTGGTGGTGATGATGATAGTAATGATGATGATGGTGGTGATGATGATAGTAATGATGATGATGGTGGTGGTGATGATGATAGTAATGATGATGATGGTGGTGGTGATGATGATAGTAATGATGATGATGGTGGTGGTGATGATGATAGTAATGATGATGATGGTGGTGGTGATGATGATAGTAATGATGATGATGGTGGTGGTGATGATGATAGTAATGATGATGATGGTGGTGATGATGATAGTAATGGTGATGATGGTGGTGATGATGATGATAGTAATGGTGATGATGGTGGTGATGATGATGATAGTAATGATGATAATGATGGGGTGATGATGATGATAGTAATGATGATATTGATGGTGATGATGATGATGATTATAGTAATGATGATAATGATGGCGATGGTGATGATGATGGTGATGATGATGATGATGATGATGATGGTGGTGGTGATGATAGTGATGATAGTGATGATGATGATGATGATGTTATTTTTGCGTTGTGAAGTGTAATGTCTATTGTTTAAATGTACGGCAGTGAAAAGTAATTTCCCCACGGGGACCAATAAACTAATCTAATGATAATGATGGTGATGATGATGATAGTGATGATGATAATGATGGTGATGATGATGATAGCGATGATGATAATGATGGTGATGATGATGATAGCGATGGTGATGATGATGATGATGATGATGATAGTGATGATGATAATGATTGTGATGATGATGATAGCAATGGTGATGGTGATGATGATGATGATGATAGTGATGATGATAGCAATGGTGATGGTGATGATGATGATGATGATAGTGATGATGATAGCAATGGTGATGGTGATGATGATGATAGTGATGATAGTGATGATGATGACAGTGATGATGATGATAGTGATGATGATAGTGATGATGGTGATGATGATGACAGTGATGATGATGATAGTGATGATGATGGTGATGATGATAGTGATGATGGTGATGATGATGATGATAGCGATGATGGTGATGATGATGGTGGTGGTGATGATGATGATGATAGTGATGATGATAATAATGGTGATGATGATAG
>NC_084563.2:6974598-7034598 GCF_033978685.3 Nerophis lumbriciformis | reverse complement strand
CAACATTTAGATATATATCAACATTTCAACATTTAAATATATACAGTATATCAACATTTAAATATACATCAACATTTTATTTTATTTATTTATTTTGTCCTGTCCAGCTTCTCAGGCAAATCATATAGTTGATGTAGATGCCCATATCGGCTGTTCAGATTTACTTTACAAAAGAGAAGTGTAGGATACTTCTCTTGTTGCCTTATTTGTATTTGACTTTATTAAATGTATTTATATTATCATTTGGTGCAGCCGACGAACTTTGAGTATGTAAATATGTACTGTATTTGTATATGTATGTGGGAGCGTTGGTACCTATGTATGTATGTGAGTATACAGTATGTGAATTTGTATGTACAATATATTTGACTCCCAGTGTGCGTGGGAGCCAGATTACGGCCCCAGCCTCCCCGAGAGCCCATCCCACAAACAGTAGGTGTAGCGCCCAGGGAACCAGGGACCACCGCCCCACGCAGCCAAGCCGACCAGCGACAGGAACCCCAGAGCCTGGCCCGCCGCGCCTCCCACAAGGGCCAGCAGCAGGCCGCAGACAGACGCACCCGGCAGAGGACAAGGCACGAGAAAAGCAGGGGACAGCCAGACCCCAAGCCAGCGAGAGACCACACCCCACACGGGCAGAAAGGCGGGACGCCCCGCCCGGGGAGCCCAGACACCCCCTGCAACCGGACGGGAAGACCGCCCCCGCCCCACCGGCAACCGGGCCCCCACGATCCCACCCTCCACCCCCGGAGAGCGCGCCGAGGCCAGCCCCCGGCCACCCCACCCAAGTCGGCCGCCGCAGGACCACCCGGCACGGGGCCACGGGAACCACCCACCCCACCCGCAGGAACCCACACGATGGAGATGGAACAACCAGCGACCGCCCCGCCGAGTTCCCCCCCTGAGGGAGGGGAAAAATAAAAAAATAATAATAAAATATATTTAAAAAAATAAATAAATAAATAAATACATTTAAAAAAAAGAATTAAACGTCTCTCCTCAATTGAGTGTGGGCTGTTTGGATGGTGGTGCATGATGGTGTGGGCTGTTTGGATGGTGGTGCATCATGGTGTGGGCTGTTTGGATGGTGGTGCATTATGGTGTGGGCTGTTTGGATGGTGGTGCATCATTGTGTGGGCTGTTTGGATGGTGGTGCATCATGGTGAGGGCTGTTTGGATGGTGGTGCATCATTGTGTGGGCTGTTTGGATGGTGGTGCATCATGGTGAGGGCTGTTTGGATGGTGGTGCATCATGGTGAGGGCTGTTTGGATGGTGGTGCATCATGGTGAGGGCTGTTTGGATGGTGGTGCATCATGGTGAGGGTTGTTTGGATGGTGGTGCATCATTGTGTGGGCTGTTTGGATGGTGGTGCATCATGGTGAGGGCTGTTTGGATGGTGGTGCATCATGGTGAGGGCTGTTTGGATGGTGGTGCATCATGGTGAGGGCTGTTTGGATGGTGGTGCATCATTGTGTGGGCTGTTTGGATGGTGGTGCATCATGGTGAGGGCTGTTTGGATGGTGGTGCATCATGGTGAGGGCTGTTTGGATGGTGGTGCATCATGGTGAGGGCTGTTTGGATGGTGGTGCATCATGGTGAGGGCTGTTTGGATGGTGGTGCATCATGGTGAGGGCTGTTTGGATGGTGGTGCATCATGGTGAGGGCTGTTTGGATGGTGGTGCATCATGGTGAGGGCTGTTTGGATGGTGGTGCATCATGGTGAGGGCTGTTTGGATGGTGGTGCATCATTGTGTGGGCTGTTTGGATGGTGGTGCATCATTGTGTGGGCTGTTTGGATGGTGGTGCATCATGGTGAGGGCTGTTTGGATGGTGGTGCATCATTGTGTGGGCTGTTTGTATGGTGGTGCATCATGGTGAGGGCTGTTTGGATGGTGGTGCATCATTGTGTGGGCTGTTTGGATGGTGGTGCATCATGGTGAGGGCTGTTTGGATGGTGGTGCATCATGGTGAGGGCTGTTTGGATGGTGGTGCATCATTGTGTGGGCTGTTTGGATGGTGGTGCATCATGGTGAGGGCTGTTTGGATGGTGGTGCATCATGGTGAGGGCTGTTTGGATGGCGGTGCATCATGGTGAGGGCTGTTTGGATGGTGGTGCATCATGGTGTGGGCTGTTTGGATGGTGGTGCATGATGGTGAGGGCGAGGCGAGCAGCTGCCGCCTGCCACACAGCTGACATGTCCTCCAGCAGACACGTCCTTCATTAAGATTCCTCGCTGGTCGTCTTTGGCGAGGAAGCTGCGAGCGCCGCCTCATCACAGCCAATTGTTGGCAGCGGCGTGTGACGAGCGGTTGCCAGGCAACACAGAGGCTCTATTAGGGCCCGTCAGGGAAATGAAACATAGCCGGCCATATGTTGGCGTCTTGTTGGGGAATACGGAGGAACCGGGACACACGCTCAGTTGCCATGGCAACAGCAAGTGGGCCTTGTGGACCACCCCGTCCATGCTGCTGGAGCACATGAGGTGTGCCAGTGTTGGCGTGCTACACCTGACGCTACACATATAGTGGTGGTCACATGTACAGACTGGCACACACACACATATATAGTGGTGGTCACATGTACAGACTGGCACACACACACATAGTGGTGGTCACATGTACAGACTGGCACACACACACACACACAGTGGTGGTCACATGTACAGACACACACACATATAGTGGTGGTCACATGTACAGACTGGAACACACACACATATATAGTGGTGGTCACATGTACAGACTGGCACACACACACACATAGTGGTGGTCACATGTACAGACTGGCACACACACATATAGTGGTGGTCACATGTACAGACTGGAACACACACACACATATAGTGGTGGTCACATGTACAGACTGGCACACACACACATAGTGGTGGTCACATGTACAGACTGGCACACACATATAGTGGTGGTCACATGTACAGACTGGCACACACATATAGTGGTGGTCACATGGTAGCAGCAGAGTGACAAGAAGTGAATAGTGTGTGTCATTAGTCTAATCTCCAGTGGGCCTGGTTATTGTGGAATGTCCCCTCATGACATCACATCTTGTTGTGGACATGACACACACTCACAGCCGCTGGGGGCTGTCCTACGATGACAGCTTACGAGTTGTGTGTGTGTGTGTGTGTGTGTGTGTGTGTGTGTGTGTGCGTGCGTGCGTGCGCCATTTTTCAGCCACGCTGCCCCTGGTGTGATTATGTACACTTCCTGTCCCTCACTTTTAAATTGTACCAACTGGGAAATTGTTAGACTTCTACCAGAAACACAACCTTCCAATTATGAACACATGGACTCTTACACACTACAAGTATCTGTGTGTGTGTGTGTGTGTGTGTGTGTGTGTGTGTGTGTGTGTGTGTGTGTGTGTGTGTGTGTGTGTGTGTGTGTGTGTACATATATATATATATATATATATATATATATATATATATATATATATATATATATATATATATATATATATATATATATATATATATATACATACATATATATTCAAAGATGATATAAAATAAGTAAAGATGATATATAATAAGCAAATATGTGTAAAATAAGTAAATATGATAATAAATAAATATAAATATAATATGAAATAAATAAAGATGACATATAATAATTAAATAATACATACAATAAATAAATATGATATATGATAAATAAGATGATATATAATAAATAAATATGATATGAAATAAGTGAATATAATATGTAATAAGTAAATATGATGTATAATAAGTAAATATGATATGTAATTGGTAAATATGATACATAATAAATAAATATATGTAATAAATACATATGATATGAAATAAGTAAATAACATATATAATATGTAAATACCACATATAATAAATAAATATGATAAATAATAAATAAATATGACACAAAATAAGTAAATATGATATGGAATAAGTAAGTAAGATATATAACAAGTAAATAGGATATATAAATAAATATGATACATAATACATAAATATATGTAATAAATACATATGATATGAAATAAGTAAATAACATATATAATATGTAAATACCACATATAATAAATAAATATGATAAATAATAAATAAATATGACACAAAATATGTAAATATGATATGGAATAAGTAAGTAAGATATATAACAAGTAAATAGGATATATAAATAAATATATAATAAATATATACGATATGTAATAAGTAAATAAGACATGACATAAGTAAATATGATATGAAATAAGTAAATATGACATGAAATAAGTAAATATGACATGAAATAAGTAAATACAATATATCATTAATAAATATGATATGTAATAAGTAAAAAAGATGTATAATAAATAAATATGACATTAAATAATTAAATGAGATGTATAATACATAAATATATGTAATAAGTAAATATGAAATGTAATACGTAAATAAGATATATAATAATAAATATGATATGAAATCAATAAATATGATATGAAATAAGTAAATGTGACATGAAAACGGTAAATATGTAATGAAATAAGTAAATATGATGTATAATAAATAAATAAGATTAAAATAAGTAAATAAGATATATAATAAACAAATATGATATGTAATGAGTGAATATGATATGAAATAAGTAAATAAAATATATGATGAATACATATTATATGTAATAAGTAAATAAAATATGTAATTGGTAAATACAAATAAATATGATATGTAATAAGTAAATATGATATGTAATAAGTAAATACAAATAAATATGATATGTAATAAGTAAATATGATACTTAATAAGTTAATACGATAATACAAAATATGATATTTAATAAGTACATAGGACATGAAATAAGTAAATATGATTTGAAATAAGTAAATAAAATATATAATAAGCAAATAAGATGTATAATAAATAAATGTATATAATAAATAAATATGATATGTAATAATTAAATAAGATATATAGTAAGTAAATATTATATGTAATAAGTAAATAAGACATATCACAAATACATATGATATGTAATAAGAAACCATGACATGAAATAAGTAAATATGATATGAAATAAGTAAATGAGATGTATAATAAATAAATAAAATACATAATAAATAAGTAACATATGTAATAAGTAAATATAATATGAAATAAGTATATGTACATAATAATAAATAATAATAAATACAAATAATAAATATATGTAATAAGTAAATAAGATATATAAAAAGTAAATATGATATGAAATAAGTAAATAAGACATATAACAAATAGATATGATATGTAATAAGTAAATAAGATATATAATAAGTACATATGATATGTAATAAGCAAATAAGACATCCATCTATCCATTTTCTACCGCTTGTCCCCGACATATAACAAATAAATATGATATGTAATAAGTAAATATGTGTCCTGTGGTTAAAAATGGAAAAAGCTGCTACTTAGTCCAGCATTCTTCACGTTGGAGGAAGCTGTTTGTTCTTCACACTTTCATGTTGGAGAAGAAGGAAACGTGTCCCAGGTCGCTGGCCAGCATTTAGTCGTCGATGGAAAGCGAACAATGGCGTGACTTCATGGAAGCTCCTGACGCCACATTGTCATCACCACAGCCTTGGTTCCCACACTTCCATGCATCAAGTCCAAAGACAAATGAGTCCTTGGACACCTACAGAAGTTCTTCAAGCACATCCTGTTTGCATGGGGGGTCAGGCAGACTCTGACCTTGTCGGACTCTCTGGGGCTCCTGTCAGGAACTTTTGGTTTCCAGCTCTTCTCCTGCCATCTGCTTGTTGGCGCACACAACAAAGACCTGTGCCTGGTAGTCGGACAAGAAAAATGGCTTCCCAAACGGACTTTGGACCGACTTCAACCTGAGAACGCCTGTTTCCACTGACTCAAACCTGTTTCACTCTTGGACTGATCCAAACCTGTTTCAGTCTTGAACTGACTTAAACCTGAGAATACCTGTTTCCATTGTTGGACTGACTCAAACCTGTTTTCATTGTTGGACTGACTCAAACCTGTTTCCATTGTTGAACTGTCTCAAACCTGTTTCACTCTTGGACCGACTCCAACCTAGGAACACCGGTTTCCACTGTTGAACTGATTCAAACCTGTTTCGGTCTTGGACTGACTTAAATCTGGGAATACCTGTTTCCACTGTTGAACTGACTCAAACCCGTTTCAGTCTTGGACTGACTTAAACCTGGGAATACCTGTTTCCACTGTTGATTTGACCCAAACCTGTTTCAGTCTTGGACTGACTTAAACCTGGGAACACCTCTTTCCAGTGTTGAACTTACTAAACATGTTTCACTCTTGGACTGATCTAAACCTGGGAATACCTGTTTCCACTGTTGATTTGACCCAAACCTGTTTCAGTCTTGAACTGACTTAAACCTGAGAATACCTGTTTCCATAGTTGAACTGACTCAAACCTGTTTCCGTCTTGGACTGACTTAAACTTGTTTCACTCTTGGACTGATATAAACTTGGGAATACCTGTTTCCATTGTTGAACTGTCTCAAACCTGTTTCAGTCTTGGACCGACTCAAACCTGGGAACACCGGTTTCCACTGTTGAACTGATTCAAACCTGTTTCAGTCTTGGATTGACTTCAACCTGGGAACACTTGTTTCCACTGTTGAACTGACTCAAACCTGTTTCCGTTGTTGGACTGACTCAAACCTGTTTCCATTGTTGGACTGACTCAAACCTGTTTCCATTGTTGAACTGTCTCAAACCTGTTTCACTCTTGGACAGACTCCAACCTAGGAACACCGGTTTCCACTGTTGAACTGATTCAAACCTGTTTCCGTCTTGGACTGACTTAAATCTGGGAATACCTGTTTCCACTGTTGATTTGACCCAAAACTGTTTCAGTCTTGGACTGACTTTAACCTGGGAACACCTCTTTCCAGTGTTGAACTTACTAAACCTGTTTCACTCTTGGACTGATCTAAACCTGGGAATACCTGTTTCCACTGTTGATTTGACTCAAACCTGTTTCAGTCTTGAACTGACTTAAACCTGAGAATACCTGTTTCCATAGTTGAACTGACTCAAACCTGTTTCCGTCTTGGACTGACTTAAACCTGTTTCACTCTTGGACTGATATAAACTTGGGAATACCTGTTTCCATTGTTGAACTGTCTCAAACCTGTTTCACTCTTTGACCAACTCTAACCTGTTTCAGTCTTGGACCGACTCAAACCTGGGAACACCGGTTTCCACTGTTGAACTGATTCAAACCTGTTTCACTCTTGGACCAACTCTAACCTGTTTCAGTCTTGGACCGACTCAAACCTGGGAACACCGGTTTCCACTGTTGAACTGATTCAAACCTGTTTCAGTCTTGAACTTACTTAAACCTGAGAATACCTGTATCCATAGTTGAACTGACTCAAACCTGTTTCCGTCTTGGACTGACTTAAACCTGTTTCACTCTTGGACTGATATAAACTTGGGAATACCTGTTTCCATTGTTGAACTGTCTCAAACCTGTTTCACTCTTGGACCAACTCTAACCTGTTTCAGTCTTGGACCGACTCAAACCTGGGAACACCGGTTTCCACTGTTGAACTGATTCAAACCTGTTTCAGTCTTGGACTGACTTCAACCTGGGAACACTTGTTTCCACTGTTGAACTGACTCAAACCTGTTTCCGTCTTGGACTGACTTAAACCTGTTTCACTCTTGGACTGATATAAACTTGGGAATACCTGTTTCCATTGTTGAACTGTCTCAAACCTGTTTCACTCTTGGACCAACTCTAACCTGTTTCAGTCTTGGACCGACTCAAACCTGGGAACACCGGTTTCCACTGTTGAACTGATTCAAACCTGTTTCAGTCTTGGACTGACTTCAACCTGGGAACACTTGTTTCCACTGTTGAACTGACTCAAACCTGTTTCCGTCTTGGACTGACTTAAACCTGTTTCACTCTTGGACTGATATAAACTTGGGAATACCTGTTTCCATTGTTGAACTGTCTCAAACCTGTTTCACTCTTGGACCAACTCTAACCTGTTTCAGTCTTGGACCGACTCAAACCTGGGAACACCGGTTTCCACTGTTGAACTGATTCAAACCTGTTTCACTCTTGGACCAACTCTAACCTGTTTCAGTCTTGGACCGACTCAAACCTCGGAACACCGGTTTCCACTGTTGAACTGATTCAAACCTGTTTCAGTCTTGGACTGACTTCAACCTGGGAACACTTATTTCCACTGTTGAACTGACTCAAACCTGTTTCACTCTTGGAGTGATCTAAACCTGTTTCACTCTTGGAGTGATGTTAACCTGTTTCACTCCTGGAAGGATCTAAACCTGTTTCCGTTTTGGACTGACTTTAACCTGGGAACACCTCTTTCCACTGTTGAACTGACTAAAACCTGTTTCCGTTTTGGACTGACTTAAACCTGGGAACACCTCTTTCCACTGTTGAACTGACTAACACCTGTTTCACTCTTGGACTGACTCAAACCTGTTTCAGTATTGGACCGACTCAAACCTGGGAACACCGGTTTCCACTGTTGAACTGATTCAAACCTGTTTCAGTCTTGGACTGACTTCAACCTGGGAACACTTGTTTCCACTGTTGGACTGACTCAAACCTGATTCACTCTTGCTCTTGGAGTGATCTAAACCTGTTTCACTCTTGGAGTGATGTAAACCTGTTTCACTCCTGGACTGACTTAAACCTGTTTCAGTCTCATACTTCTCGACCAGAAGCACAGGTGCGGGGGAACCTGCCAGTTCTGATGAGACGTTTGCTGATGGATTTTTGGGAGAAGTGGCGAGTCCTGTGCCCGGCAGGTCTTTCCCTTAAAGACGTTGAAGATGTTTATCTATCTGAAACTGTGAAAACAGATCGTCTGCTGATTGGACTGAATGTTGCTCTGGTCTATCGACAAATTGATAAGACTAAGGAGCATAATGGCCGGGATGGGCAGAGCTATGGGAACCGATTTCTGAACTGATTGCAAATTTTTAACATCTCAAGGAGAAGACAAGCTAAGAGTCTCTGACCTACCCTTTAGCCAGAATTAGAGGGCTGATGATTTGTTGAGCTGGACCAGGCCAAGACTAAGAGTCTTTTATGACAAGCTCTATTAAAGAGTCTTTTATGATTTGATCTATGAAGAGTCTTTTAGGACGTGCTCTATAAGAGAGTCTTTGAGGACACGTGGGTCAGGCCAGACAATCTTTTAGGACGTGATCTATAGAAGAATCTTTGAGGACATTTGGGTCAGGCCAGAGTTTCTTTAGGACGTGATCTATAAGAGAGTCTTTGAGGACACGTGGGTCAGGTCAGGGAGTCTTTGAGGACGTGATCTATAAGAGAGTCTTTGAGGACACGTGGGTCAGGCCAGACAATCTTTTAGGACGTGATCTATAGAAGAATCTTTGAGGACATTTGGGTCAGGCCAGAGTTTCTTTAGGACGTGATCTATAAGAGAGTCTTTGAGGACACGTGGGTCGGGCCAGAGAGTCTTTAGGACGTGATCTATAAGAAAATATTTGAGGATATGTGGGTCAGGCCAGAGAGTCTTTTAGGACGTGATCTATAAGAGAGTCTTTGAGGACACGTGGGTCAGGCCAGAGAGTCTTTAGGACGTGATCTATAAGAAAATATTTGAGGATATGTGGGTCAGGCCAGAGAGTCTTTTAGGACGTGATCTATAAGAGAGTCTTTGAGGACAGGTGGGTCAGGCCAGAGAGTCTTTTAGGACGTGATCTATAGGAGAGTGTTTGAGGACACGTGGGTCAGGCCAGAGAGTCTTTTAGGTCATGATCTATAGGAGAGTCTTTGAGGACACGTGGGTCAGGCCAGAGAGTCTTTTAGGACGTGATCTATAAGAGAGTCTTTGAGAACACTTGGGTCAGGTCAGGAAGTCTTTTAGGACATGATCTATAAGAAAGTATTTGAGGATATGTGGGTCAGGCCAGAGAGTCTTTTAGGACGTGATCTATAAGAGAGTCTTTGAGGATACGTGGATCAGGCCAGAGAGTCTTTTAGGACGTGATCTATAGGAGAGTCTTTGAGGACACGTGGGTCAGGCCAGAGAGTCTTTTAGGACGTGATCTATAAGAGAGTCTTTGAGGACACGTGGGTCAGGCCAGAGAGTCTTTTAGGACGTGATCTATAAGAGAGTCTTTGAGGACACGTGGGTCAGGGCAGAGAGTCTTTTAGGACGTGATCTATAGGAGAGTCTTTGAGGACACGTGGGTCAGGTCAGGGAGTCTTTTAGGACGTGATCTATAAGAGAGTCTTTGAGGACACGTGGGTCAGGCCAGAGAGTCTTTTAGGACGTGATCTATAGGAGAGTCTTTGAGGACACGTGGGTCAGGTCAGGGAGTCTTTTAGGACGTGATCTATTGGCCGCGAAGGTTGAGAACATCCATCATGGAGAACTGGCAGTAACGGATGAGAATAAAAGTCTCTCATTTGTCTCTGTCGCAGCCAGTGAAGTAAGAGCAGACGTTAATGTGAGGAGACGGCCCAGCGAGGGAATATAATTATGTCTCTGCTCTCTTCTGCTCGCTGCCTCAACGTGGAAGACATATTTGGAAATAGAAAACATATCAGGATATAGAAGACATATTAAGATATAGAAGAAATATTAGGATATAGAAGACATGTTAGGATATAGAAGATATTAGGATATAGAAGACATGTTAGGATATAAGACATATTAAGGATATAGAAGACATATTAAGGATATAGAAGACATGTTAGGATATAGAAGACATGTTAGGATTTAAAAGATGTATTAAGGATATAGAAGACATGTTAGGATATAGAAGACATGTTAGGATATAGAAGACATGTTTGGATATAGAAGACATGTTAGGATATAAAACACACTTTAGGATATAGAAGACATGTTAGGATATAAAAGACATATTAGGATATAGAAGACATGTTAGGATACAGAAGATATGTTCGGATATAGAAGACATGTTAGGATATAGAAGATATGTTCGGATATAGAAGACATGTTAGGATATAGAAGACGTTAGGATATAGAAGACATGTTAGGATATAGAAGATATGTTCGGATATAGAAGACATGTTAGGATATAGAAGACATGTTAGGATATAGAAGATATGTTCGGATATAGAAGACATGTTAGGATATAGAAGATATGTTCGGATATAGAAGACATATTAGGATATAGAAGACATATTAGGATATAGAAGACATGTTAGGATATAGAAGACATGTTAGGATATAGAAGACATGTTAGTATATAGAAGACATGTTAGGATATAGAAGACATTAGGATATAGAAGACATGTTAGGATATAGAAGACATGTTTGGATATAGAAGACATGTTAGGATATAGAAGATATGTTCGGATATAGAAGACATATTAGGATATAGAAGACATATTAGGATATAGAAGACATGTTAGGATATAGAAGACATGTTCGGATATAGAAGACATGTTAGTATATAGAAGACATGTTAGGATATAGAAGACATTAGGATATAGAAGACATGTTAGGATATAGAAGACATGTTTGGATATAGAAGACATGTTAGGATATAGAAGACATGTTAGGATATAGAAGATATGTTTGGATATAGAAGACATATTAGGATATAGAAGACATATTAGGATATAGAAGACATGTTAGGATATAGAAGACATGTTCGGATATAGAAGACATGTTAGTATATAGAAGACATGTTAGGATATAGAAGACATTAGGATATAGAAGACATGTTAGGATATAGAAGACATGTTTGGATATAGAAGACATGTTAGGATATAGAAGACGTTAGGATATAGAAGACATATTAGGATATAGAAGACATGTTAGGATATAAAAGACATATTAGGATATAGAAGACATGTTGGGATATAGAAGACATTAGGATATAGAAGACATGTTAGGATATAGAAGACATGTTAGGATATAAAAGATATATTAAGGATATAGAAGACATTAAAGATATAGAAGACATTAGGATATAGAAGACATGTTAGGATATAGAAGACATGTTAGGATATAGAAGACATATTAAGATATATAAGACATGATAGGATATAGAAGACATATTAGGATATAGATGACATGTTAGGATATAAAAGACATATTAGCATATAGAAGACATGTTGGGATATAGAAGACATTAGGATATAGAAGACATTAGGATATAGATGACATGTTAGGATATAAAAGACATATTAGGATATAGATGACATGTTAGGATATAAAAGACATATTAGGATATAGAAGACATGTTGGGATATAGAAGACATTAGGATATAGAAGACATTAGGATATAGATGACATGTTAGGATATAAAAGACATATGAGGATATAGAAGACATGTTGGGATATAGAAGACATTAGGATATAGAAGACATTAGGATATAGATGATATATTAGGATATAAAAGACATATTATGATATAGAAGACATATTAAGATATAGAAGACATGTCAATAATTATAATACATGTATTATTATATATTTACACACTTGTATATCAAATGTTTAGTGACCAGCGCTTCATAATAATAATAATTATAATACATGTGTTATTATACATTTACACACTTGTACATCATGTGTTTAATGACAGAATGTTCATAATAATAATAAATATAATAATAGTACATGCATCATTATACATTAACACACTTGTACATCACGTGTTTAGTGACGTAATGTTCATAATAATAAAAATAATTATGATGCATGAATTATTATACTTTTACTTATTTTTACATCAAGTGTTTAATGACAGAATGTTCATAATACTAATAATAAATATAATACATGTATTATACATTCACACATTTTTACATCACATGTTTAGTGACAGAATGTTCATCATAATAATAACAATACATGTATTATTATATATTTACGCACTTGTATGTCAAATGTTTAGTGACCGGATCTTCATAATAATAATAATTATAATACATGTATTATTATACATTTACACACTTGTAAATCCCGTGTTTAATGACAGTATGTTCATAATAATAATAATAATAATGATGATGATAATTATAATACATGTATTATTATACAAACCCCGTTTCCATATGAGTTGGGAAATTGTGTCAGATGTAAATATAAACGGAATACAATGATTTGCAAATCATTTTCAACCCATATTCAGTTGAATATGCTACAAAGACAACATATTTGATGTTCAAACTGATACACTTTTTTTTTTTTTTTGCAAATAATCATTAACTTTAGAATTTGATGCCAGCAACACGTGACAAAGAAGTTGGGAAAGGTGGCAATAAATACTGATCAAGTTGAGGAATGCTCATCAAACACTTATTTGGAACATCCCACAGGTGAACAGGCAAATTGGGAACAGGTGGGTGCCATGATTGGGTATAAAAGTAGATTCCATGAAATGCTCAGTCATTCACAAACAAGCATGGAGCGAGGGTCACCACTTTGTCAACAAATGCATGAGCAAATTGTTGAACAGTTTAAGAAAAACCTTTCTCAACCAGCTATTGCAAGGAATTTAAGGATTTCACCATCTATGGTCCGTAATATCATCAAAGGCTTCAGATAATCTGGAAAAATCACTGCACGTAAGCAGCTAAGCCCGTGACCTTCGATCCCTCAGGCTGTACTGCATCAACAAGCGACATCAGTGTGTAAAGGATATCACCACATGGGCTCAGAAACACTTCAGAAACACACTGTCAGAAACTACAGTTGGTCGCTACATCTGTAAGTGCAAGTTAAAACTCTCCTATGCAAGGCGAAAACCGTTTATCAACAACACCCAGAAACGCCGTCGGCTTCCCTGGGCCTGAGCTCATCTAAGATGGACTGATACAAAGTGGAAAAGTGTTCTGTGGTCCGACGAGTCCACATTTCAAATTGTTTTTGGAAACTGTGGAAGTGGTGTCCTCCGGACCATAGAGGAAAAGAACCATCCGGATTGTTATAGGCGCAAAGTGTAAAAGCCAGCATGTGTGATGGTATGGGGGTGTATTAGTGGCCAAGACATGGGTAACTTACACATCTGTGAAGGCACCATTAATGCTGAAAGGTACATACAGGTTTTGGAGCAACATATGTTGCCATCCAAGCAACGTTACCATGGACGCCCCTGCTTATTTCAGCAAGACAATGCCAAGCCACGTGTTACATCAACGTGGCTTCATAGTAAAAGAGTGCGGGTACTAGACTGGCCTGCCTGTAGCCCAGACCTGTCTCCCATTGAAAATGTGTGGCGCATTATGAAGCCTAAAATAGCACAACGGAGACCCCCGGACTGTTGAACAACTTAAGCTGTACATCAAGCAAGAATGGGAAAGAATTCCACCTGAGAAGCTTAAAAAAATGTGTCTCCTCAGTTCCCAAACGTTTACTGAGTGTTGTTAAAAGAACAGGCCATGTAACACAGTGGTGAACATGCCCTTTCCCAACTACTTTGGCACGTGTTGCAGCCATGAAATTCTAAGTTAATTATTATTTGCAAAAAATAAAATAAAGTTTATGAGTTTGAACATCAAATATGTTGTCTTTGTAGCATATTCAACTGAATATGGGTTGAAAAGGATTTGCAAATCATTGTATTCCGTTTATATTTACATCTAACACCATTTCCCAACTCGTATGGAAACGGGGTTTGTACATTTACAAACGTGTACATTACGTGACCTCACCATGTTCAAATATTCAATGTCAGCATGTGTTGGCCGCACACGTACATAATGAAGTGTGCAGAAAGTGTGTGACCTATTAAATGTTACATTTCGTGGTTGCAAAATGAAATGTGGAAGGTGCCAAAACATTGTGGAGCTGACTGTTTGTGTGCTAAATTGATCAGGGAAGGATGTTGGTTGTTTCCAAATACTACACACGCAGGTTGGTGGCCCGCCAAGGCATGTATGCACACACACACACACACACACACACACACACACCCATATATGTGTCCGGTGTGCCTCTGCGCCAGGCTTTAGGAAGGAAGTGTATCATAACACAGTAGAGCTTTCCTGTCTGCAGTAGCTTTAATTACCAAATATGTCACTTGCAATACATACATAAATACTTATAAACAGACATGATACATGTATACATACATACATACATACATAAATACACACATACATACAGTATATGCACCCATAAATACACACATACATATATACAGTACACACATAAATACATATATACATACATACATACATACATATATACATACATACATGCATACATACAGTATATACACACATAAATAAATATATGCATACATACACACATACAGTATATACACACACGTAAATACAAACACACATACATGTATATATACACACACACAATACATGTATACATACATAATGCATATATATACACACATAAATACATATATACATACATACATACATATATACACACACACATACATACATACATATATACATATATACCGGTACATACATACATACATATATACACACATACATACATACATATAGTATATACACACACGTAAATACAAACACATATACATGTATATATACACACACATAATACATGTATACATACATACATGCATATATATACACACATAAATACATATATACATACATACATACATATATACATACATACATGCATACATACAGTATATACACACATAAATAAATATATGCATACATACACACATACAGTATATACACACACGTAAATACAAACACACATACATGTATATATACACACACAATACATGTATACATACATACATGCATATATATATACACACATAAATACATATATACATACATACATACATATATACACACACATACATATATACATATATACATACATACATACATATATACACACATACATACATACATATAGTATATACACACACGTAAATACAAACACATATACATGTATATATACACACACATAATACATGTATACATACATACATGCATATATATACACACATAAATACATATATACATACATACATACATACATATATACATACATACATGCATACATACAGTATATACACACATAAATAAATATATGCATACATACATACATACAGTATATACACACACGTAAATACAAACACACATACCGGTACATGTATATATACACACACAATACATGTATACATACATACATGCATATATATACACACATAAATACATATATACATACATACATACATATATACACACACATACATACATACATACATATATACACACATACATACATACATATAGTATATACATGTCCTGGGCATGACGTTAAAGTGCATCCGGCAGTGGAGGCTCCTCTTTGGAGTCTTGGGGCACTAGGAGGTTAACCCCTTAACTACTGTTACCCCAGGTGGCCCTTGGCAAAGGTTTAGTACCTGACTGCCCCCTAGCCAGGGATACGGTGAAGACCCACTGCCTTTTGGGTAAGTCTAGGAAGACCAAGGCTAGGGGAGCACACCCTGAGAGAAAAGCAACATGGTTGGCGGCACACGGCAGGCGGTCCTCCAAAAAACTGGAGCTCCGGCAGCCTCCTGTAACTGTGGAAGAATGCCGGTCGTCCTGGGTTGCCTTTGCCACGGGATCTCACCCTCTCACAGTGAAGAAGTGCTGCTGGGACACGCGCACCCCCAGTAGCACTTTAAACGCAGGTATTCATCTCTGCCTCGGTGAGACCAGCTACTGGAAATGAAACAAAGTCTGGTGACGATGGGGTGTCTGATAACGGAAGCACCGGAAGCTCCTAGTCAGAACCCTGCCCACCAGCGGTACAGGGCTGTCTCTGCAATATCCTCCTGAATGTCGGCTGCCCACAGAAGTTTGTCAACATCCTAAGGCAATTCCATGAAGAGATGATGTCACGTGTGACTATTGGCGGCCAGGAATCAGAACCCTTTAAGGTGTGCACCGGTGTACGCCAGGGATGCGTCCTTGCTCCAGTCTTGTTTAATATCTTCCTCCTGTGTGTGACACTGCTGCTCCATGAGAGGATCAAGAAGGGCAGTGGAGTTATCGTCGACTTCTGACTTGACAGGAACCTGTTTAACATCCGGAGGCTCCAAGCAGTCACAAAAGTCACACCAGTGCAAGTCATCGAACTCCAATACGCAGATGACTGCGCAGTTGTAACCCACACACCGGAAGCGCTGCAAGTGCTTATTGCAGACTGGGCCTCTCTGTCAACGCGGCAAAAACCGAGGTAATATGCCAGTGGGCATCCACTCCTCCACCTCATCCACCAACCTTCCCCATCGACAATAAACCACTTGCAGCAGTGCACTCTTTCAAATACCTTGGCAGCTTTCTCTCTGACAATTGCAGTATCGACAGGGAGGTTCAAAACAGGATCAAGCAGGCGTCAGCATCTTTTGGCAGACTCAGGGGAAGGGTCTTCCAGAACAAAGACCTTAAGCTACATACCAAGGTAGCGGTCTATTTAGCTGTGGTCATGACGACCCTCCTCTACAGCTGTGAAGCGTAGACCTTGTACAGCCGCCACCTCAGGATACCGGAGGCCTTCCACATCAGGTGCTTACAATGCATGCTGGGTATATCCTGGAAGGACAGAGTCCCTCACACTGAAATACTCTGCAAGACCAACTGCACCAGTGTGGAGGCTACAGTCACCCAGCACCAACTTCGCTGGCGAAACCACGTTATCAGGATGCCAGAAGAAAGCTTGCCATGCAAGGTGCTTTATGGTCAGCTTCATCTTGGTCACCGCTTGGCAGGAGGCCCAAAAAAGCATTATAAAGATCAAATGAAGACTGACATGAAGAAATGCGGCCTGAACCCAACCCAGCTGAAGGACACTGCAACCCAACGCTCCACCTGGCGGCAGCTCCTCCAACAAGCAGTTCATAAGCTTGAGGAGGACCGAGGTGATCAACGAGCCTGGAAGCGTCAAAGAAGGCATGATGCCATTGCCACACCCGCACCCCCAGTCGGTGCCTTCACCTGCTCTGTTTGCGGCAGATCATGTGGATCACGGATTGGACTGTTCAGACACATGAGGACTCACAAACATAGAGATGGATTGTCGTCATCGGATACGATGGACAACCTTAAGCAACACACATAAAGACACACAAACATACATACATATATACACACATAAATACATGTATGCATATAGTACATACATACATATATATACACACATAAATACATATATACTGTACATACATATATACACACATAAATACATATACGTATACTGTACATACACACATACATATATACAATATATACACACATAAATACACACATACATACATATGTACACACATAAATACATGTATACATACAGTACATACATACATATTAGAGATGCGCGGATAGGCAATTTATTTCATCCGCAACCGCGTCAGAAAGTCGTCAACCATCCGCCATCCACCCGATGTAACGTTTGATCAGAACTGCACCCGCCCGCCATCCGCCCGATCTAATATAGATGATGCAAGGCATTCGTGAGCCTGCCAACTACTCCGGTTTTCCCGTAATTCGTACGGTTTTCATCAACCTATTCCGGGTTTTTCATTAATTAAAAAAAAAAAAAAGGTGAAAACTACGCGAATTGCACCTTGTGCAGACAAGATTTTTCGATCGGACACGGAGGAATTAGCGATGTAAAAGACCACGTTGGGACAAAAAAACACAAGTCTAATGCCGTTGCTAGCGATACAAGTGGAAAACTTTCAACGTTTTTCGTCGCCCAAACAGATTCTTTGGATGTGATAAATGCCGAAGTTTTATTTACGGAGGCAATAATTGAGCATGGATTTCCAATCGCACTGGCTGATCACATGGGACAGTTAAATGTTTGTAATGCAACCTTTAAAAATCATTACGCAGTGATCGCGGTCCCAAAAATAAACTTTTCTTGCATGATAATGTCCAGAAAAATTCGCTTTATATTACTATAGTCCTTTTAACGAATGAGTTTGATGGTTTATCACAAACCTTAAATGAAAGAAGTCCTTTGTTCTCCTGCACCATGGCCTTGCTTCGTGTTTGGTGCGCAAGCTTTATAACCTCACTGAGGTTATAAAGCTTTTGCCTGTTAAAGAAAGGAGACTGATCCAACGCAGCACAGACTTTCGCGTGCCACGCTGTCACGACCCAGACGCACACCAGTGCGCAATCATATGGGAGCCGCGCTGAGCGCACCTCCAAGCGCATCTCGCTGCCGGCGACGGCCGGGTATATGGGCCCGACGCTCAAGCGCCATCCATTTTCAGGGCTAGTTGATTCGGCAGGTGGGTTGTTACACACTCCTTAGCGGGTTCCGACTTCCATGGCCACCGTCCTGCTCTCTATATCAACCAGGGTAAGCCCCACCCCTTTCGTGAGCGCACTGCGCGCGGAGTGACCCCTGTTACGAGCCCCCGGCCACGGGGGTGGCGGGCAGGTAAGCTGCTTACCTGCTGCGCGTGACGCCGGCCGCGGCGAAGGCGGACGAGGCGGGGTGTCGGTGCGGTGGGCGCGGTAGTGACCCTGGACGTGCGTCGGGCCCTTCTCGCGGATCGCCTCAGCTACGGCTCCCGGTGGGGCCCTCTCGGGGGAAGGGGCCTCGGTCCCGGACCCCGGCGAGGCGTCCCTTCTCCGCTCCGTAAAAGTGTCCATCTCTTTTCTTTTCTTTTTCTTCTGTTGTGGCATATGCAGCAGGTGCCTGCTCGTTTTTTGTATGTGGGTAACAACATTTAACTATGTATATATATTTCCGAATTGGTTTAACTGCCACCCGCAAAAAAAAAAAAAAAAAAAAAAAAATCTAATTAATCCACCCGACCCGACCCGCGAGCGGATAAAATCTTATTTTTTTTAATTTCATCCGCCCGATCCGCGGATAATCCGCGGACTCCGCGGTTGTGTCCGCAAACCGCGCATCTCTAATACATATATACACACATGAATACACACATACATACATATATACACACTTAAATACACACATACATACGTATGTACACACAAATACATATATACATACACAAATGCATTCATATATACACACATAAGTACATGTATGCATACACACATACATAAATACATATATATATATACACACACACACACACATACATACATGTACACACATACATATAAACATACATGTATACATATCCACATACATACATACATACATATACATACATAAATACATATATATGTGTATATATATATATATATATATATATATATACACACACACATTCATACATATATACACACATAAATACATATAAACTGTACATACATATATACAATATATACACACATAAATACACACATACATACATATGTACACACATAACTACATGTATACATATAGTACATACATACATATAAACACACATACATATATACTGTACATACACACATACATATATACACTATATACACACATAAATACACACACACATACATATATATACACACTTAAATACACACATACATACGTATGTACACACAAATACATATATACATACACACATACATCCATACATACATATATATATACACACACACACACATACATACATATACACACAAATAAATACATATAAACATACATGTAAACATATCCACATACATACATACATACATATACATACATAAATACATATATTTATGTGTGTATATATATACACACACACACACACACACACACATATATATATATATATATATATATATATATATATATATATATATATATATATATATATATATATATGTATGTATGTGTGGGGGAAAAAAATCACAAGACTATTTCATCTCTACAGGCCTGTTTCATGAGGGGGGGTTCCCTCAATCATCAGGAGATTTTAATGGGAGCATTCACATACCATGGTTTATATAGGGCACAGAGTGGGTGGGTACAGGCTGGCGTAGGGGCGTGGTGATTGGCTCATGTGTTACCTAGGAGGTGTTTCCGTCTGTGGCGGCATGCTGTTACAATTTCGCTGCGCTTGTTGAGGGATGACAGGTCTGGACGGTAAATAATAAACAGTTTCTCTTTCAAGCATAAGTTGCATCTTTTATTACCACTATTGTAAGGTGTGCTGGATGCAAGAATTTGCCATGTTATTGAATATTCAACATTATTGTCTTTGAGGTCCCAAATGTGTTTGCTGAGTTCTGTGGTATTCCGCAGGTTTTGGTTCCTGAAAGAAGCCTTGTGATTGTTCCATCTGGTTTTGAACTCCCCCTCGGTTAATCCTACATATGTGTCGGATGTGTTAATGTCCTTGCGTGTTACCTTAGATTGGTAGACAACTGATGTTTGTAAGCACCCCCCGTTGAGAGGGCAATCAGGTTTCTTTCGACAGTTGCAGTCTTTGTTGGTTTTGGAGTCGCTCTGTCTGGGGGCCGACGGCTCATTTGCAATTGTTTTGTTGTGGTTTGAGATAATTTGTCGTATATTGTTCATACAGCTGTAGCTCAATTTAATGTTGTTCTTGTTGAATACTTTTCTTAGGGTGTTGTCTTTGGGAAAGTGTTTGTCAATCAGATTGAGGAATTTGTGTCCAATGTTAGTTGAGACGTTTTTGCTGTATGGGGGGTTGTACCAGATGATGTCGTTTAGTTTTCTGTTCTTTTTTGGCTGGTTTCCTGGCGTGGGTTCATAGGTGAGGGTGAAATTGTATCCGCTTTCATCAAGGGCTTTTTGGTACGGGGGGGTTGCTTGGTCAAATTCAGCTTTGCTAGATGACAGCATCGATAGTCTTTTATTAATTCCGGTAGGTATTCTTTCGTGGTGGTGGGTGGGTGGTTGCTGTCATGGTGCACGTATTGGAGTGTTGTGTTGGGTTTCGTGAATGGTTGGTAGCTGTTATTTCTCAGGTTGAAAGTGACGTCAAGGAAGTTGACGGTTTGCTTGTTGGCTTCAATCGTGATCCGTAGGCCGTTCTCTTTGAAAATTTGGCATATGCTCTTCTTGGTATTCTCGCTGCTCCTTGGCGAGGCGCGACACACTGCCAGTCCGTCATCACGGTAAATACCAAGGTTCAGATTGAGGCTAGCGAGCTGGGAGAGGAGGAAACTCCCAACAAGTTCACACGTTTCTGCTCCGTCAAAACTTCCCATAGTGACGTCAAATGTTGCATTGTTCTTTTTTTGCCATGGTGTACTGTTGTGGATGAGAATGGAGTTTTTTGCGTGGATGATGATGTTTCTTTCGTTGCCTGTGATTGAGTCGTATATATATATATATATATACATATATATATATATACACACACATATATATATATCTCCATCCATTTTCTACCGCTTATTCACTTCGGGGTCGCGGGGGGCGCTGGAGCCTATCTCAGCTACAATCGGGCAGAAGGCGGGGTACACCCTGGACAAGTCGCCACCTCATCACAGGGCCAACACAGATAGACAGACAACATTCACACTCCCATTCACACACTAGGACCAATTTAGTGTTGCCAATCAACTTATCCCCAGGTACATGTCTTTGGAGGTGGGAGGAAGCCGGAGTACCCGGAGGGAACCCACGCAGTCACGGGGAGAACATGCAAACTCCACACAGAAAGATCCCGAGCCCGGGATTGAACCCAAGACTACTCAGGACCTTCGTATTGTGAGGCAGATGCACTAACCCCTCTGCCTCCGTATATATATATATATATATATATATATATATATATATATATATATATATATATATATATATATATATATATATATATATATAGATGAAAATGTGCATTTCTTGGAGTAGCTCCTCCATGACTTAATCGTTCCGGGTGTAAGGGAACATTTGTTCAGTCCAACATACCTTGTCCAGCTCAGTGTCCGCCCTGAGACTGAAAGGTCGTGAGTTCAAACCCCGGCCGAGTCATACCAAAGACTATAAAAATGGGAGCCATTACCTCCCTGCTTGGCACTCACCATCAAGGGTTGGAATTGGGGGTTAAATCACCAAACAATTCCCGTGCGCGGCACACGCTGCTGCTCACTGCTCCTCTCACCTCCCGAGGGGTGAACATGGGGATGGGTCAAATGCAGAGGGTAATTTCACCACACCTAGTGTGTGTGTGACTACCAGTGGTACTTTAACTTGAACTTTAACCTAATACGAGCTTGCAGCACACTAGCAAACATTTTATTTGTGCTATTTATGACGTTGGCACTTGTGGCTCCGCCGCCAAGCTGCCAGAGCCAGTTCATGTGTCCCATTTATCATGAAATCCAAAGTGGAGCGCAGAGAGGAATTCAATAAGTGGAGGATGGAGGAGGCCTGGTGGAGAGTCGGCAGTATTTGGACGCTGCGTCCAAACGCTTCATTGACCAGAACATCAGTCAAAGAGCAGAACCGAAGTACTTACATGTCAGGTTGTCCATATGTCATTGGCAGCATTCCCACACCAAAGTTTGCACTATAAAGTTGGTAGAAGACTTGGTGGACCAACTGACTCTAAACCTGTAAGTGCACTCAAACATTTCATATTCACTGATTGAAGCAGATAGCAACACGACTGGTAGATCAACTGCTACAACGGTTGGTAGAAGCCATGGTGGACCAACTGATAGTTTATATTCACCCTAAACCTGTAAACATTTCATATTCACTGATTGAAGCAGATAGCAACACGACTGGTAGAACGACTGCTACAAACGTGGGTAGAACGACTGGTAGAACGATTGGTAAAACGACTGGAAGATCGAATGGGTGAACGATTGCGGGAACAATTGGTAAAATGATTGGTAGAACAACTGACCAAACAATTGGTCACACGATTGGTAGAACGACTGGTAGAACAATTGGTAAAAAAACAACTGGTAAAACGATTGGTTGAACGATTGGTAGAACGATTGGTCGAACGATTGGTAAAACCATTGGTAAAACGATCGATAGAACGATTGGTAGAACAATTGGTAGAACGACTGGTAGAATAATTGGTAAAACAATAGGTAGAAAGATTGGTTGAACAATTGGTAGAACGACTGGTAAAACGACTGGAAGATCGAATGGGTGAACGATTGCGGGAACAATTGGTAAAATGATTGGTAGAACAACTGACCAAACAATTGGTCACACGATTGGTAGAACGACTGGTAGAACAATTGGTAAAAAAAACAAAAAACTAGTTGAACGATTGGTAGACCTATTGATAGAACGATTGGTCAAGCGATTGGTAAAACCATTGGTAAAACGATCGATAGAACAATTGGTAGAACAATTGGTAGAATGACTGGTAGAACAATTGGTAAAAAACAACAACTGGTAAAACGATTGGTTGAACGATTGGTAGACCTATTGATAGAACAATTGGTAAAACCATTGGTAAAACGATCGATAGAACGATTGGTAGAACAATTGGTAGAACGACTGGTAAAAAAACAACTGGTAAAACGATTGGTTGAACGATTGGTAGACCTATTGATAGAACGATTGGTCGAACGATTGGTAAAACCATTGGTAAAACGATCGATAGAACGATTGGTAGAACAATTGGTAGAACGACTGGTAGAATAATTGGTAAAACAATAGGTAGAAAGATTGGTTGAACAATTGGTAGAACGACTGGTAAAACGACATGTAAAACGATTGGTAGAAGGATTGGTAGAAGGAACGATTGATCGAACGATTGGTCAAACGACTGGTAGAATGATTGGTAGAACGATTGGTCGAACGATTGTTAAAACGACTAGTAGAACGATTGGTAAAACGATTGGTAAAACAATAGGTAGAACAATTGGTAGAATGACTGGTAGCACGATTGGTAGAACGATTGGTGAAATGACTGATAGAATGATTGGTAAAACAATTGGTAAGACGATTGGTAGAATGATTGGTAAAACGATTGGTAAAATGATTGCAGAACGATTAGTCGAACGATTGGTAGAATGATTGATAAAACTATTGGTAAAACAATAAGTAGAACGATTGGTTGAACGATTGTTAGAACTGGTAGAACAATTGGGAAAACGATTGGTGAAACGATTGGTAGAATGATTGGTCGAAAAATTGTCAAAAGGATTGGTAGAACGATTGGTAAAACGATTGATAGAGCGATTGGTGAAATGATTGGTAAAACGATTGGTAGAACCATCGGTGGAACGATTAGAAAAACAATTGGTAGAACAATTGGTAAAAGGATTGGTCGACCGATTATTTGAACGATTGGTAAAACGATTGCTAAGACGATTGGTACCAAAATATATGACACTGACGTGTTAAAATTAGCTAAAAAGCTAGCATGCTAATATTGAAATGCTAGCGATTGTTTTGTGGGCCGTTAAGAAACTTGCTACGGGTCGCAAATGTACCACTTAGCTCCAACCAGCAGGGGCACGGTAGTGTGCCTAGTGTACGGTCTTAAAAATGCTATTTATTTCAAAACATTGAAACAGGAAGAATAGTTTATTTTCAAATATTTAAAAAAAATCCAACAGCTACACAATAGGGACCAAAATGGATATCCTGGTATTTTCAGTCCGAATGGCGGTCTACGGTATACACCGGTATCTCTTTACGGGTTGTGTTTTGCCTGTCAGGCGCAAAGAAGAGCACACGGCCGTAACAAAGGCACATAAAAAAAACTGGTATGGCGGTATCGTCTCAAATATATACCGCTTTCTAAAAAAAAGATAGCGGTGTTACCCATAATACATAGTATATAGTTGTAGTTGTTAAAAAAAGGCAGTCCAATGGTCCAGACTCTAGAAACGCATTCTTTCAACCCAGAGCAGCCAAACATTAGGTACAATCTGAGATCCCAGGCAAGAGCAGTATCTTGTTCTTCTGGAAAGAACCACAAATTCCAAACTAATCCCCAGAAAACGTCTTTGGCAGCGCGGACAATTGACTTGGAGGACGTGGACTTCATAGTAAGCTAGCTTGAGCACTTTGAAGTTTGAACTCTGCCAAGCATCCACTTACAGAAGATAAGGGATCCCGTTTCTCGTCCTGCTCGTGCCACAGCGTCGCTGACTCCAACAAAGGAATGCGACCTCATGTCCACACCTGTCCAAGGGTGTCCCGGGTCTTCAGCGTTCCTCTGCACTGGTCTGGGGCCTGAGAGGACCACTGCACTAATTGGAACCAGGACGTGGTCCAAAAAGGGAACTTCAGTCAAACATGTTGTAAAACTGTGAAGGCTAACCATAAACTAACCAATGTCTTCCATTCTTGAAAAGAGATGTCTAAGTGGACCCTCGGTGTAAACTTTTACGAGGATCCCCGGGGTCAGCCGTAAAGCCGTTAATAGAGATGAGATACGAGTGTGACGCTCGGCCTCCCATTTCGTTTGCATTTCTTTGCCGCATTCTCAGATGTTGTTGGGGGCCGAGACTGGAAAGAGCAACATGTGATCCACGGTCCAGCGTGGACATGTTGTGGCGTCAAGTTCTGGCGGAAGGAATCGTCCTGTCTGTGAAGCTGGAATCCCAAACTTCTTCCACTGAAGAATCAAAGCATGCAGGGGGGCCACTTTGGTAGTTTCCATCTTCAAAATGAACCTTTCGGGCTCCCTTCAAGTTTGGTCCCAAAGACCTGGAAGGACCTTAATTGTAAAAATGTTAAAGATTAGTCATGTTTTACTTTCATTTGTATATTTTTATTCTGGGGATCAACATCAGGTCTGTCTGTCGATATAAAGTTGTTATTTTATGTTTTATGCCCTTTTTGTCAAAGAAAACCATGTTTTTATGGCAAAAACACCAAATATGAAATAAAAAAAATATTATTACTTCATGCAAAGTAAGTGGAGACTTAAAAAGGTCAATAATTAATTTGAATTCATTATTATTTTTTGATCAATGACACTTTAAAAAAAAATCCCACTAAAATTCTTGGGTACCCAAAAGGGTTCCTCTCATAAAAATGTTAAAAATCAGCCATATATATACATAAATATGTATATATACATTTTTTTTTACTTTCAATGCGTACATTTTCAATCTATACGTCGGATATGTATTAATAAATATTTTTGTTTGTTCTTTTTTATGCACTTCTGGTCAAAAAAAACTACAATTTTTTTTTATGGCAAACACACAAAATATGCAACATTTTACCCCAAAAGTATTTCAAAGTGTAATATTTAATATGAAGTAAGTGGAGACTTAAAAAGGTCAATAATTAATTTGAATTCATTATTATTTTTTGATCAATGACACTTTCAAAAAAATCCGACTAAAATTCTTGGGTACCCAAAAGGGTTCCTCTCATAAAAATGTTAAAAATCAGCCATATATATACATATATATGTATATATTTAAAAAAAAATGTTTACTTTCAATGCGTACATTTTCAATCTATACGTCGGATATGTATTAATAAATGTTTTTGTTTGTTCTTTTTTATGCACTTCTTGTCAAAAAAAACTACAACTTTTTTTTATGGCAAACACACAAAATATGCAACATTTTACCCCAAAAGTATTTCAAAGTGTAATATTTAATATGAAGTAAGTGGAGACTTAAAAGGGTCAATAATACATTTGAATTCATTATTATTTTTTGATCAATGACACTTTCAAAAAAAATCCCACTAAAATTCTTGGGGACCCAAAAGGGTCCCTCTCATAAAAATGTTAAAAATCAGCCATATATATACATATATATGTATATATACATTTTTTTATTTTTACTTTCAATGCGTACTTTTTCAATCTATACGTCGGACAAAATTCATTAATACATGTTTTTGTTTGTTCGTGTTTTTTTTTTATGGCAAACACACAAAATATGCAACATTTTACCCCAAAAGTATTTCAAAGTGTAATATTTAATGTGAAGTAAGTGGAGACGTAAATAGGTCAATAATTTATTTTAATTCATTATTATTTTTTGATCAAGGACACTTAAAAAAAAACAATCCCAATAAAATTATTGGTGACCCAGAAAATATACTCTCATAAAATTAAAAAAAACAGCCGTATATAAATTTTTTACTTTCAAAGCGTAAATTTTCTGATCTACCTGTATACGTTGAATAAAATGTATTAATACATTTATTGTTTGCTTTTATGCACTTCTTGTAAAAAAAACCAACAAAAAAAACTTTTTTTTTTAAATGGCAAACTCACAAAATATGCAGTAATAATATGAAGTAACTGGAGACTTAAAAAGGTCAATAATTAATTTTAATTCATTATTATTTTTTGTGCAATGACACTAAAATTCTTGGGGACCCACAATGGTCCTTTCATAAAAATTTTAAAAACCAGCAATATATACATATATTTTTTTACTTTCAATATGTACATTTTCAGATCTATACGTCGAATAAAATGTATTAATACATTTATTGTTAGCTTTTATGCACTTCTTGTAAAAAAAATAAATTGTTTTTTCAATGGCAAACACACAAAATAGGCAACATTTTATCCCAAAAGTATTTCAAAGTGTAATATTTAATGTGAAGTAAGTGGAGACGTAAATAGGTCAATAATTTATTTTAATTCATTATTATTTTTTGATCCAGGACACTTAAAAAAAAATTCCCACTAAAATTATTGGGGACCCAAAAAAACCCTCTCATAAAATAAAATATAAAAACAGCCATATATAAAAAAAAAATTGTTTTACTTTCAAAGCGTAAATTTTCAGATCTATACGTCGAATAAAATGTATTAATAAATTTTTTGTTTGCTTTTATGCACTTCTTGTAAAAAAAACAACAAAAAAACTTTTTTTTTTAATGGCAAACTCACAAAATATGCAGTAATAATATGAAGTAACTGGAGACTTAAAAAGGTCAATCATTCATTTTAATTCATTATTATTTTTTTAAGAATGACACTTTAAAAAAAAAAAAATCCCACTAAAATTCTTGGGGACCCAAAAGGGTCGTTCTCATAAAAATTGTAAAAACCAGCAATATATAAAAAAAAATGTTTTACTTATAATATGTACATTTTCAGATCTATACGTCGAATAACATGTATTAATACATTTATTGTTTGCTTTTATGCACTTCTTGTAAAAAAAAAAAGTAACAATGTTTTTTTAATGGCAAACTCACAAAATATGCAACATTTTACCCCAAAAATATTTCAAATTGTAATATTTAATGTGAAGTAACTGGAGACTTAAATGGGTCAATAGTTAATTTTAATTCATTATTATTTTTTGAACAATGACACTTAAAAAAAAAAAATCTCACTAAAAATCTCAGGGACCCAAAAGGGTCCTCTCATGAAAATGTTAAAAATCAGCCAAATATTAAAAAAAAAATTTTACCCCTCATAAAAATTGTATAAAAAAAACCAGCCACATATATATATTAAAAAAAAAAGGTTTTGCTTTCAATATGTACATTTTCAGATCTATACGTCAAATAAAATGTATTAATACATTTATTGTTTGCTTTTATGCACTTTTTGTAAAAAACAACAAAAAAAAAATGTTTTTTAATGGCAAACACACAAAATATGCAATATTTTACCTCAAAAATATTTCAAATTGTAATATTTAATGTGAAGTAACCGGACTTTAAAAAATCCCACTAAAATTCTTGGGGACCCAAAAGAGTCCCTCTCATAAAAAAATTTAAAAATCAGAAACTTTAGATCTACACGTGGATTAAAATGTATTGATACATTTTTTGGTTAGTTTGTTTTTATGCACTTCTTGTCAAAGAAAAACTTAGTTTTTTTATGGCAAAGACACAAAATATGCAACATTTGACCCCAAAAGTATTTCAAAGTGTAAAATTTAATGTGAAGTAATTGGAGACTTAAATAGGTCAATAATTCATTTTCATTCATTATTATTTTTTGATCAAGGACACTTAAAAAAATTAAAATCTCACTAAAATTATTGGGGACCCAAAAAAAACCCTCTCATAAAATTAAAAAAACAGCCATGTATAAAAAAAATATTTTTTTTTTACTTTCAAAGCGTACATTTTCAGATCTATACGTCGAATAAAATGTGTTAATACATTTATTGTTTGCTTTTATGCTTTTTTTTTAATGGCAAACTCACAAAATATGCAGTAATGATATGAAGTAACTGGAGACTTAAAAAGGTCAATAATTAATTTTAATTCATTATTATTTTTTGAGCAATGACACTTAAAAAAAAAAAAATCCCACTAAAATTATTGGGGACCCAAAATGGTCCCTCTCATAAAAATTGTAAAAAAAAAACCAGCCATATATATATATATTAAAAAAAAGGTTTTGCTTTCAATATGTACATTTTCAGATCTATACGTCAAATAAAATGTATTAATACATTTATTGTTTGCTTTTCTTATTTTTTAATGGCAAACTCACAAAATATGCAGTAATAATATGAAGTAACTGGAGACTTAAAAAGGTCAATAATTAATTTTAATTCATTATTATTTTTTGAGCAATGACACTTAAAAAAAAATCACACTAAAATTATTGGGGACCCAAAATGGTCCCCCTCATAAAAATTGTAAAAAAAAACAAACAGCCATATATATATATATTTAAAAAAAAGGTTTGCTTTCAATATGTACATTTTCAGATCTATACATCAAATAAAATGTATTAATACATTTATTGTTTGCTTTTATGCACTTTTTGTAAAAAAAAAAAAAAAAAAATACTTGTTTTTTAATGGCAAACACACAAAATATGCAATATTTTACCTCAAAAATATTTCAAATTGTAATATTTAATGTGAAGTAACCGGACTTTAAAAAATCCCACTAAAATTCTTGGGGACCCAAAAGAGTCCCTCTCATAAAAAATTTTAAAAATCAGAAACTTTAGATCTACACGTGGATTAAAATTTATTGATACATTTTTTGGTTAGTTTGTTTTTATACACTTCTTGTCAAAGAAAAACATAGTTTTTTTTATGGCAAAGACACAAAATATGCAACATTTGACCCCAAAAGTATTTCAAAGTGTAAAATTTAATGTGAAGTAATTGGAGACTTAAATAGGTCAATAATTCATTTTCATTCATTATTATTTTTTGATCAAGGACACTTAAAAAAATTAAAATCCCACTAAAATTATTGGGGACCCAAATAAAACCCTCTCATAAAATAAAAAAAAACAGCCATATACATATATAAAAAAAAAATTGTTTACTTTCAAAGCGTACATTTTCAGATTTATACATTGAATAAAATGTATTAATACATTTATTGTTTGCTTTTATGCTTTTTTTAATGGCAAACTCACAAAATATGCAGTAATAATATGAAGTAACTGGAGACTTAAAAAAGTCAATAATTAATTTTAATTCATTATTATTTTTTGAGCAATGACACTTTAAAAAAAAAAATCCCACTAAAATTATTGGGGACCCAAAATGGTCCCCCTCATAAAAATTGTAAAAAAAAAACAGCCATATATATATATATATATTAAAAAAAAGGTTTTGCTTTCAATATGTACATTTTCAGATCTACACGTCAAATAAAATGTATTAATACATTTATTGTTTGCTTTTATGCACTTTTTGTAAAAAAAAAAAAAAAAATACTTGTTTTTTAATGGCAAACACACAAAATATGCAATATTTTACCTCAAAAATATTTCAAATTGTAATATTTAATGTGAAGTAACCGGACTTTAAAAAATCCCACTAAAATTCTTGGGGACCCAAAAGAGTCCCTCTCATAAAAAAATTTAAAAATCAGAAACTTTAGATCTACACGTGGATTAAAATTTATTGATACATTTTTTGGTTAGTTTGTTTTTATGCACTTCTTGTCAAAGAAAAACGTAGTTTTTTTATGGCAAAGACACAAAATATGCAACATTTGACCCCAAAAGTATTTCAAAGTGTAAAATTTAATGTGAAGTAATTGGAGACTTAAATAGGTCAATAATTCATTTTCATTCATTATTATTTTTTGATCAAGGACACTTAAAAAAATTAAAATCCCACTAAAATTATTGGGGACCCAAATAAAACCCTCTCATAAAATAAAAAAGACAGCCATATACATATATTAAAAAAAAATTGTTTACTTTCAAAGCGTAAATTTTCAGATCTATACATTGAATAAAATGTATTAATACATTTATTGTTTGCTTTTATGCTTTTTTTTTAATGGCAAACTCACAAAATATGCAGTAATGATATGAAGTAACTGGAGACTTAAAAAGGTCAATAATTAATTTTAATTCATTATTATTTTTTGAGCAATGACACTTTAAAAAAAAAAATCCCACTAAAATTATTGGGGACCCAAAATGGTCCCCCTCATAAAAATTGTAAAAAAAAACCAGCCATATATATATATTAAAAAAAAGGTTTTGCTTTCAATATGTACATTTTCAGATCTATACGTCAAATAAAATGTATTAATACATTTATTGTTTGCTTTTCTTATTTTTTAATGGCAAACTCACAAAATATGCAGTAATAATATGAAGTAACTGGAGACTTAAAAAGGTCAATAATGAATTTTAATTCATTATTATTTTTTGAGCAATGACACTTAAAAAAAAATCACACTAAAATTATTGGGGACCCAAAATGGTCCCCCTCATAAAAATTGTAAAAAAACAAACAGCCATATATATATATATTTAAAAAAAAGGTTTGCTTTCAATATGTACATTTTCAGATCTATACATCAAATAAAATGTATTAATACATTTATTGTTTGCTTTTATGCACTTTTTGTAAAAAAAAAAAAAAAAAAATACTTGTTTTTTAATGGCAAACACACAAAATATGCAATATTTTACCTCAAAAATATTTCAAATTGTAATATTTAATGTGAAGTAACCGGACTTTAAAAAATCCCACTAAAATTCTTGGGGACCCAAAAGAGTCCCTCTCATAAAAAAATTTAAAAATCAGAAACTTTAGATCTACACGTGGATTAAAATTTATTGATACATTTTTTGGTTAGTTTGTTTTTATGCACTTCTTGTCAAAGAAAAACATAGTTTTTTTTATGGCAAAGACACAAAATATGCAACATTTGACCCCAAAAGTATTTCAAAGTGTAAAATTTAATGTGAAGTAATTGGAGACTTAAATAGGTCAATAATTCATTTTCATTCATTATTATTTTTTGATCAAGGACACTTAAAAAAATTAAAATCCCACTAAAATTATTGGGGACCCAAATAAAACCCTCTCATAAAATAAAAAAAAACAGCCATATACATATATATAAAAAAAAAATTGTTTACTTTCAAAGCGTACATTTTCAGATTTATACATTGAATAAAATGTATTAATACATTTATTGTTTGCTTTTATGCTTTTTTTAATGGCAAACTCACAAAATATGCAGTAATAATATGAAGTAACTGGAGACTTAAAAAAGTCAATAATTAATTTTAATTCATTATTATTTTTTGAGCAATGACACTTTAAAAAAAAAAATCCCACTAAAATTATTGGGGACCCAAAATGGTCCCCCTCATAAAAATTGTAAAAAAAAACAGCCATATATATATATATATATTAAAAAAAAGGTTTTGCTTTCAATATGTACATTTTCAGATCTACACGTCAAATAAAATGTATTAATACATTTATTGTTTGCTTTTATGCACTTTTTGTAAAAAAAAAAAAAAAAATACTTGTTTTTTAATGGCAAACACACAAAATATGCAACATTTTACCTCAAAAGTATTTCAAATTGTAATATTTAATGTCAAGTAACCGGACTTTAAAAAATCCCACTAAAATTCTTGGGGACCCAAAAGAGTCCCTCTCATAAAAAAATTAAAAAAATCAGAAACTTTAGATCTACACGTGGATTAAAATTTATTGATACATTTTTTGGTTAGTTTGTTTTTATGCACTTCTTGTCAAAGAAAAACATAGTTTTTTTTTATGGCAAAGACACAAAATATGCAACATTTGACCCCAAAAGTATTTCAAAGTGTAAAATTTAATGTGAAGTAATTGGAGACTTAAATAGGTCAATAATTAATTTTCATTCATTATTATTTTTTGATCAAGGACACTTAAAAAATTTAAAATCCCACTAAAATTGTTGGGGACCCAAATAAAACCCTCTCATAAAATTAAAAAAAACAGCCATATACATATATAAAAAAAAAATTGTTTACTTTCAAAGCGTAAATTTTCAGATCTATACATTGAATAAAATGTATTAATACATTTATTGTTTGCTTTTATGCTTTTTTTAATGGCAAACTCACAAAATATGCAGTAATAATATGAAGTAACTGGAGACTTAAAAAGGTCAATAATTAATTTTAATTCATTATTATTTTTTGAGCAATCACACTTAAAAAAAAAAATTCCCACTAAAATTATTGGGGACCCAAAATGGTCCCCCTCATAAAAATTGTAAAAAAAAAAACCAGCCATATATATATATATATATATATATATATATATATATTAAAAAAAAGGTTTTGCTTTCAATATGTACATTTTCAGATCTACACGTCAAATAAAATGTATTAATACATTTATTGTTTGCTTTTCTGATTTTTTAATGACAAACTCACAAAATATGCAGTAATGATATGAAGTAACTGGAGACTTAAAAAGGTCAATAATTAATTTTAATTCATTATTATTTTTTGAGCAATGACACTTAAAAAAAAAAAATCCCACTAAAATTATTGGGCACCCAAAATGGTCCCCCTCATAAAAATTGTAAAAAAAAAAAACAGCCATATATATATATATTAAAAAAAAGGTTTTTCTTTCAATATGTACATTTTCAGATCTACACGTCAAATAAAATGTATTAATACATTTATTGTTTGCTTTTATGCACTTTTTGTAAAAAAAAAGAAAAAAAAAAGCTTGTTTTTTAATGGCAAACACACGAAATATGCAACATTTTACCTCAAAAATATTTCAAATTGTAATATTTAATAGGAAGTAACCGGACTTTAAAAAATCCCACTAAAATTCTTGGGGACCCAAAAGAGTCCCTCTCATAAAAACATTTAAAAATCAGAAACTTTAGATCTACACGTGGATTAAAATTTATTGATGCATTTTTTGGTTAGTTTGTTTTTATGCACTTCTTGTCAAAGAAAAACTTAGTTTTTTTATGGCAAAGACACAAAATATGCAACATTTGACCCCAAAAGTATTTCAAAGTGTAAAATTTAATGTGAAGTAATTGGAGACTTAAATAGGTCAATAATTCATTTTCATTCATTGTTATTTTCGGACAGTTTTGTGCTCTTTTATTCCATGTAGTAGTTGTGGTGGTCTTGTGGGGCCCCTGGTAGTTGTTGTTGTTTACGCAAGGACTAGCATGTGTCAGACGTTAGCGTTCTCACACTCCTTCTATTAGCGCAGGAATGATGGCGGTGTTGAAAAAGCTGACAAAACAATTAGTTAATTTTACAAACGACGAGGATATTCTCCCAGTCAGACGGCCCCCCGGGGGGCAGCAGGGTAGGAGCGTTGCTTGAAGGTCAGCAGAGGTCAGGAGAAGACTCGGGCCGAGCAGACATTTCTGAGTACGTCGCTAAGCTCTCAAGTTACCCTGCAGCCCTCCAATTCATCTTGGCCTCGTAGCACGGGTAATTTGCCGTTACTAAAGCCGGGGGCCTGATTCTGCGCTCGGGGACCGCTCGGGAGGAGGGCTCGGGGGATCCAGTTGGCCCCTTGCACCCCGGATGAGTCCCCTTCTGGAAAAGGACAGGTACTTAAAAACGGGGTGAAAAGATCAGCCAAAAGAAAACAAGGATGATTAATGAAAAAATAAGTGCCCCCTTTTGCTGGCGTTCATCTGGCTCTGATTCAGGTCTTCCATTAACCCACAGGACAAATGTCCAGAAACCGGCCTGAGAAATGAAGGACCGCCATTTGGCTCCACGCCGTCACTCGCTGATCTCGGCGTGATTTAGGAAGCAGATGCAGGCGAGGGCCTCGCATATCACCGTGTCGTCGGCACACAAAGCAGCTAATAAATCTTTCCTCAGACGCACCAACGAGGCGAAGCTTGGAAAGCTAATAAACGACATTTGATGGAAGTAACACAAATGTAACCGTTTTTAAAAAGTATGTTTTTAAAAAAGTAACAGTTGTAACAAAGTCACAGTTGTACAACAGTATCAATTGTAACAAAATAGCATTGTAACAATGTCACAGTTTAAAAAAGTAACAGTTGTGAAAAAAGTAACAGTTGTAACATTTGTAACAAGGTAACGGTTTTTAAAAAGAAACAGTTGTGAAAAAGTAACCGTTTTTAAAAAGTAACAGTTGTACAAAAGTATCAGTTGTAACAAAGTAACAGTTGTAACAAAGTAACCGTATTAAAAAAGTAACATTTGTAACAAAGCAGCAGTTATACAAAAGTATCAGTTGTAACAAAGTATCAGTTGTAACAAAGTAACCGTATTAAAAAAAGTAACATTTGTAATAAAGCAGCAGTTCTAACAAAGTAACATTTGTAACAAATTAAGATTTGTAACAAAGTAAAGTGTGTAACAAAGTAACATTTGTAACAAAGGAAAGTGGGTAGCAAAGTAACAAAGTAACATTTGTAACTAAGTAACATTTGTAACATTTGTAACATTTGTAACATGTGTAACATGTGTAACAAAGTAACATTTGTAACAAAATAGCATTTGTAACAAAGTAAGAGATGTAGCAAAGCTACATTTGTAACAAAGTAGCATTTGTAACAAAGTAACGTGTGTAACAAAGTAAAGTGTGTAACAAAGTAACATTTGTAACAAAGGAAAGTGTGTGACAAAGAAAAGTGTGTAGCAAAGTAACATTTGTAACATTTGTAACACTCGTAACATTTGTAACAAAGTAACTTGTGTAACAAAGAAACATGTGTAATGTTTGTGACAAAGTAACATGTGTAACAAAGTAACATTTGTAACAAAATAGCATTTGTAACAAAGTAAGATATGTAGCAAAGCAACATTTGTAACAAAGTAACATGTGTAAAAAAGTAATGGGTGTAACAAAGTAAAGTGTGTAACAAAGTAACATGCGTAAGAAAAAAAACATTTGTAACAGTAACGTGCAACAAAGTAACATTTATAACAAAGCAACATTTGTAACAAAGCAACATTTGTAACAAAGCAACATTTGTAACAGTAACATGTGTAACAAAGTAACAAAGTAACATTTGTAACAAAGCAACATTTGTAACAGTAACATGTGTAACAAAGTAACATTTGCAACAAAGTACCATTTGTAGCATTTCTAACAAAGTAACATTTGTAGCATTTCTAACAAAGTAACATGTGTAACAAAGTAACGTGTGTAACAAAGTAACGTGTGTAACAAAGTAACACTTGTAGCACTTGTAACAAAGTAAGATATGTAGCAAAGCAACATTTGTAACAAAGTAACGTGTGTAACAAAGTAACATTTGTAACAAAGGAAAGTGTGTAACAAAGGAAAGTGTGTAGCAAAGTAACATTTGTAACAAAGTAACATTTGTAACAAAGTAACATGTGTAATGTTTGTGACAAAGTAACATGTGTAACAAAGTAACATTTGTAACAAAATAGCATTTGTAACAAAGTAAGATATGTAGCAAAGCAACATTTGTAACAAAGTAACATTTGTAAAAAAGTAATGGGTGTAACAAAGTAAAGTGTGTAACAAAGTAACATGCGTAATAAAGCAACATTTGTAACAGTAACGTGCAACAAAGTAACATTTGTAACAAAGCAACATTTGTAACAAAGCAACATTTGTAACAGTAACATGCGTAACAAAGTAACATTTGTAACAAAGTAAAATTTGTAGCATTTCTAACAAAGTAACATTTGTAGCATTTCTAACAAAGTAACGTGTAACAAAGTAACATGTGTAACAAAGGAACGTGTGTAACAAAGTAACACTTGTAGCATTTGTAACAAAGTAAGATATGTAGCAAAGCAACATTTGTAACAAAGTAATGTGTGTAACAAAGTAACATTTGTAACAAAGGAAAGTGTGTAACAAAGGAAAGTGTGTAGCAAAGTAACATTTGTAACAAAGTAACATTTGTAACATTTGTAACAAATAAACATGTGTAATGTTTGTGACAAAGTAACATGTGTAACAAAGTAACATGTGTAACAAAATAGCATTTGTAACAAAGTAAGATATGTAGCAAAGCAACATTTGTAACAAAGTAACATTTGTAAAAAAGTAATGGGTGTAACAAAGTAAAGTGTGTAACAAAGTAACATGCGTAATAAAGCAACATTTGTAACAGTAACGTGCAACAAAGTAACATTTGTAACAAAGTAACATTTGTAACAAAGCAACATTTGTAACAGTAACATGTGTAACAAAGTAACATTTGTAACAAAGCAACATTTGTAACAGTAAAATGTGTAACAAAGTAACATTTGTAACAAAGCAACATTTGTAACAAAGTAACATTTGTAGCATTTCTAACAAAGTAACATTTGTAATATTTCTAACAAAGTAACATGTGTAACAAAGGAACGTGTGTAACAAAGTAACATTTGTAGCATTTCTAACAAAGTAACATGTGTAACAAAGTAACGTGTGTAACAAAGTAACGTGTGTAACAAAGTAACATTTGTAACCAAGTGACGTGTGTAATAAAGTAACATTTGTAACCAAGTAACTTGTGTAATAAAGTAACAGTTTTAACAAAGTAACATTTAGTAAATGAGTATGTGTAATGAAATCATGGAATGGATTAATAATCAATGTATTAATATGATCCGGTGGAAGAGGCTGTTGAAAGTGAAAGTGTTTCCAAACTGTGTTACAATATGACAAGAAGGAATGAGAATGTGTATCAGAAGTTCGGGTTCGCTTCAATAAACTTTGTTTCTTCCTACTCCTTTTGGGACGTGTGGTCACGAGGCATGAAAATGTGTTGACATTGCACACACCTTCCAAATAGTCCCAAGCCGGTTGGCGTAAACACACACTCCTACACAACTACACAACATGCTTATGAACCCCAAAGCTGACTTGAAATTTCTCCTACACTCCAACGCCAGAGCGGTCCCCTGAAAAGCGCGCGTGTGAAAACTGCTTGTTCCATATGAGGGGCCGTTAGGGACATTATTCAGAATTACCTCTTACATACACTACTGAAATGCTCTCACACAAACAACTGAAATCTTTTTCTTTTATACACACTACTGAAACACTCTTATATACACTACTGAAATGCTCTTACATACACTACTGAAATGCTCTCACATAAACAACTGAAATGTTTTTCTTTTATACACACTACTGAAACACTCTTATATACACTACTGAAATGCTCTTACATACACTACTGAAATGCTCTCACACAAACAACTGAAATCTTTTTCTTTTATACACACTACTGAAATGCTCTTACATACACTACTGAAATGCTCTCACATAAACAACTGAAATGTTTTTCTTTTATACACACTACTGAAACACTCTTATAAACACAACTGAAATGCTCTTACATACACTACTGAAATGCTCTCACACAAACAACTGAAATCTTTTTCTTTTATACACACTACTGAAACACTCTTATATACACTACTGAAATGCTCTTACATACACTACTGAAATGCTCTCACACAAACAACTGAAATCTTTTTCTTTTATACACACTACTGAAACACTCTTATAAACACAACTGAAATGCTCTTACATACACTACTGAAATGCTCTCACATAAACAACTGAGATGTTTTTCTTTTATACACACTACTGAAACACTCTTATATACACTACTGAAATGCTCTTACATACACTACTGAAATGCTCTCACATAAACAACTGAAATGTTTTTCTTTTATACACACTACTGAAACACTCTTATAAACACAACTGAAATGCTCTTACATACACTACTGAAATGCTCTCACATAAACTGAAATGTTTTTCTTTTATACACACTACTGAAACACTCTTATAAACACAACTGAAATGCTCTTACATACGTTTATAAGAGTGTTTCAGTAGTGTATGTAAGAGTGTTTCAGTAGTGTTTATAAGAGTGTTTCAGTAGTATTTATAAGAGCATTTCAGTAGTGTATGTAAGAGCATTTCAGTTGTGTTTATAAGAGTGTTTCAGTAGTGTGTATAAAAGAAAAAGATTTCAGTTGTTTGTGTGAGAGCATTTCAGTAGTGTATGTAAGAGCATTTCAGTAGTGTATATAAGAGTGTTTCAGTAGTATTTATAAGAGCATTTCAGTAGTGTATGTAAGAGCATTTCAGTTGTGTTTATAAGAGTGTTTCAGTAGTGTGTATAAAAGAAAAAGATTTCAGTTGTTTATGTGAGAGCATTTCAGTAGTGTATGTAAGAGCATTTCAGTAGTGTTTATAAGAGTGTTTCAGTAGTATTTATAAGAGCATTTCAGTAGTGTATGTAAGAGCATTTCAGTTGTGTTTATAAGAGTGTTTCAGTAGTGTGTATAAAAGAAAAACATTTCAGTTGTTTATGTGAGAGCATTTCAGTAGTGTATGTAAGAGCATTTCAGTAGTGTATATAAGAGTGTTTCAGTAGTATTTATAAGAGCATTTCAGTAGTGTATGTAAGAGCATTTCAGTTGTGTTTATAAGAGTGTTTCAGTAGTGTGTATAAAAGAAAAAGATTTCAGTTGTTTATGTGAGAGCATTTCAGTAGTGTATGTAAGAGCATTTCAGTAGTGTATATAAGAGTGTTTCAGTAGTGTGTATAAAAGAAAAAGATTTCAGTTGTTTGTGTGAGAGCATTTCAGTAGTGTATGTAAGAGGTAATTCTGAATAATGTCCCTAACGGCCCCTCATAGTTCCAGCATGTTTGCCGTTTGATCCGTCCTCGATGGCGGCAAATGCCACGGTCAGGACTCTCTGGCGCTGTAAAGTTGTCGTCCGGTCTGACACGCGTGTAAATAACGTGGCCCAGGACGGCGTGGCCAGGGTTCGGGGCGGCGAGTACAAAGCTCCCACCTGGTCCCGCAGTGAAATCAAATCCATCATGAACTCTCTCCTTCGGCTCGGGCGGGCGGGCGGGGTCCCGCGGGTCAGGAGTCAGCCGGAGTGAATAACAGTCCCCTGATAGAGTGTTGAATTTGTATCGACGAACAAGTGCGGCCATGGAGGAGATCAATCAAGTGTGTTTCTCCAGCCCTGATTAAATCACAGCTAATTATCTCCCCGGGAGTTATCTGGGCCAGATTGACTTTCCTTCAGCCACGGGAGAGCGAGCAAGGCCTGCTGGGAGGGAGAAATAATCATTCATTAACCTCCGACCTGCCAAGGGTGTCAATGGACTCTTCCCCCCCCCGCCCCCCTCCGCCCCCCCGCTCCCCTTGAGCGGCCAGCCGAGGCAAATTGACGATTTACACGCCGCGGCCCAGACTTTATTAACCTGCGCCGCAGTGGTCATGTGACCCGGGCGAGAAGGCTGCAAGTGTGCGTGAGAACATGACTCGATGTCAATTTAGGGGCTGTGACCGCCTCAAAGGGATGAAAGTGTCCATCATCTCCTTTTTGACGGAGCGCCCAGCAGGAGTCTTCGGGTTTTGATGTCTTCATGCCGCCATCGGTTCCGCTTCTCCTGTGCACACACGTGGATCTCTTCAGGGCCTTTCCACTTCTAGTGGGAGCTGCAAAATATCGAGCAGAAAGACTCGTGCGAGGATCTGTCTTTTGGACTTGACTCGTATTTATATGCCGCCAGAAATTAGCAGGACTTTTAAGAACTAAAAAAAATAAAATAAAAATCCCGCGGAAATTTTGATGGGCCTGCTGTCTGTGGTGTCTGAATCCGTGAGTTTTAGGTGTAACTCTACAAAATGAGCCAGAGAGCGAGCCTAAAACAGTAGCATGTTTACATAAAAAATGCCAACACTTGGCATGTGCCAGCCAGTATGATGTGAATATGTAAATATTACATGTTGTTATGAATGTTACTAGATACTACATATATACTTACAGCATGATGAAAATGTGAAAATATTACATGTTGTTATGAATGTTACTACATTACATATATACTTACATCATGTATATATTACATGTTATTATGAATGTTACTACATGACATATATACTTACATCATGTATATATTACATGTTATTATGAATGTTACTACATTACATATATACTTACAGCATGATGAAAATATGTAAATATTACATGTTGTTATGAATGTTACTAGATATTACATATATACTTACAGCATGATGAAAATATGTAAATATTACATGTTGTTATGAATGTTACTAGATACTACATATATACTTACATCATGTATATATTACATGTTATTATGAATGTTACTACATTACATATATACTTACAGCATGATGAAAATATGTAAATATTACATGTTGTTATGAATGTTACTAGATACTACATATATACTTACATCATGTATATATTACATATTATTATGCATGTTACTACATTTCATATATACTTACAGCATGATGGAAATATGTAAATATTACATTATGTTATGAATGTTACTAGATATTACATATATACTTACAGCATGATGAAAATATGTAAATATTACATGTTATGAATATTACTAGATATTACATATATACTTACAGCATGATGAAAGTATGTAAATATTACATGTTGTTATGAATGTTAATACATTACATATATACTTACAGCATGATGAAAATATGTAAATATTACATGTTGTTATGAATGTTACTAGATATTACATATATACTTACAGCATGATGAAAATATGTAAATATTGCATGTTATTAATGTTACTAGATATTACATATATACTTACAGCATGATGAAAATATGTAATTATTACATGTTGTTATGAATATTACATTACATATATACTTACAGCATGATGAAAATATGTAAATATTGCATGTTATGAATGTTACTAGATATTACATATATACTTACAGCATGATGAAAATGTGTAAATATTACATGTTATTATGAATGTTACTAGATACTACATATATACTTACATCATGTATATGTTACATGTTATTATGAATGTTACTACTTGACATATATACTTACATCATGTATATATTACATGTTATTATGAATGTTACTACATGACATATATACTTACATCATGTATATATTACATGTTATTATGAATGTTACTACATGACATATATACTTACATCATGTATATATTACATGTTATTATGAATGTTACTACATGACATATATACTTACATCATGTATATATTACATGTTATTAGGAATGTTACTACATGACATATATACTTACATCATGTATATATTACATGTTATTATGAATGTTACTACATGACATATATACTTACGTCATGTATATATTACATGTTATTATGAATGTTACTACATGACATATACACTTACATCATGTATATATTACATGTTATTATGAATGTTACTACATGACATATATACTTACATCATGCATATATTACATGTTATTATGAATGTTACTACATGACATATATACTTACATCATGTATATATTACATGTTATTATGAATGTTACTACATGACATATATACTTACATTATGTATATATTACATGTTATTATGAATGTTACTACATGACATATATACTTACATCATGTATATATTACATGTTATTATGACTGTTACTACATTACATATATACTTACAGCATGATGAAAATATGTAAATATTATGTGTTATGAATGTTACTATATATTACATATATACTTACATCATGCATATATTACATGTTATTATGAATGTTACTACATTACATATATACTTAGAGCATGATGAAAATATGTAAATATTACATTATGTTATGAATGTTACTAGATATTACATATATACTTACAGCATGATAAAAATATGTAAATATTACATGTTATGAATATTACTAGATATTACATATATACTTACAGCATGATGAAAGTATGTAAATATTACATGTTGTTATGAATGTTACTAGATACTACATATATACTTACAGCATGATAAAAATATGTAAATATTACATGTTATGAATATTACTAGATATTACATATATACTTACAGCATGATGAAAGTATGTAAATATTACATGTTGTTATGAATGTTACTAGATATTACATATATACTTACAGCATGATGAAAATATGTAAATATTACATGTTGTTATGAATGTTACTAGATATTACATATATACTTACAGCATGATGAAAATATGTAAATATTACATGTTGTTATGAATGTTACTAGATATTACATATATTCTTACAGCATGATGAAAATATGTAAATATTACATTGTTATGAATGTTACTAGATACTACATATATACTTACAGCATGATGAAAATATGTAAATATTACATGTTGTTATGAATGTTACTAGATATTACATATATACTTACAGCATGATGAAAATATGTAAATATTACATGTTGTTATGAATGTTACTAGATATTACATATATACTTACAGCATGATGAAAATATGTAAATATTGCATGTTGTTATGAATGTTACTAGATACTACATATATACTTACAGCATGATGAAAATATGTAAATATTACATGTTGTTATGAATGTTACTAGATATTACATATATACTTACAGCATGATGAAAATATGTAAATATTACATGTTATGAATTTTACTAGATACTACATATATACTTACAGCATGATGAAAATATGTAAATATTACATGTTGTTATGAATGTTACTAGATACTACATATATATTTACATTATGTATATATTACATGTTATTATGAATGTTAATACATTACATATATACTTACATCATGCATATATTACATGTTTTTATGAATGTTATTACGAGACATATATACTTACATCATGTATATATTACATGTTATTATGAATGTTGCTACATGAATATATTACATGTTATTATGAATGTTACTACATTACATATATACTTACAGCATGTTGAAAATATGTAAATATTACATTATGTTATGAATGTTACTAGATATTACATATATACTTACAGCATGATGAAAATATGTAAATATTACATTATGTTATGAATGTTACTAGATATTACATATATACTTACAGCATGATGAAAATATGTAAATATTACATTATGTTATGAATGTTACTAGATATTACATATATACTTACAGCATGATGAAAATATGTAAATATTACATGTTGTTATGAATGTTACTAAATATTACATATATACTTACAGCATGATGGAAATATGCTAATATTACATGTTGTTATGAATATTACTAGATATTACATATGTACTTACAGCATGATGAAAGTATGTAAATATTACATGTTGTTATGAATGTTACTAGATATTACATATATACTTACAGCATGATGAAAATATGTAAATATTACATGTTGTTATGAATGTTTCTAGATATTACATATATACTTACAGCATGATGAAAATATGTAAATATTACATGTTGTTATGAATGTTACTAGATATTACATATATACTTACAGCATGATGAAAATATGTAAATATTACATGTTGTTATGAATGTTACTCGATATTACATATATACTTACAGCATGATGAAAGTATGTAAATATTACATTGTTATGAATGTTACTAGATACTACATATATACTTACAGCATGATGAAAATATGTAAATATTACATGTTGTTATGAATGTTCCTAAATATTACCTATATACTTACAGCATGATGAAAATATGTAAATATTACATTATGTTATGAATGTTACTAGATATTACATATATACTTACAGCATGATGAAAATATGTAAATATTACATGTTGTTATGAATGTTACTAGATATTACATATATACTTACAGCATGATGAAAATATGTAAATATTACATGTTGTTATGAATGTTACTAGATATTACATATATACTTACAGCATGACGAAAATATGTAAATATTACATTATGTTATGGATGTTACTAGATATTACATATATACTTACAGCATGATGAAAATATGTAAATATTACATGTTGTTATGAATGTTACTAAATATTACATATATACTTACAGCATGATGAAAATATGTAAATATTACATGTTGTTATGAATGTTACTAGATATTACATATATACTTACAGCATGATGAAAATATGTAAATAGTACATGTTGTTATGAATGTTACTAGATATTACATATATACTTACAGCATGATGAAAGTATGTAAATATTACATTGTTATGAATGTTACTAGATACTACATATATACTTACAGCATGATGAAAATATGTAAATATTACATGTTATGAATGTTACTAGATATTACATATATACTTACAGCATGATGAAAATATGTAAATATTACATGTTGTTATGAATGTTACTAGATATTACATATATACTTACAGCATGATGAAAATATGTAAATATTACATGTTGTTATGAATGTTACTAGATATTACATATATACTTACAGCATGATGAAAATATGTAAATATTACATTATGTTATGAATGTTACTAGATATTACATATATACTTACAGCATGATGAAAATATGTAAATATTACATGTTGTTATGAATGTTACTAGATATTACTTATATATACTTACAGCATGATGAAAATATGTAAATATTACATGTTGTTATGAATGTTACTAGATATTACATATATACTTACAGCATGATGAAAGTATGTAAATATTACATTGTTATGAATGTTACTAGATACTACATATATACTTACAGCATGATGAAAATATGTAAATATTACATGTTGTTATGAATGTTCCTAAATATTACCTATATACTTACAGCATGATGAAAACATGTAAATATTACATTATGTTATGAATGTTACTAGATATTACATATATACTTACAGCATGATGAAAATATGTAAATATTACATGTTGTTATGAATGTTACTAGATATTACATATATACTTACAGCATGATGAAAATATGTAAATATTACATGTTGTTATGAATGTTACTAGATATTACATATATACTTACAGCATGATGAAAATATGTAAATATTACATGTTGTTATGAATGTTACTAGATATTACATATATACTTACAGCATGATGAAAATATGTAAATATTACATGTTGTTATGAATGTTACTAGATATTACATATATACTTACATCATGTATATATTACATGTTATTATGAATGTTACAACATTACATATAAACTTACAGCATGATGAAAATATGCAAATATTACATTATGTTATGAATGTTACTAAATAGTACATGATGAAGATATGTAAGTATTACATGTTATTGTGAATGTTACTAGATACTACATATATACTTATGAGCATGTTTCATACACCAAGTTATATGACTCAAAGGTGTATGGCTGCGGAAATAGAAAAAAAAAAGTGTAACATTAGATTAAAAAGTTAGCATGCTTAAGTAAGCTTGCTAACATGCTATCGTTTGCATGCTATCAGGTAACGAGTGTCCCATTCACACATGGGACGCTTTAGTAAGTAAGAATTGTTTTAGTTATATTGTAAACCTTACACACGTCACTCGGAGTGATGAATGAAGAATCATTTGGAGTAGGAACGCTATGGACGGCTGGAGGACAGATACAAATACTGTTCATTAAAAGGGAATTGTTTCTTGTTCAGGCGGTGACACAAAGGAGGAGTCGACAATCGATCAGTCCATCGTTGAATGTCCGTCAGTTCCCCCCCCCCCCCCCTCCGCCCCCTCTCACACACACAATAAGTAGCAGACCCACCATAAAATAACTCCTTTTACATCTTCAAGTCGCCCGTGATCCGAGTTGCTTGCACGACTCCACTCTGCATTCTAACACGTAAATAAAGGTTAGCAAAAGTCAACTAACAGGGGTACACAATTTAGGCCATAAATGCTGCTATATTGATATATTGAGCTGCTGCATCGCCTCTGAGTTGGTGAAAGTTAATTATAGATGATAAATCATGTGTCTCACCTGGATAGTAGAAGGTTGTGGACATAATCTGGCAAGTTGGTCAACTTGGACATCCAATTTAGACCCGCAGATGGCCAGAAAGACACTTTTTTTTTAAACCCTTTGTGAAGATGATGATGAATTATTGATGTAAAGGGGGAGATATAAACATCAGTCTTTATCCCAGTGAGAGCAGACATTGTACAGTAAGTGAGTTACTAGATACTACATAAATACTTACAGCATGATGAAAATATGTAAATAGTACATGTTATTATGAATGTTACTAGATACTACATAAATACTTACAGCATGCTGAAAATATGTAAATAGTACATGTTATTATAAATGTTACTAGATACTACATATATACTTACAGCATGATAAAAATATGTGATTACATGTTGTTATGAATGTTACTAGAGACTACATATATACTTACAGTGTGATGAAAATATGTAAATATTACATGTTGTTATGAATGTTACTAGATACTACATATATACTTACAGTATGATGAAAATATGTAAATATTACATGTTATGAATGTTACTAGATACTACATATATACTTACAGCATGATGAAAATATGTAAATATTACATGTTATTATGAATATTACTAGATACTACATATATACTTACAGCATGATGAAAATATGTAAATAGTACATGTTGTTATGAATGTTACTAGATACTACATATATACTTACAGCATGATGAAAATATGTAAATAGTACATGTTATTATGAATTATACTAGATACTACATATATACTTACAGCATGATGAAAATATGTGATTACATGTTGTTGTGAATGTTACTAGATACTACATATATACTTACAGCATGATGAAAATATGTAAATAGTACATGTTATTATGAATGTTACTAGATACTACATATATACTTACAGCATGATGAAAATATGTGATTACATTTTGTTATGAATGTTACTAGAGACTACATATATACTTACAGCATGATAAAACATTTAAATATTAAATGTTATTATGAATGTTACTAGATACTACATATATACTTGCAGTATGATGGAAATATGTAAATATTACATGTTATGAATGTTACTAGATACTACATATATACTTACAGCATGATGAAAATATGTAAATATTACATGTTATGAATGTTACTAGATACTACATATATACTTACAGCATGATGAAAATATGTCAATATTATATGTTGTTATGAATTTTGCTACATTACATATGTACTTACAGAATGATGAAAATACGTAAATATTACATTATGTTATGAATGTTACTAGATACTACTTACAGCATGATGAAAATATGAAAATATTACATGTTATTGTGAATGTTACTACATTACATATACTTACAGCGTGATGAAAATATGTAAATATTACATGTTATTGTGAATGTTACTAGATACTACATTTATACTTAAATCATGTATATATTACATGTTATTATGAATGTTACTACATGACATGTATACTTATAGCATGATGAAAATATGTAAATATTATACGTTATTGTGAATGTTTCTAGATACTACATATATACTTACAATGTATATATAAAACAATGATGGATGTTTTTTTAGAGCACTTTATAGGCAGAATAGAGCAACTCTTATTGTGTCCATTGTTAGCTGACTCTTGTCAGCATTTATTTAGGCTTTAGAATGCATGAAAAAGGTGTCAGTAACAAGATGGAGGTATTAGAGATAAATGAAAATATAAAGGTAATAACTCACCAAGAGTGTATTTCGAGAGAACAAGTCAGTAAAAGTTGTGAGGTGCGGAGAGACGTTAGCGTATGGACTCCACGGATCGATGGCAATCATCAAGACGAAGGTTGAAGAACCTCGGTGTGCACTGGTTCCTCCACCTGGGAGAAATGTCAGGAGAACAATAAATGTATGAAAGGTCAGCGGCGCACTAACCGACCTTGGCGACATTTCATTACGTGTGCCGCCGGCTGTGGCCAAGGCGCTCAGGCAAGCGTGCTGACATTTGACGCCATGTTGCGTCTCGCACACTTGGAGCTCCTAATAAAGATCTCCGGGGCATCTGGCGCTCGGCTCCGTGAAGACGTGCCGCTAAAGAAAATAGCCGCGGAACATCAATACTTGGAGAAAAGTTTCGAAAGGAGTCACGATTGTGCTCATGTGGGTCTGGTGGAGAAAACTACCGCATTGTTCGGGCGATATAAGCCACACCCACTACCTTTTAGAAGACAGACATATATGTGTTTCCATGTATAAGTGGCAGATACTGTATATACGTTATGAAATGTTTATTTACACAGAAATATTCTCTAAATGTTTATTTACATGCCTTAATTGTTTCCAAACGGCAGTAAAACGGCTGATCAAACAAAACGTCAGTCATGGTCATGCACCCACCAGCTGGGCGAGCTAGCTCTCCAATCAGCTAAACAGACTCAATAACTCCACGGTGACGTTTTTGGTGAATTTACTGAGGAATTTGTGAAAGTGAAACAATACAAAAGGAATGCCGTTGTAAGTTAATAATACTAACACAGACACTTGTAAACGTGTTAGCATATTAGCTCATTACATTACAATAGCACGTGCAAATATGCATGGAAACACTGACATACGGGACGGTTCAGTAAGTAAGAATTGTTTTAGTTATATTGTAAAACATACAATGTTTGGAGTGAGGAATGAAGAATCTATACGAGTAGGAACGCTATGGACGGCTAGAAGACAGAACGGCACTTCTACTTCCAGATCAAAGCTTTAAACAGTGGGAAACACTTGTAGGCATTCACCCACCTGCAGGGGGTGTACCTGTCCAAAAGGTGGCGCCGCAGCACTAACAATAACACGCCTTTTTAGTGTGCATGCAAGTGTTTCATGAAAACTATTTGCATTATGGCCGTCAGCAAAGAAAAATCTGTAAATTCGCCGCACCGTTTTATAAGCCGCAGGGCTCAAAGCGCAGGAAAAGAAAAAAATTGTAGCTTTTAGTTCGGAATTGAAGGTACTTTTTACCTGGTCAAACAACAATAACAGAAGATACGTTGTATTAAGTCAGGAAAGAAGTGCAAACATTTCAAATGTAGAGATGTTAGCAGCTAGCTAGTAGCTTGATACTCTTTGTTGTGTTCTAGAACTGGACTGATGTTAGCAGCTCGCTAGCTAGTTGACACCCTTGGTTGTTTTCTAGAAGTGGACTCCTTCCTTCCACAGACCCTCCATCACAAAAGCGAGGGCATGTCTACCAGATGGTTCAACAACTGCCCATAACTCATATCCACTTAGCACCCTGGTGTCTCTGGCTCGATGACTAGCACACAGAGGTGATGGCCCAAGGCTGCGGACAAGAAGACCAAAATGTCAGTGAGGAAATGATCAGTCCTGTGGGTGTTTTCATTTCAATCTGCAAAGTCATTTGTCTTCACTAACTGCTCCTCTGGTCTTGACCGCGCCATTGCTGTCAGAGTCACTGGTCCCGACTGTAAGAGTCTCTGGACCCGACTGTAAGAGTCTCTGGTCCCGACCGCACCATCTCTGAAAGAGTCTCTGGACCCGACTGTAAGAGTCTCTGGTCCCGACCGCACCATCTCTGTAAGAGTCTCTGGACCCGACTGTAAGAGTCTCTGAACCCGACTGTAAGAGTCTCTGGTCCCGACCGCACCTTCTCTGTAAGAGTCTCTGGTCCCGACTGCAAGAGTCTCTGGACCCGACTGCAAGAGTCTCTGGACCCGACTGTAAGAGTCTCTGGTCCCGACCGCACCATTGTATTAAGAGTCTCTGGTCCCGACTGTAAGAGTCTCTGGAACCGACTGTAAGAGTCTCTGGTCCTGACTGTAAGAGTCTCTGGAACCGACTGTAAGAGTCTCTGGTCCCGACCGCACCATCTCTGTAAGAGTCTCTGGACCCGACTGCAAGAGTCTCTGGTCCCGACCGCACCATTTTATTAAGAGTCTCTGGTCCCGACTGTAAGAGTCTCTGGAACCGACTGTAAGAGTCTCTGGTCCTGACTGTAAGAGTCTCTGGAACCGACTGTAAGAGTCTCTGGTCCCGACCGCACCATCTCTGTAAGAGTCTCTGGACCCGACTGTAAGAGTCTCTGGTCCCGACTGTAAGAGTCTCTGGTCCCGATCACACCATCACATTTACTTTATATTTCCTGCATATTTACTTCATATTTATTATATACTTTATATTTACTTCATATGTATTATTTACTTTATATTTACTTCATATTTACTATTTAATTTATATTTACCATTTACCTCATATTTACTATTTACTGTATATTTATTTTATATTTACTACATATTTACTTGATCATTACTGCACATTTACTTCAAAATTATTATTTACTTTATATTTATTTCATATTTACTATTTACTTTATATTTATTTTATATTTACTGCATATTTACTTCATAATTACTATTTACTTCATTACTATTTACTTCATATTTATTATTTTCTTTATATTTACTGCATAATTACTTCTGATTTACTATTACTACATATTTACTATTTACTTTATATTTACTATTTACTTACTATTTATATTTACTATTCACTTCATATTTGCTATTTACTTCATATTTACTATTTACTTTATATTTAATATTTACTTACTATTTACTTTATATTTACTATTTACTTCATATTTACTGTTTACTTTATATGTACTGCATATTTACTTTATATTTACTTCATATTTACTTTATATTTACTTCATATTTACTATTTACTTACTATTTACTTTATATTTACTGTTTACTTCATATTTACTATTTACTTTATATGTACTGCATATTTACTTTATATTTACTTCATATTTACTTTATATTTACTTCATATTTACTATTTACTTTATATTTACTGTTTACTTCATATTTACTATTTACTTTATATGTACTGCATATTTACTTTATATTTACTGTATATTTACCTCAAATTTACTTTATATTCACTTCATATTTACTTTATATTCACTTCATATTTACTTCATACTTCGTATTTACTATTTACTGCATATGTACTTCATATTTACTGCATATTTACTTCATATTTACTTTATATTCACTTCACATTACTTCATATTTACTATTTACTGCATATTTACTTCATATTTACTGCATATTTACTTCATATTTACGTTTGTACTTCATACTTCATATTTACTACTTACTTCATATTTACTGCACATTTACTTACTATTTACTGCATATTTACTTTATATTTACTATTTACTTTATATTCACTTCATATTTACTATTTACTTTATATTCACTTCATATTTACTATTTACTGCATATTTACTTTATACTTACTTTATATTTACTTCATACTTACTTTATATTTACTGCATATTAACTTCATATTTACTTCATATTTACTTCATATTTACACTATATTTACTTCATACTTCATACTTCATATTTACTTCATATTTACTATTTACTGCATATTTACTTTATATTTACTTCATATTTACTATTTACTGTGTATTTACTGCATATTCACTTTATATTTACTTCATATTTACTGCGAATTTACTTCATATTTACTTCATATTTACACTGTATTTACTTCATATTTACTTCATATTTACTATTTACTGCATATTTACTTTATATTTACTTCATATTTACTTCATATTTACTATTTACTGCATATTTACTTTATATTTGTTTCATATTTACTGCGTATTTACTTCATATTTACTTCATATTTACACTGTATTTACTTCATACGTTATATTTACTTCATACTTCATATTTACTTTATATTTACTTCATACTTTATATTTACTTCATACTTCATATTTACTTTATATTAACTTCATACTTATTTCATATTTACTTTATATTTACTTCATATTTACTTCATACTTCATATTTACTATTTACTGCATATTTACTTCATATTTACGTTTGTACTTCATATTTACTACTTCATATTTACTGTACATTTACTTAATATTTACTGCATATTTATTTCATATTTACTATTTACTTTATATTCACTTCATATTTACTATTTACTGCATATTTACTTTATACTTACTTTATATTTACTTCATATTTACTGCATATTTACTGCATATTAACTTCATATTTACTTCATATTTACACTATATTTACTTCATACTTCATACTTCACATTTACTTCATATTTACTATTTACTGCATATTTACTTTATATTTACTTCATATTTACTTCATATTTACTATTTACTGCGTATTTACTGCATATTCACTTTATATTTACTTCATATTTACTGCGAATTTACTTCATATTTACTTCATATTTACACTGTATTTACTTCATACTTTATATTTACTTCATATTTACTTCATATTTACTATTTACTGCATATTTACTTTATATTTACTTAATATTTACTTCATATTTACTTAATATATACTATTTACTGCATATTTATTTTATATTTATTTCATATTTACTGCGCATTTGTTTCATATTTACTGCGTATTTACTTCATATTTACTTCATATTTACACTGTATTTACTTCATACTTTATATTTACTTCATACTTCATATTTACTTTATATTTACTTCATACTTATTTTATATTTACTTTATATTGACTTCATATTTACTGCAAATTTACTTCATATTTATTTCATATTTACACTGTATTTACTTCATACTTTATATTTACTTCATACTTCATATTTACTATTTACTGCATATTTACTTTATATTTACTTCATATTTACTTAATATTTACTATTTACTGCATATTTACTTTATATATACTTCATATTTACTTAATATTTACTATTTACTGCATATTTACTTTATATTTATTTCATATTTACTGCGTATTTGTTTCATATTTACTGCGTATTTACTTCATATTTACTTCATATTTACACTGTATTTACTTCATACTTTATATTTACTTCATACTTCATATTTACTTTATATTTACTTCATACTTATTTTATATTTACTTTATATTTACTTCATATTTACTTCATACTTACTTCATATTTACAACAACAAATATTAATAATAATTAGCCGGGGGGTCAGAGGAGGGTCCATCAGGGTCGCCGCGAGGCGGTGCGAGTCCACGTGAGGTCGTGAACTTCCTCCAAGACCAGAATCCAAACCTCCTCCTCGCCGCGGACTCGTCTTTCAGCGGTTGCCGTGACAACGTGCGAGGTCGAGCAGGGCAGAGCGGGCGCGGGTGAAAAGGTTGCCAGATAAGAATTGAGGATAATTGACACGCACGCCGCTGACGTGGGCGTGGCGATGACAGCTCCACTGACTCGGCCCGCAGGCACGTCCCGGGATCAAACGGCGAGCAGCTCCGTCAGACTAATAGTCCTGGTCCAGGATTTATTGGCTTCACGGCCCACTAGAGACCGAGGCAAAGCAAAAGCAGATTTCTCCTCGGATCGCTTTCTCCGTGTCACTCAACTCCTCCCACCTCGTCTTCTTCTTCTTCTTCTCTGCTCACCGTTATTGTTGACCTTTCACCTCCTCACATCTCACTAACACTTGTTTTGTTGTCTCCCACAAAGTGTTTGTCCTTTCTCCGTGTCACTCAACTCCTCTCTTCTGATCGCCGTTATTGTTGACCTTTCACCTCCTCACATCAGTCAACTACACTTGTTAGGTTGTCTCCCACAAAGTGTTTGTCCACCAAGTATCCTTCAGTCGCCATGTCTAATCGCTAATGCTAATCAATAGCAAGTCTATGGCATATCCAGTGTAAGTTAGCATCCAGCTAGCACCCGGCGTTCTACTTCTCATGGTTCTACTCGCTAGTCCTGTGCTAAGTGTTCTACTGCTCATGGTTCTACTCACTAGTCCTGATAGATCCATTGTGGATCTACAGGAATTGCTAAGTGTTTTTCTTCTGGTAGTTCTACTCGCTAGTCCTGATGGATCAATTGTGGATCAACAAGCGGTAAGTGTTTTTTTTCTCACGGTTCTACTCACTAGTCCTGATGGATCCATTGTGGATCAACAGGAAGTGCTCAGTGTTCTTCTTCTCATGTTCTACTCACTAGTCCTGATGGATCCATTGTGGATCAACAAGCGCTAAGTGTTCTTCTTTTCATGGTTCTTCTCAGAAGTCCTGGTAGTTCCATTGTGGATCAACAAGTGCTAAGTGTTCTTCTTCTCATGTTCTACTCACTAGTCCTGATGGATCCATTGTGGATCAACAAGCGCTAAGTGTTCTTCTTCTCATGTTCTACTCACTAGTCCTGATGGATCCATTGTGGATCAACAGGCGCTAAGTGTTCTTCTTTTCATGGTTCTTCTCAGTAGTCCTGGTAGTTCCATTGTGGATCAACAAGTGCTAAGTGTTCTTCTTCTGGTGGTTCTACTCAGTAGTCCTGATGGATCCATTGTGGATCTACAGGAAATGCTAAGTGTTCTTCTTCTCATGGTTCTACTCACTAGACCTGATGGATCCATTGTGGATCTACAGGAAGTGTTAAGTGTTCTTCTTCTCATTGTTCTCCTCACTAGAACTGATGGATTTGTTGTGGATCAACAAGCGCCAAGTGTTCTTCTTTTCATGGTTCTTCTCAGTAGTCCTGATGGAGTCCATTGTGGATCTACAGGAAGCGCTAAGTGTTCTTCTTCTGGTGGTTCTACTCACTAATCCTGATGGATCCATTGTGGATCAACAAGTGCTAAGTGTTCTTTTTCTCATGGTTCTACTTAGTAGTCCTGAGGGATCCATCGTGGATCAACAGGAAGTGCTAAGAGTTCTTCTTCTGGTGGTTCTACTCACGAGACCGGATGGATTCGTTGTGGATCAATGGGAGTGCTAAGTGTTTTTCTTCTGGTGGTTCTACTCACTAGTCCTGATGGATCCATTGTGGATCAACAAGTGCTAAGTGTTCTTTTTCTCATGGTTCTACCTAGTAGGCCTGAGGGATCCATCGTGGATCAACAGGAAGTGCTAAGTGATCTTCTTCTGGTGGTTCTACTCACTAGTCCTGATGGATCCATTGTGGATCTACAGGACGTGCTAAGTGTTCTTCTTCTCATGGTTCTACTCACTAGACCTGATGGATTTGTTGTGGATCAATGGGAGTGCAAAGTGTTTTTCTTCTGGTGGTTCTACTCACTAGTCCTGATGGATCCATTGTGGATCTACAGGAAGCGCTAAGTGTTCTTCTTCTGGTGGTTCTACTCACTAGTCCTGATGGATCCATTGTGGATCTACAGGAAGCGCTAAGTGTTCTTCTTCTGGTGGTTCTACTCACTAGTCCTGATGGATCCATTGTGGATCATCAGGAAGTGCAAAGTGTTCTTCTTCTGGTGGTTCTACTCACTAGTCCTGATGGATCAATTGTGGATCAACAAGCGGTAAGTGTTTTTTTTCTCACGGTTCTACTTAGTAGTCCTGAGGGATCCATTGTGGATCAACAGGAAGTTCTAAGTGTTCTTCTTCTCATGTTCTACTCACTAGTCCTGATGGATCCATTGTGGATCAACAGGAAGTGCTCAGTGTTCTTCTTCTCATGTTCTACTCACTAGTCCTGATGGATCCATTGTGGATCAACAAGCGCTAAGTGTTCTTCTTCTCATGTTCTACTCACTAGTCCTGATGGATCCATTGTGGATCAACAAGTGCTAAGTGTTCTTCTTCTGGTGGTTCTACTCAGTAGTCCTGATGGATCCATTGTGGATCTACAGGAAATGCTAAGTGTTCTTCTTCTCATGGTTCTACTCACTAGACCTGATGGATCCATTGTGGATCTACATGAAGTGCTAAGTGTTCTTCTTCTCATTGTTCTCCTTACTAGACCTGATGGATTTGTTGTGGATCAACGGGAGAGCTAAGTGTTTTTCTTCTGGTGGTTCTACTCACTAGTCCTGTGGATCAACGGGAAGTACTAAGTGTTTTACTAATCCTGATGGATCCATTGTGGATCAACAAGTGCTAAGTGTTCTTTTTCTCATGGTTCTACTTAGTAGTCCTGAGGGATCCATTGTGGATCAACAGGAAGTGCTAAGAGTTCTTCTTCTGGTGGTTCTAGTCACTAGACCTGATGAATTTGTTGTGGATCAATGGGAGTGCTAAGTGTTTTTCTTCTGGTGGTTCTACTCACTAATCCTGATGGATCCATTGTGGATCAACAAGTGCTAAGTGTTCTTTTTCTCATGGTTCTACTTTATAGTCCTGAGGGATCCATCGTGGATCAACAGGAAGTGCTAAGAGTTCTTCTTCTGGCGGTTCTACTCACGAGACCTGATGGATTCGTTGTGGATCAATGGGAGTGCTAAGTGTTTTTCTTCTGGTGGTTCTACTCACTAGTCCTGATGGATCCATTGAAGATCAACAAGCGCTAAGCGTTCTTTTTCTCGTGGTTCTACTCAGTAGTCTTGATGGATCTATTGTGGATCTACAGTAAGTGCTGAGTGTTCTTCTTCTCATGGTTCTACTCACTAGACCTGATGGATCCATTGTGGATCAACAAGCGCTAAGTGTTCTTCTTCTCATGTTCTACTCACTAGTCCTGATGGATCCATTGTGGATCAACAGGAAGTGCTCAGTGTTCTTCTTCTCATGTTCTACTCATTAGTCCTGATGGATCTATTGTGGATCAACAAGCGCTAAGTGTTCTTCTTTTCATGGTTCTTCTCAGTAGTCCTGATGGAGTCCATTGTGGATCTACAGGAAGCGCTAAGTGTTCTTCTTCTGGTGGTTCTACTCACTAATCCTGATGGATCCATTGTGGATCAACAAGTGCTAAGTGTTCTTTTTCTCATGGTTCTACTTAGTAGTCCTGAGGGATCCATCGTGGATCAACAGGAAGTGCTAAGAGTTCTTCTTCTGGTGGTTCTACTCACTAGTCCTGATGGATTCGTTATGGATCAATGGGAGTGCTAAGTGTTTTTCTTCTGGTGGTTCTACTCACTAGTCCTGATGGATCCATTGTAGATCAACAAGCGCTAAGCATTCTTTTTCTCGTGGTTCTACTCAGTAGTCCTGATGGATCCATTGTGGATCAACAGGAAGTGCTAAGTGTTCTTCTTCTGGTGGTTCTACTCACTAGTCCTGATGGATCCATTGTGGATCTACAGGAAGTGTTAAGTGTTCTTCTTATCATGGTTCTACTCACTAGACCTGATGGATTCGTTGTGGATCAATGGGAGTGCTAAGTGTTTTTCTTCTGGTGGTTCTACTCACTAGTCCTGATGGATCCATTGTAGATCAACAAGCGCTAAGCGTTCTTTTTCTCGTGGTTCTACTCAGTAGTCCTGATGGATCCATTGTGGATCTACAGGAAGTGCTAAGAGTTCTTCTTCTGGTGGTTCTACTAACTAGACCTGATGGATTTGTTGTGGATCAATGGGACTGCTAAGTGTTTTTCTTCTGGTGGTTCTACTCACTAGTCCTGATGGACCCATTGTGGATCTACACGAAGTGCTAAGTGTTCTTCTTCTGGTGGTTCTACTCACTAGTCCTGATGGATCCATTGTGGATCTACTGAAGTGTTAAGTTTTCTTCTTCTCATGGTTCTACTCACCAGACCTGATGGATTTGTTGTGGGTCAATGGGAGTGCTAAGTGTTCTTCTTCTGGTGGTTCTACTCACTTGTCCTGTTGGATCCATTGTGGATCTGCAGGAAGTGCTAAGTGTTCTACTTCTGGTGGTTCTACTGCCACAAACACACTCCAGCTGCTCCTCCACTCCTCTGACCTCTCTGCTCCTCACACATCCATCCTCAAACTTGACTGAGCGTCACACCACAGCTGACGTCTGCCGGGGTGAGCGATCATCGCCAGGACAAAATCCAGGACCGCTTTTGGGAAATCATCTGCGCTTGAAGGCCCGACTGAAAGGCTTGACGATAACGAATGCCAGAGCGGAGAACGTGGAGAGAGCTGAGGACGTGAGTCAGACCAGGTTCTCACGGAGAAGAACACGACCCGAGCTTCCTTTATCTCACTTGACCTTCTCCAAAACCTTTCTTCTGTGATGTCATCACTGTGATGTCATCGCCCGCTATGCTCTGTGTGTGTGTGTGTGTGTGTGTGTGTGTGTGTGTGTGTGTGTGTGTGTGTGTGTGTGTGTGTGTGTGTGTGTGTGTGTGTGTGTGTGTGTGTGTGTGTGTGTGTGTGTGTGTTGTGGTGCGCCTCCTCAGATAGGGACATATCAACCATTGATAACACTACGCTAACGAGCTAGCATCTTTAAATCTGTGCTAAGTAGTTAGCAACTTTACATCGACACTAATTAGTTAGCACCTTTACAACTGTGCTAACTAATTAGCAACATTAAAACTACGCTAATTACTTTGCATCTTTACAACAATGCTGGAAATTATG
>NC_084563.2:6874598-6967098 GCF_033978685.3 Nerophis lumbriciformis | reverse complement strand
ATTAATAATGTGTCATATTTGATATAATAATAATAATTTGTTTTTTATATAATAATAATGTATCATATTGGATATAATAATAATTACAAAATTGTCATATTTGATCAACTAATAATGTGTCATATTTGATATAATAATAATGTATCATATATCCATCCATCCATCTTCTTCCGCTTATCCGAGGTCGGGTCGTGGGGGCAGCAGCCTAAGCAGGGAAGCCCAGACTTCCCTCTCCCCAGCCACTTCGTCCAGCTCCTCCCGGGGGATCCCGAGGCGTTCCCAGGCCAGCCGGGAGAGATAGTTTTCCCAACGTGTCCTGGATCATATATGATCATATATGTATCATGTATCATATATGATATAATAATATTAATAATGTATCACATTTGATATAATAATATGTCATATTTGATATGATATAATAATTTATCATTTTTGATATAATTAAAATAATAATGTATCATATTTGATATAATAACAATGTCTTATTTGGGCTTCACGGTGGCAGAGGGGTTAGTGCATGTGCCTCACAATACGAAGGTCCTGAGTAGTCTTGGGTTCAATCCCGGGCTCGGGATCTTTCTGTGTGGAGTTTGCATGTTCTCCCCGTGACTGCGTGGGTTCCCTCCGGGTACTCCGGCTTCCTCCCACCTCCAAAGACATGCACCTGGGGATAGGTTGATTGGCAACACTAAATTGGCCCTAGTGTGTGAATGTGAGTGTGAATGTTGTCTGTCTATCTGTGTTGGCTCTGCGATGTGGTGGCGACTTGTCCAGGGTGTACACCGCCTTCCGCCCGAATGCAGCTGAGATAGGCTCCAGCGCCCCCCGCGACCCCAAAAGGGAATAAGCGGTAGAAAATGGATGGATGGATGGATGGTCTTATTTTTGATATAATCATAATAATAATAATAATAATAATGTATCATATTGAATATAATAATAATAATAATACAAATGATGTGTTATATTTGATCTAATAATTATGTATCATATTTGATTTAATTATAATAATGTGTTATATTTGATATAATGATAATAATAATAATGTATCATATATGATATAATAATAATGTATCATATTTGATATTATAATAATAATCTATCATATTTGATATTATAATAATTATGTATCATATTTGATATAATAATAATAATAATAATGTATATTTGATGTAATAATAATGTATACTTGATATAATACTAATCCATGATATTTGATATAATAATAATAAAGTATCATATTTGATGTAATAATAACGTATTTGATATAATATTAATGGATCATATATGATATTATAATAATAATAATAACGTGTCCTATTTGATATAATAATAATAATGTGTCATATTTGATATAATAATAATAATGTATAATTTTGAAACAATAATAATAATGTATCATATTTGAAATAATAATGTGTCATTTTTGATATAATATTATTAATAATGTGTCATATTTGATATGAATCAAATATGACACATTATTATTATATCAAATATGACACATTATTAATAATATTATATCAAAAATGACACATTATTATTTCAAATATGATACATTATTATTATTGTATCAAAATTATACATTATTATTATTATATTTGATTTAATAATGTTAATAATGTGTCATATTTGATATGATAATAATGTCTCACATTTGATATATTAATAATAATAATAATGTATCATATATGGTATTATAATAATAATAATAAGGTATCATATTCATCATGGTGTGTGCGTCACGTGCCAGCAGTGAGGAAGAGGAGGGGGAGAGGTGAAGATCGCTCTAATTGCTCCTCAGCCAATCAGCATCAAGTATTTAGCGTCCAGCCTCCTTTTGGCGCCTTCTTCCCGCTGAGTCTCCGCGCCGCGCGTGTCCTGCCGCGGACTTCGGCCGCGGACTTTGGCGGGGACTTTTGGCGGGGAAGATGTCGAGAGAAGATGTCCTGAACGTCCAACTTTAGTCCAACTCCATGACGTCCTGCAGCAAGAAGAAGATGAAAGTCTGTCCTTCTGGGCCGGAGGAGCGCAGGAGACTCCCGCTGGAGACACTTCATTCTGGGCCGGAGGAGCGCAGGAGACTCCCGCTGGAGACACTTCATTCTGGGCCGGAGGAGCGCAGGAGACTCCCGCTGGAGAGACTTCCTCCTCCCGCCAACTCCAACAAGCCTCTCACACCTTTCAGCATTGAAGACATTCTTAACAAACCCAACTGCAAGAAGAAATCTTCTTCTTCTTCTTCTTCTTCTTCGTCTTCTTCGTCCTCCTCGTCGTCTTCTTCTTCCTCCTCCTCTTCCGGCGGTCCGCCGACCTTGTTGCAAAAGTTGTCCGCTTCTCATGCGGCCCGCGGCGGCCTCAGCTCGCCCTCGTCGCCGCTGTGCGCTCTGGAAGAACTTGCTAGTAAAACTTTCAAAGGACTCGAAGTCAACGTCATTCAAGCCGCTCAAGGTACTATTTATTATTTTTTTATATACAAATATATATATATATTATATTATATTCTCCAAAGAAACATACATATTCATATCTACATATATAAACACACACAAACACACGCACACACATATGTATATATATATATATATATATATATATATATATATATATATATATATATATATATATATATATATATATATATATATATATATACATATATATACAGTATACATATATATATATATACATACATATAAGTCATGTGTAAGGTACTCCTTGCTTCTTTTCTTTATATAACTATATACAACTATACACACACACACATATGCGTGTGTATATATATATATATATATATATATATATATATATATATATATATATATATATATATATATATATATATACACATACACACACACACATATATACGTTAGGTCAGGAAAAAACACAGGTTTCCCTGCTCGTCAGGGGATTTTATTATATATATATATATATATATATATATATATATATATATATATATATATATATATATATATATATATATATATATATATATATTCCCACACATACATATATATATATATATATATATATATTTTTTTTTTTTTTAATTTATTTATTTATTTATTTTTGTATGATACATCATATATCATTTTATATATTTTTTTGTATTATTTATCATATGTCATTTTATATATATATTTATATATACCCATACATATATATATATATATATATATATATATATATATATATATATATATATATATATATATATATATATATATATATACATATATATATATATATTTTTTTTTTTTAATATATATATATATATATATATATATATATATATATATATATATATATATATATATATACGTATATATATATATATATATATATATGTAATGATATATGATATATAACCTGCAAAAAAGGCTTGCAGGGAAGATATCGCCTCTGTGTTTTTTCCTGACCTAACATATATTCCGCTCTACCCCGGTATTGAGCACTGTATAATGGATAAACCACAGAAACCTCGACTATATATATATATATATATATATATATATATATATACATATATATAGATAGATAGATAGAATAATGGCGGTAAAATGTTTGAAGGAGTTGAAATCAAGGTCATTTCAGCCGCTCAAGGTACTATTTATTACTTTGTTGTTTACATATATACACTCAAATTCTTCTCATATACATATATATATATATATATATATATATATATATATATATATATATATATATATATATATATATATATACTTATTCAGCATATATCTCAAAATGTATACTCTTCATACACACCATTATTCTTTCTATATACAACTATACATACTGTTATTATTCATACACACCATTATTCGTTGTATATAGAACTACATAAACCAGTATTATCCATACACAACACTGTAGTATTGTTGATCAAAATACCTACAAATACAGTAATGTTATTTATGTAGAAATATAAACTAATACTCTTGATGAAAATATATTTTAAACTAGTACTGTTTATGTAAGTATCCTATCGTAGGTATACTGTACTAATAATATAATTTACTAGTATTATTTATGTGTAGTGTTCTAAAATGTATAATTATATTCTATACTACAGTATACTAATATTCTTTATGGAAATATTGTAATTTGATTTGACATACTAAATTATTGTATTCTTCATGTAAATATACGACTGAATATGTGGAGTTACAAGTGTAATGTAAATACATACTACATTATTGTATTGTTCGTGTAAATATATACTACATTATTGTATTGTTCGTGTAAATATACTACAGAACATATGGAGTTACTACAAGTGTAATGTAAATATATACTAAATTATTGTATTGTTCGTGTAAATATACTACAGAACATATGGAGTTACAATTGTGGATAGTGTTATGTAAATAAATACTACATTATTGTATTCTTTATGTTAATATACTACAGAATGTATGGAGTTACTACAAGTGTAATGTAAATATATACTACATTATTGTATTCTTCATGTAAATATATTACAGAATATACGGAGTTACTACAAGTGTAGTGTAAATATATACTACATTGTTGTATTGTTCGTGTAAATATACTACAGAATATACGGAGTAACTACAAGTGTAATGTAAATACAGTATATACTACATTATTGTATTTTTCATATAAATATACTACAGAATATATGGAGTTACTCCAAGTGTGATGTAAATATATACTACATTATTGTATTCTTCATGTTAATATACTACAGAATATATGGAGTTATTACAAGTGTAATGTAAATATTTACTACATTATTGTATTCTTCATGTAAATATACTACAAAACATATGGAGTTACAATTGTGGATAGTGTTATGTAAATAAATACTACATTATTGTATTCTTTATGTTAATATACTACAGAATGTATGGAGTTGCTACAAGTGTCATGTAAATATATACTACATTATTGTATTGTTCATGTAAATATACTACAAAACATATGGAGTTACAATTGTGGATAGTGTTATGTAAATAAATACTACATTATTGTATTCTTTATGTTAATATACTACAGAATGTATGGAGTTGCTACAAGTGTCATGTAAATATATACTACATTATTGTATTGTTCATGTAAATATACTACAAAACATATGGAGTTACTACAAGTGTAGTGTAAATACTACATTATTGTATTCTTCGTGTTAATATACTACAGAATATATGGCGATACTATACAAGTGTAATGTAAATATATACTACATTATTGTATTGTTCGTGTAAATATACTACAGAATGTATGGAGTTACTGCATGTGTAATGTAAATATATACTACATTATTGTATTCTTCATGTAAATATACTACAGAATATATGGAGTTACTACAAGTGTAGTGTAAATATATATTACATTATTGTATTATTCATGTTAATATACTACAGAATATATGGAGATACTATACAAGTGTAATGTAAATATATACTACATTATTGTATTGTTCGTGTAAATATACTACAGAATGTATGGAGTTACTACATGTGTATTGTAAATATATACTACATTATTGTATTCTTCATGTAAATATACTACAGAATATATGGAGTTACTACAAGTGTTGTGTAAAAATATACTACATTATTGTATTGTTTGTGTAAATATACTACAGAACATATGGAGTTACTACAAGTGTAGTGTAAATACTACATTATTGTATTCTTCGTGTTAATATACTACAGAATATATGGAGATACTATACAAATGTAATGTAAATATATACTACATTATTGTATTGTTCGTGTAAATATACTACAGAACGTATGGAGTTACTACAAGTGTAATGTAAATATATACTACATTATTGTATTCTCCATGTTAATATACTACAGAATATATGGAGTTACTACAAGTGTAATGTAAATATATACTACATTATTGTATTCTTCATGTAAATGTACTACAGAATATATGGAGTTACTACAAGTGTAGTGTAAATACTACATTATTGTATTCTTCATGTTAATATACTACAGAATATATGGAGATACTACAAGTGTAATGTAAATATATACTACATTATTGTATTGTTCGTGTAAATATACTACAGAATATATGGAGTTACTACAAGTGTTGTGTAAATATATACTACATTATTGTATTGTTCGTGTAAATATACTACAGAATGTATGGAGTTACTACAAGTGTAGTGTAAATATATATTACATTATTGTATTCTTCATGTAAATATACTACAGAATATATGGAGATACTACAAGTGTAATGTAAATATATACTACATTATTGTATTCTTCGTGATAATATACTACAGAACATATGGAGTTGCAATTGTGGATAGTGTTATGTAAATAAATACTACATTATTGTATTCTTTATGTTAATATACTACAGAATGTATGGAGTTACTACAAGTGTCATGTAAATATATACTACATTATTGTATTGTTCGTGTAAATATACTACAGAACATATGGAGTTACTACAAGTGTAGTGTAAATACTACATTATTGTATTCTTCATGTTAATATACTACATAATATATGGAGATACTATACAAGTGTAATGTAAATATATACTACATTATTGTATTGTTTGTGTAAATATACTACAGAATATATGGAGTTACTACAAGTGTTGTGTAAATATATACTACATTATTGTATTGTTCGTGTAAATATACTACAGAATGTATGGAGTTACTACAAGTGTAGTGTAAATATATACTACATTATTGTATTGTTCGTGTAAATATACTACAGAACATATGAAGTTACTACAAGTGTAGTGTAAATACTACATTATTGTATTCTTCGTGTTAATATACTACAGAATATATGGAGATACTATACAAGTGTAATGTATATATATACTACATTATTGTATTGTTTGTGTAAATATACTACAGAATGTATGGAGTTACTACATGTGTAATGTAAATATATACTACATTATTGTATTCTCCATGTAATTATACTACAGAATATATGGAGGTACTACAAATGTTGTGTAAATATATACTACATTATTGTATTGTTCGTGTAAATATACTACAGAACATAGGGAGTTACTACAAGTGTAGTGTAAATACTACATTATTGTATTCTTCATATTAATATACTACAGAATATATGGAGATACTACAAGTGTAATGTAAATATATACTACATTATTGTATTGTTCGTGTAAATATAGTACATAATATATGGAGATCCTACAAGTGTGGTGTAAATGTATACAGTTGTATTCTTTACTACATTAGTGTATATAAATATTTCTTTTCAAACATCTTTTCTTTTCCTAATATTTGCACCTGTGACACGTTGGTGCATGTACTGCATGTCCATGTGAAAGTGAAAGTGAAAGTGGGTGTGACGTCACCAGGTGGCGAGCAGCTGACGTGCTTGGGCCAAAGACAGAACTCCAAGAAGAGGAGAAAGTCCCGGACGGCCTTCACCAACCATCAGATCTACGAGCTGGAGAAGCGCTTCCTGTACCAGAAGTACCTGTCCCCCGCGGACCGGGACAACATTGCGCAACAGCTGGGCCTCTCCAACGCCCAGGTCATCACCTGGTTCCAGAACCGGCGCGCCAAGCTGAAGCGGGACTTGGAGGAGATGAAGGCGGACGTGGAGTCTCTGAAGAAGATCACACCTCAGACTCTGCACAAGCTGGTGGCCATGGACCAGGTGGTGGAGGAGCACCAGGTGGTGGAGGAGCACCAGGTGGTGGAGGAGGCACACCTGCAGTCGCCGTCTTCCTCCAGAGGACGAACTACTGACGAGTTCTCGGAGGACGAGGAGGAGATCGAAGTGGATGATTAAACACTCCGAGACAACTTTTGCACGGACTTTGTGAGTCAAAGAAGGAACTAATGAAGACTTTTTATACCTTGCATTTAATTTATCACAAAAAAGACTTTTCATTCCTGAAACTTGTTTTTATCACGTGCCAAAATTCACTATCACTATTTTATGTGGATTTAATCTCTAAAAGTGTTATTATGATGATGGTTATTATTATTATTATTATTATTATTAATATGTGTACTCCGCTGGAAAACACTCCAGGTGATTTAATTATTGTTACAGTATTATTACAATTATAACATGAATAATTACAGATGAATATAATTATTATTGTAACAGTTTTATTATAATATGAATAATGACATATATATGTATTATTGTTACAGTTGTATTATAATGTGAATAATTACATATATAATAATTATTGTTACAGTATTATTGTAACAGGTTTATTATATGAATAATTACATATTTTTGTCACAGTATTATTGTAACATGAATAATTACATATATAATTATTATTGTGACAGTTTTATTATAATACGAATAATGACATATATATGTATTATTGTTAGTTGTATTATAATGTGAATAATTACATATATATTTATTATTGTTACAGTATTATTGTAAGTTTTATTATAATATGAATAATTACATATATAATAACTAGTGTTACAGTGTTATTGTAACAATTTTATTATATGAATAATTACAAATTTTTGTCACAGTATTATTGTAACATGAATAATTACATATATAATTATTATTGTGACAGTTTTATTATAATACGAATAATTACATATATATATGTATTATTCTTACAGTTGTATTATAATGTGAATAATTACATATATAACTATTATTGTTACAGTATTATTGTAAGTTTTATTATAATATGAATAATTACATATATAATAACTAGTGTTACAGTGTTATTGTAACAATTTTATTATATGAATAATTACATATTATTGTAACATGAATAGTTACATATATAATTATTATTGTGACAGTTTTATTATAATACGAATAATGACATATATATGTATTATTGTTACAGTTGTATTATAATGTGAATAATTACATATATAATTATTATTGTTACAGTATTATTGTAAGTTTTATTATAATGTGAATAATTACATATATAATAACTATTGTTACAGTGTTATTGTAACAGTTTTATTATAATATGAATAATTACATATATAATAACTAGTGTTACAGTGTTATTGTAACAGTTTTATTATATGAATAATTACATATTATTGTAACATGAATAATTACATATGTAATTATTATTGTGACAGTTTTATTATAATATGAATAATTACATATATATGTATTATTGCTACAGATGTATTATAATGTGAATAATTACATATATAATTATTATTGTTACAGTATTATTGTAACAGTTTAGAATAATTACATATCATTGTCACAGTATTATTGTAACATGAATAATTACATATGTAATTATTATTGTGACAGCTTTATTATAATATGAATAATTACATATATATGTATTATTGCTACAGTTGTATTATAATGTGAATAATTACATATATAATTATTATTGTTACAGTATTATTGTAACAGTTTAGAATAATTACATATTATTGTAACATGAATAATTACATATATAATTATTATTGTAACGGTTGTGTTATAATTGATAATTACAGGTATAATTATTATTGTTACAGTATTACAATTATAATATAAATAATTACAGATGATATAATTATAATATTAATAATTACAATGATGAAACAATGCAGCTTTTGACACGTCTTCTTTCTGTGTATTTAACAATATATATATATATATATATATATATATATATATACACACACACACACGCACAGTATATTTATATAAATATATAAATCATTTGAATGTATTTAATCAGCATCCATGTAAATAAAGCTTTACAATATTTCAATGATTGAAGTCCTTTCTGAAATAATAATATTAATATTACAAATAATAATGATAATATGAGGAGGATAAACAAGAGTTTGATGTTATTTTGGATTCTTTCGCTGTAAATAATTGAAACTTTCAGCAACAAGAAGTGAAATGATAATTCATAGTCATTCATTTCTTGTCACTGAGTGCAAACAATCTTTGTTCGATCTTTCCTTCCTTGCACGGACCACTTGATTGATGGTCCGCGTCCGCCTTCGGGACGCATTATCGGCCTTGCAGCGCATTATCGGCCTTGCAGCGCATTATCGGCCTCGCAGCGCATTATCGGCCTCCTTTCAAGCCGCCGTGAATAAAACCATTTATGACGTTTAAATTCAATTAAGTGCGAAAATATGCGCTTTTATTCTAAAATCTTTCATTTGAACTCAAATATAGCTTGAACTTTTTTTTTCATTGAATGTTTTGGAGATGAATCATTGATCATCTCAAAGTATAAATTAATTCTTGTTACTGTTTGATTTGGAAAATATACATACACTACTGCAGTATTATTGAAATATACTGCTTTTAATATTTCATCTTCCTGTTTGCATCAATATTATGTCGAACATTTACAAGTTGAACATCTCCTTTATTATGAATATTCCTGTCTTGTTAGTAATATTCCCATTTTTAACAGTCTTTATTAAATAAAAGAATAATATCGATTTAAGTCACCATTATTTAATATATATGTTTTCTAAACAAACATATGTATTAATGTAATATATGTTTCCTAAATAAATATATTTAATAATTTAATATATATCTTTTCTAAATAAAAAATATTTATTAATTAAATATATATGTTTTCTATACAAACATATGTATTAATGTAATATATATTTCCTAAATAAATATATTTAATAATTTATTATATATATCTTTTCTCAATAAAAATATTTATTAATTAAATATATATGTTTTCTATATAAACATATGTATTAATTTAACATATATGTTTCCTAAATAAACATATGTATTATTTTAATATATGTTTCCCTGCGAATAAGCGGTAGAAAATGGATGGATGGATATTATTATCATCTTCTGCACGTCTTTAAATAAATAGTTGCAAAATCAACAACAAAAGGGATTCTTGAAAAATATACGATTTAAAGTGATAAAAATGTTGAATAAGAATTTAAAGACACAATAAGTAACACCAGGCCCGGCCCTAACCAATCTGGCGCCCTAGGCAAGATTTTAGGTGGCACCCCCCCACATTTTTTTTTTACTTACAACTATACCTAATATATAAAGGGGTGGAAAAGTGACTATTACCTGCAGGGCAAACATTAGCTAACCAGAAGGCAATAACAATGTAAACAAAAAACACCTGCTTAAAAGATCTAATACAAATGTCCCTGAGGAATGTAAGGTGGGAGTACTGTAATTACCTAACGTTACATTATTATTTTCCATAACAATTTAGCCCCCTCCACAATATTAACCCGACGTTAAAACAGAACTCGCTATTTATTGATTAGCAATTGCCGAATCATGTAACATTAGCTTAATGCTAAAAAGCCAGGTTACTATCACATTCTGTAACAGACAAATAATTTCATGTAGGCTAACGTTACCTACCTGCTACCTCTGTCTTTTCTCGTTTCTACTCCTCTTCTTTTCTCTTTTTTCTTCCTTGGGCACCTGACAGTTTTGGCCGTTTTGACATCTTGTGTTGATTTTTTGATGTGGTGACGTCCAAAAAGAGTCATGATACGGGAAGGGAGGGGGCGCACCGTGCGGGGGGGGGGGGGGGGGGGGGGGGGGGGCGTAATGTTGTAACAAATAATATTTCTATTAAATAGGCTTTACTTTGCATTTTAATTAACGTGGGATTATTTTTTGTATTTAGAAATAATAGTAACAACTTTTTTTTTTTTTTCTCCAACATTTGTGGCACTGGCGTGGCGCCCCCTGATGGACGGCGCCCTTAGCATTTGCCTATACGGCCTATGCCACGGGCCGGCCCTGAGTAACACGTGATGTAAGCATTGAGTTCGCAGTGACGTCACACGTGTGTGCGGGGGAGGAGTCGACTATAAATCCATATGAATAATACAAATATACAAGTGACATTATTAATACTTGTTTTCTTTTAGTCCCTAAGATGAAACAGTAATTGTCATAATATTATTACTTTTATTCCAATGTGATCTCAACTTCAATTTGTTTTTAATGTTTCAAAAAGATTGTTTTTTGCAATCTGTTTATTATTAACATTTTTTTCCAACACGTGCTCAGCGTTTGCAGCACTAGCCTGCCACCTAGCGGCCACATGGAGTCACTGCACACAATATTTCATTTCCTCCTGTCAAAAGTAAAAGAACCGTTCTGAAAAGAATTCAATCGATTTTTGATGTGGAATAGCTAATAATTATAAAAGATGAAATGATTGATAAAGTGGAATATGAAGATGCTTACAGTAAAAATAAGTTATCAATATTTCTAGATCATAAATATTTGATTTTACTTTTATTGTGAAAAATAAACAAAAACGGGAAGTGAGCCCTTTAATTGTTGATGTATTTTAAAAAGTGTCCATTTGCATTCTCCTTCATAAGTAAGATGTTTGAAATATTGTGGACGAACGTTGATCATTCTTACATTTTTCGTTTATTTGTCCAAAAATACAAAAGAGCCAAAATAAGTTGCTGTACACAAAAACTATTAAAATAGAATTATGTCTAATAGAAAATATGTGAAGGTCAATTCTATCTGCTGCGCTTCTCCTTGATGGTGTAGTGAAGCACTAAGGGCTGCGCCTGCAACACAACAACACAACATTACCCATTTTACACACAACTTTACCGTGTGTGTGTATACCATTTCCCGCATGATATTACCAGTACATATTTTCAACACAACATTACTAGTATACATTTTCAACACATTACTAGTATATATTTTTAACACAAACTTACTAGTATACAATGTTTAACAACAGTACTAGTATGCATTTTTACCACAACATTACTAATATATACATTTTTAACACATTACTTATACATTTTTGACTCAACACTACAAGTATACATTTTTAACACAACATTACTAATATACATTTTTAACAAAACTATATTTAATATAAATGTTTAACACAACATTACTAGTATACATTTTTAACAACTATATTTAATATAAATTTTTAACACAACATTACTAGTATACATTTTTAACACATTACTAATATACATTTTTAACACAACATTACTAGTAAACATTTTTAACACAACATTACGAATATACATTTTTAACACAACATTACTAGTATACATTTTTAACACAACATTACTAGTATACATTTTTAACACAACATTACTAGTATACATTTTTAACACAACATTACTAATATACATTTTTAACACAACATTACTAGTATACATTTTTAACACAACATTACTAATATACATTTTTAACACAACATTACTAGTAAACATTTTTAACACAACATTACGAATATACATTTTTAACACAACAATACTAGTATACATTTTTAACACAACATTACTAGTATACATTTTTAACACAACATTACTAGTATACATTTTTAACACGACATTACTAGTATACATTTTTAACACAACATTACTAGTATACATATTTAACACAACATTACTAGTATACATTTTTAACTCAACATTACTAGTATACATTTTTAACATTACTAGTATACATTTTTAACACAACATTACTAATTTACATTTTTAACACATTACTAATATACATTTTTAACACAACATTACTAATATACATTTTTAACACAACATTACTAATATACATTTTTAACAACATTACTAGTATACATTTTTAACACAACATTACTAGTATACATTTTTAACACAACATTACTAGTATACATTTTTAACACAACATTACTAGTATACATTTTTAACAACATTACTAGTATACATTTTTAACAACATTACTAGTATACATTTTTAACACAACATTACTAGTACACATTTTTAACACAACATTACTAGTATACATTTTTAACAACATTACCGTACTAGTATACATTACTGATATACATTTTTAACACAACATTACTAATTTAAATTTTTAACACAACATTACTAGTATACATTTTTAACACAACATTACTAATATACATTTTTAACACAACATTCCTAGTATACATTTTTAACAACATTACTAGTACACATTTTTAACACAACATTACTAGTATACATTTTTAACACAATATTATTAATATACATTTTTAACAAAACATTACTAGTATACATTTTTAACACAACATTACTAGTATACATTTTTAACACAACATTACTAGTATACATTTTTAACTCAACATTACTATTATACATTTTAACACAACATAACTAGTATACATTTTTAACACAACATTACTAGTATACTTTTTTAACACAAAATTACTAGTATACTTTTTTAACAACATTACTAGTATACTTTTTTAACAACATTACTAGTATACTTTTTTAACACAAAATTACTCGTATACATTTTTAACAACATTACTAGTATACATTTTTAACAACATTACTAGTATACATTTTTAACACAACATTACTAATATACATTTTTAACTCAACATTACTAATATACATTTTAACACAACATTACTCATATACATTTTTAACACAACATTACTAGTATACATTTTTAACACAACATTACTATTAAACATTTTAACACAACATTACTAGAATACATTTAACACAACATTACTAGTATACATTTTTAACACAACATTACTAGTATACATTTTTAACACAAAATTACTAGTATACTTTTTTAACACAATATTACTCGTATACATTTTTAACAACATTACTAGTATACATTTTTAACACAACATTACTAGTATACTTTTTTAACACAACATTACTAATATACATTTTTAACACAACATTACTAGTATACATTTTTAACACAACATTACTTACATTTTTAACAACATTACTAGTATACATTTTTAACACAACATTACTAGTATACATTTTTAACACATTACTAATATACATTTTTAGCACAACATTACTAGTAAACATTTTTAACACAACATTACTAATATACATTTTTAACACAACATTACTGGTATACATTTTTAACAACATTACTAGTATACATTTTTAACACAACTTTACTAATATACATTTTTAACACAACATTACTAGTATACATTTTTAACACAACATTACTAATATACATTTTGAACACAACATTACTGGTATACATTTTTAACACAACATTACTAGTATACATTTTTAACTCAACATTATACATTTTAACACAACATTACTAGAATACATTTAACACAACATTATTAGTATACATTTTTAACACAACATTATTATTATACATTTTAACACAACATTATTAAATTACATTTAACAACATTATTAGTATACATTTTTAACACAACATTACTAGTATACATTTTTAACACAACATTACTGGTATACATTTTTAACACAACATTACTATTAAACATTTTAACACAACATTACTAGAATACATTTAACACAACATTATTAGTATACATTTTTAACACTACATTACTAATATATACATTTTTAACTCAAAACATTTACACCTTTTATCTATTGAAATAATCATTAAAGCTGACAAAAAGAAAATACAATCAAATCATTTGTCATTAAAAGGCTCTGTAAAAACACAATCATGTATTTATCATTACATGATTATTATTATTAAGATGTCTCACCTTTCCAAACCAGTGTGACAGCCATAATCTTTTCATGGTCATGTGATCAGGCAAAGACTCATTGTTGAACAACATCTGCACCTACACACACACACACACACAGTAAATAAATACATAGTAATAATACTAATATTACAGGTAAGTTACCTGATGTTTTTCCACGTTGAGTCGATGACAAAGTACTTTACGTAAATGTCGCACCTCCGCTCGCACCGAACAACGCACAAACTTCTGCTGCGCGCACACAACGTTCACAACAAAAACACAAGTCATTAAAAAACAAGTGATATATGAATTGGATACATTATTATTAATAATAATAATAATACTTGTCAGAGTCATTGGAAAACAGTGTTCTATGAATCTGATATATGATTATTATTATTATGGACAATGCTGTCCTCTGCTGGTGAAAAGATATATCGTCTATGTTGCAAAAAACATGTCCATGTACAATTACTATGTAGTACTACTAGAGATGTAGTATTTGACCAATGTGTTGGTACCAACCTGTAGAACTACTTTGCTTTTATCTTTCCCAGCCAGCGATGAACTGCACATAAAAACACATTATTAATAATAATAATAAGACATCATTAATAATAATTATAATTACAATCTGAATATAGTGTGTGGTGATTAAAATACATACGACTTCCTAATCATCATCAAAATATTACTGATGCAGGTGTAACAATAACAGCTAGTAATAATATTGTGTGTAAGATTAAAAACGGCAAATACGTAATAATAAAAATAGCAGTACGAAGTAACAGTGTGTGTAATAATTATCATACTACTAATATATATGATCTTTTCATTATTTTTACTTGCTGTGTAACAAAAAGGACAAATAAAAATAATAGTGTGTAACAAGAATGATCATTAATATTGTTTGAGAATAATATATTTCTTTAATAATGTGTTTATTACTGCTGTTTTATCATTAGTGTGTGTACAAATGAAAACAGAAAATAATTTGTAATAATAATAATAATAATGAGTATGTTTGTGTATAATAAGAATGATCATGAATAATATTCATTATTAATGTATTACTTGCTGTTTTTATTACCAGTGTGTGTAAGAACACAAACGGCAGACATTATGTAATATTATTAATAGTATGTGCGTAATAAGAATGATCATGAATAATTACCATCATCATATTATTAATAATGCTGCTGTTTATTATTAAAGTGTGTGCACAAATGAAAAAGGCATATCTTTGTAATAGTAATACAAATGATAGTGTGTGTGTAATACTAAGAATAATCATGAATAATGTTTCGGAAGAATATTTGTCATCATATTAATAATAATAATGTGTGTAAAAATGAAAACGGCCAACAATTCGTAACAATAAAAATACTAGAGTTTGCATGTAATAAAAAGAATGACGAGTCACCTTAGTCTTTGTAAACACAGCGAGACCTGCTCATCGTATCTGTAAAAATGTGCCTTGGCGTGATCGAAGCTGGTGTACGGTAAAGATGAGGAGTCTGACACGCAGTCTGAGGAGGAAGAAGAAACAGAACAATGTCTAAATAGCAACCATCCACCTCTCATGTCTACACGTACACAACATGATAGAATGACCTTCACTTCTATCGCCATGGAGACGCTGCCATGTTGCTATTCCGGAAACAATCTTTGTGTTTTATTGCCAGTATTTCACTTTCCAAAGTCTCCTCGTGTGACGCTGCCAAAGGAAAACTTGCAGAGTGTAGTTTTTGTCTGGCGCTTTAGCGTTGGCCGGGCCTGTAAAGAGACTACGTCTCCCAGAATCCTCTGCGCAGCGCGGGAAGGTCAAGGTGGGGGCGTTGAACGCCGCAAGCAGGAAGTGAAGTGTGTGTACAATCTATAAAATAGTGTGTACAAAGAATAAGAGTGTGTAAAATAGTGTGTACTATTAGTGTGTACAAAGGATAAAATAGTGTGTACAATACATAAAATAGTGTGTACTATTAGTGTGTACAAAGTATAAAATAGTTTATACAAACTAGTATAATATAGTGTGTACATATATAAAATAGTGTGTACAATACATAAAATAGTGTGTACTATTAGTGTGTACAAAGTATAAAATAGTTTATACAAACTAGTATAATAGTGTGTACATATATAAAATAGTGTGTACAATACATAAAATAGTGTGTACTATTAGTGTGTACAAAGTATAAAATAGTTTATACAAACTAGTATAATATAGTGTGTACATATATAAAATAGTGTGTACAATGTATAAAAATTGTGTGCAATATAAAAAATTGTGTGTACAAAGTATAAAATAGTTTATACAAACTAGTATAATATAGTGTGTACATATATAAAATAGTGTGTACAATACATAAAATAGTGTGTACTATTAGTGTGTACAAAGTATAAAATAGTTTATACAAACTAGTATAATATAGTGTGTACATATATAAAATAGTGTGTACAATACATAAAATAGTGTGTGCAAAGTATAAAAATTGTGTACAATATAAAAAATAGTGTGTACTATTAGTGTGTACAAAGTACAAAATAGTTTATACAAACTAGTATAATAGTGTGTACAATACATAAAATAGTGTGTGCAAAGTATAAAAATTGTGTACAATATAAAAAATAGTGTGTACTATTAGTGTGTGCAAAGTATAGTGTGTACAATATAAAAAATAGTGTGTACCATTAGTGTGTGCAAAGTATAGTGTGTACAATATAAAAAATAATGTGTACTATTAGTGTGTATAATATATAAAATAGTGTGTACAAAGTATAAAATAGTGTACACAAACTAGTATAATATAGTGTGTACAATACATAAAATAGTGTGTACTATTAGTGTGTACAAAGTATCAAAGTGTATACGAACTAGTATAATATAGTGTGTACATATATAAAATAGTGTGTGCAAAGTATAAAAAGTGTGTACAACATAAAAAATAGTGTGTACTATTAGAGTGTGCAAAGTATAGTGTGTACATATAAAAAAATAATGTGTACTATTAGTGTGTATAATATATACAATAGTGTGTACTATTAGCGTGTACAAAGTATAAAATAGTGTACACAAACTAGTATAATATAGTGTGTACATATATAAAATAGTGTGTACAATACATAAAATAGTGTGTACTACTAGTGTGTACAAAGTATAGAAGTGTATACAAACTAGTATGATATAGTGTGTACATATATAAAATAGTGTGTGCAAAGTATAAAAAGTGTGTACAATATAAAAAATAGTGTGTACTATTAGTGTGTGCAAAGTATAGTGTGTACAATATAAAAAATAATGTATACTATTAGTGTGTATAATATATAAAATAGTGTGTACTATTAGCGTGTACAAAGTATAAAATAGTGTACACAAACTAGTATAATATAGTGTGTACATATATAAAATAGTGTGTACAATACATAAAATAGTGTGTACTATTAGTGTGTACAAAGTATAAAAGTGTATACAAACTAGTATAATATAGTGGGTAAATATATAAAATAGTGTGTGTAAAGTATAAAAAGTGTGTACAATATAAAAAATAGTGTGTACTATTAGTGTGTGCAAAATATAGTGTGTACAATATAGAAAAATGTGTACTATTAGTGTGTATAATATACAAAATAGTGTGTACTATTAGCGTGTACAAAGTATAAAATAGTGTGTACAAAGTATAGTGTGTACAATATAAAAAATAATGTGTACTATTAGTGTGTATAATATATAAAATAGTGTGGACTATTAGTGTGTACAAAGTATAAAATAGTGTGTGTGTGTGTGTGTGATCTACTAAGACTGTGTGTACAATTGAAAAGTGATGCAGACCGCCTTATTTAAATGAGTATTTGGTGTGTACGATACGGGGCATCACCATGGAGACACTCATTTACTGCACATTCATGTTATTATGCGCCGACCTGTGATGTTTTGTTATGTTTTCAAACATGCAGGAGACATCTACCACTTTTTATGGGCATTTTAGCCGAAGGTGTGCTCATTTGAGAGAGGCTGCACTTACTCTGGCTCAAAATGCATACTCAAAGAAGTTTTGTTCAGAGAAGAAATATTTCGATAATATATATTATATGTGGAAAAAACAAAAAGGTCACAAAAAATATTAAATGACACCACAATGCATCAATTAAATTTGTTTTAATGAGTCTTCTAGCAGCTATAAAATTATAAAATGACGTTGCTGAATAGACAAGATGTCTAATATTTTCATTTCTGAATGCTGCCACACTCCCGTAGGACGGAGGATTGTGCGTCTGTGCAACGCCAGCACTGATCCTTCTCACACCTGCTAATTAACGCTGGTGAGTGCTGATAAATCACACTGCGTGCGCTAAATACCTATACTTGCATCTTCTCCTCCCAGTATCGTGCGCGTTTCGATGATCAGCATATAATTTGCATATTTATGAGGACTGACGCAAAAATGTATTGTACTCCTTGTTCTGCTCACAAGTTTAGTAGATCAGCCTTGTGTGCTATCAGGTTTGCACGTGTTATAGTACGCGCAATTATAAAATATAAAAAGTGGGGTTGAACGGTACGTGAATTTGTGTTGAACCGTTTCGGTACGGGGGTTCCGGTTCGGTTCGGAGGTGTACCGAACGAGTTTCCACACGGACATATTAAGTAGCGTAACGCACGTTGTGTAAACAAAGCACACCGAGGCACAACACACGGCATGCTAGCAGCTAACGGGCTAGGATAGACTGACCATACGTCCTCTTTTCACCGGACATGTCCTCTTTTGCGGAGCTGACAGGGCGGAGTTTCTTAAATGCCTCAAATGTCCGGCATTTTGAGTTAGGGTTGCGTGTATTTTCAATGTACGTTCAGGGTTAAGAAGGGGTTAAAAACAAAACAAATTGTGGGCACGCAGCAGAATTGGTGAGGGAGGGGCAGAGACAGAGAGAGAGAGAGAGTTATGATAAACGCGCATGCGTCGCCAGGCTCTGCTTTTTATCCATAGATTTATCACATTTAATTTTTTATTATCTATAGCAGGGGTGTCAAAAGTGTGCCCCGGAGGACATTTGCGGCCCACAGCTAATGTTTTAAAGGCCCACGGCACATTCTAAAAATACTATTAAAATAAACAAAAACATAACAAAAGTGAAATAAAAATGTAATTTAGAAAAAGTTGCAATGTTGACTAATAAAACAAGGCTGTTTTTTTTTTCTTTCAAACTGTCATTGCTCAAAACATAATATTGAATCAAAATCAATGTTATTATGAATTATTGACCTATCCCAGGTTCCCATTACTTCACATCAAATATTCCACTAAGAAAAATGTTTTTGGTGGAAGATTTTGCAAATTTGGTAAATAAATAATCCAAAATTTATATTTTGTTGTTTTCTTACTGTACCGAAAATGAACCGAACCGAAATGTTTGTGTACCGTTACACCCCTAATAAAAAGTATACTTAGTAAATCAAACCTTAAGTGTCATTTTGGACATGTTCCATCAGAACATTGGAAATGTGTCCAACTCACCATCACCTGCAGGCTGAAGAACTCTCTCCAAACCCCGAGACTGATAGAACTCTTTGATTCGCTTGTCCTCACCTGTGTTAATACATACATGGTAGTATTACGGTACACGTTAGACATGTTCCGCACGTACAAGAAGCAACAAATATTATGTAATACATACATAGTAGTATTACAGTATAGACATGTTCATCACATACAAGAAGCAACAAATACTACACTCCAAAAAGTCAGTGTTCAAAAACAAGGAAAAATGAAGGGTATTTTATTTGAACTAAGCAAAATTATCTGCCAATAGAACAAGAAAATTCGACTTGTCAAGACTTTCCAAAACAAGTAAAATTAAAGCTGCAAGCAGCGTTGGTCGGGCCCGCGTATTTGGCAGGTGCTAGTCCTAAATGTCTCAATACTTTTGTCCAGTGATAGTCATAAGTGTCCCAATACTTTTGTCTACTTTTAGTCTGAAGTGTCCCAAGACTTTTGTCTAGTGTACCTACCTTGCCTGCATTGTGTGGGCACGTTGGTGCTTCCTGCTTTTAAGCAGCCATCTTAAAAAAACAGCAGCGCAGCAGCAGCAGCGCAGTGGGTCTTTGAAGGGTCATAAAATCAAAACCGGAGCAGTTAGAAAAAAAAGCGCTTCTGTCATTGTAATCACAAGGGTTCAATCTCTCTCCTGTGTTAGTTTGAAGGCGAAACGACAAACGCGCTCAGAGGAGTTCGTTTTTGAAGGAAGGTGACCGGTTTTTACAAAAAATTTGTTTTGAAGGGGGAATAGCAAACTTCCTGTTGATTTTGTCAATTTATGAAATGTACCGTATTTTCCGCACCATAAGCCGCCCTGGGTTATAAGCCGCGCCTTCAATGAACGGCATATTTCAAAACTTTGTCCACCTATAAGCCGCCCCGTGTTATAAGCCGCATCTAACTGCGCTAAAGGAATGTCAAAAAAACAGTCAGATAGGTCAGTCAAACTTTAATAATATATTAAAAACCAGCGTGATGTGGGCGCGCATGGAGTCGTATATCAACATGGACGGAGCTGCGTGAAAAAAGCCACCCGGCCTCTTCGCGTAAACTTACCTTAACCACTCGCTCATCTTTTCTTCATCCATCCATCCCTTCGAGTTAGCTTTTATGATGACGCCGGCTGGAAAGGTCTCTTTTGGCAAGGTCTTCCTTTTGAATATCACCATGGGTGGAAGTTTCTGGCCATTAGCATGGCAAGCTAGAACCACAGTGAAGGATGACTTCTCATTCCCTGTGGTGCGAATATTCACCGTACGTGCTCCCGTTGTATCCACAGTGCGGTTCACAGGAATATCAAAAGTCACTGGAACCTCGTCCATGTTGATAATGTTCTCTGGCCGGATCTTTTTTTCAGCTATCTTGTTTTTACAATATGCACGGAAAGTAGCCAGCTTTTCTTGAAAGTCTTTAGGCAGTTGCTGTGAAATAGTAGTCCGTGTGCGGATGGAGAGATTGCGTCTTTTCATGAACCGGAAACCTGTCGCTTAGTAGGAGCCATTTTGTGGTCTTTACAGATGTAAACACACAAAGGAAATGAAACGTAATATCCGCGCGCTTTTTCTTCTTCTACGCGGGTGGGTGGTTGCTTACAGTAGAAGAAGAAGCGCTTCCTGTTCTATGGGGGCGGGTGCTTACCTTGGCGGTTGCTTGCGTAGAAGAAGAAGCACTTCCTCTTCTACGGGGAAAAAAGATGGCGGCTGTTTACCGTAGTTGCGAGACCGAAACTTTATGAAAATGAATCTTAATATTAATCCATATATAAAGCGCACCGGGTTATAAGCCGCACTGTCAGCTTTTGAGTAAATTTGTGGTTTTTAGGTGCGGCTAATAGTGCGGAAAATACGGTAGGTCTAAGTGAGACCTACATAGAGGTTTTTGTTTCATGTCTCTCCGACCTTCCCAGTGGGAGTTACAGGCAGTTTTGTCTTTTTGTTTCTTCCGAGGTGCAGTTTTTTTTGCGTTTTATTAAAAAATTGCAGTAGAGCGCAATTTTGAGATTTGGGGTTAGGTTTTTTTTTTATTGCTCATTATGTTGAAAAATATTCTTAAATTAAGTAAATGCTAGTGCCATTATCTTGACATAATGATATTATTTTTTTTCACGCTTGAAGTAAGAAATTATTACTTTAAAAAAGTAGTTTTATACTTGTGTTAATGACACAGCTTTGCAACAGTTGATATTCTAGTTTCAAGCATGTTTTACTCAATGTAGGTCATCAAATCTCAGCAACAAACTGTAATATCTTACTGAGATCATTTAGGACCAAAACCCTTAAAACGAGTAAAACACTCTAACATAAAATCTGCTTAGTGAGAAGAATTATCTTATCAGACAGAAAATAAGCAAATATCACCCTTATTTGACATATTTAATCTTACTTAGATTTCAGTTTTTGCAGTGTATGTAATACATACATAGTACTTATATGAAGTGTTCAGCACGTACAAGAATGTTCCTTCACCTACTTTCTTGGAGGCCCGGCACCAGCTTGTAGACGATGTCCTGCATGACGCGGTCCAGCTTGAGGTTGAGCAGAGGCTGCGTCTCGTGGATCTTGATGTTGCACATGGGACAGTACTTGCTGGTCTGCAGGTACTTGACGATGCAGCTCTTGCAGACTGGAGAGCAGACAGATTGTCAGGAAGGATGCTGACAACATGGCGTCTGAGGACACTCACATGTGTGCAGACACTCCGTGATGGTGGTGGCGTCGATGAAGTAGCCCGCACAAAGGTAACACACGATGTGCTCGTTCAGGTCTTTGATCTTCAACTTCACCTCCTCCTGCAAACACACCGGCATGTAAGTGACAAAGTTGTTGCCTGACACAACTTATTAGAGACATGTATTCCTACAAATGTACACAAAGAGTACTTTGACAAGTTTTAATGACAATATTATGAACTAGAGACGTGTATTTCAACAAATGTGCACAAGTTGTACTAAGACAAGTTTTCCTGCTAATGTTATGAACTAAAGGCGTGTATGTGGGCTTTGTACCGAGGATGTCGTTGTGGCTTGTGCAGCCCTTTGAGACACTTGTGATTTAGGGCTATATAAATAAAGATTGATTGATTGATTGATATTACAACAAATGTAAACAAAGAGTACTTTGACAAGTTTTTCTGCTAATATTATGTACTAGAGACGTATATTACAACAAATGTAAACAAAGAGTACTTTGACATGTTTTCCTGCTAATATTATGTCCTAGAGATGTGTATTACAACAAATGTAAACAAAGAGTACTTTGACAAGTTTTCCTGCTAATATTATGTACTAGAGATGTGTATTACAACAAATGTAAACAAATAGTACTTTGACAAGTTTTAATGCTAATATTATGTACTAGAGATGTGTATTACAACAAATGTACACAAAGAGTACTTTGACAAGTTTTAATGCTAATATTATGTACTAGAGATGTGTATTACAACAAATGTACACAAAGAGTACTTTGACAAGTTTAAATGCTAATATTATGAACTTGAGACGTGTATTACAACAAAGTAAACAAAGAATACTTCGACAAGTTTTCCTGCTAATATTATGTACTCGAGATGTGTATTACAACAAATGTACACAAAGAGTACTTTGACAAGTTTTACTGCTAATATTATGAACTAGAGACATGTATTACAACAAATGTACACAAGTAGTACTTTGACAAGTTTTAATGTTAACATTATGTACTAGAGATGTGTATTACAACAAATGTAAACAAAGAGTACTTTGACGAGTTTTAATGCTAATATTATGTACTAGAGATGTGTATTACAACAAATGTACACAAAGAGTACTTTGACAAGTTTAAATGCTAATATTATGTACTAGAGGCGTGTATTCTAACAAATGTAAACAAAGAGTACTTTAACAAGTTTTCCTGCTAATATTATGAACTAGAGACGTGTATTACAACAAAGTAAACAAAGAATACTTTGACAAGTTTTCCTGCTAATATTATGTACTAAAGATGTGTATTACAACAATTGTAAACAAAGAGTACTTTGACAAGTTTTAATGCTAATATTATGTACTAGAGACGTATATTACAACAAATGTACACAAGTAGTACTTTGACAAGTTTTAATGTTAACATTATGTACTAGAGATGTGTATTACAACAAATGTAAACAAGGAGTACTTTGACAAGTTTTAATGCTAACATTATGTACTAGAGATGTGTATTACAACTAATGTAAACAAAGAGTACTTTGACAAGTTTTAATGCTAGCATTATGTACTAGAGATGTGTATTACAACAAATCTAAACAAAGAGTACTTTGACAAGTTTTTCTGCTAATATTATGAACAAGAGACGTGTATTACAACAAATGTAAACAAAGAGTACTTTGACAAGTTTTCCTGCTAATATTATGTATTAGAGATGTGTATTACAACTAATGTAAACAAAGAGTACTTTGACAAGTTTTGCTGCTAATATTATGTACTAGAGACGTACAGTTTATTACAACAAATGTACACAAAGAGTACTTTGACAAGTTTTAATGTTAACATTATGTACTAGAGACGTATATTACAACAAATGTACACAAGTAGTACTTTGACAAGTTTTAATGTTAACATTATGTACTAGAGATGTGTATTACAACAAATGTAAACAAAGAGTACTTTAACAAGTTTTCCTGCTAATATTATGTACTAGAGTCGTGTATTACAAAAAATGTACACAAAGAGTACTTTGACAAGTTTTAATGCTAATATTATGTACTAGAGATGTGTATTACAACAAATGTACACAAAGAGTACTTTGACAAGTTTTAATGCTAATATTATGTACTAGAGATGTGTATTACAACAAATGTACACAAAGAGTACTTTGACAAGTTTTAATGCTAACATTATGTACTAGAGATGTGTATTACAACAAATGTAAACAAAGAGTACTTTGACAAGTTTTCCTGCTAATATTGTGAACTAGAGGCGTGTATTACAACAAATGTACACAAAGAGTACTTTGACAAGTTTTAATGCTAATATTATGTACTAGAGATGTGTATTACAACATATGTACAAAAAGAGTACTTTGACAAGTTTTAATGCTAATATTGTGTACTAGAGATGTGTATTACAACAAATGTACACAAAGAGTACTTTGACAAGTTTTCCTGCTAATATTATAAACTTGAGACGTGTATTACAACAAAGTAAACAAAGAGTACTTTGACAAGTTTTCCTGCTAATATTATGTACTAGAGGCGTGTATAACAACAAATGTAAACAAGGAGTACTTTGACAAGTTTTAATGCTAATATTGTGTACTAGAGATGTGTATTACAACAAATGTACACAAAGAGTACTTTGACAAGTTTTCCTGCTAATATTATAAACTTGAGACGTGTATTACAACACAGTAAAGAAAGAGTACTTTGACAAGTTTTCCTGCTAATATTATGTACTAGAGGCGTGTATAACAACAAATGTAAACAAGGAGTACTTTGACAAGTTTTAATGCTAATATTGTGTACTAGAGATGTGTATTACAACAAATGTACCTAAATAGTACTTTGACAAGTTTAAATGCTAATATTATGTATTAGAGATGTGTATTACAACAAATGTAAACAAATAGTACTTTGACAAGTTTTCCTGCTAATATTATGCACTAGAGATGTGTATTACAACAAATGTACACAAGTAGTACTTTGACAAGTTTAAATGCTAATATTATGTACTAGAGGCGTGTATAACAACAAATGTAAACAAAGAGTACTTTGACAAGATTCCCTGCTAATATTATGTACTAGAGACGTGTATTACAACAAATGTAAACAAAGAGTACATTAACAAGTTTTACTGCTAATATTATGAACTAGAGACATGTATTACAACAAATGTACATAAGTAGTACTTTGACAAGTTTTAATGCTAACTTTATGTACTAGAGATGTGTAGTACACCAAATGTACACAAAGAGTACTTTGACGAGTTTTAATGCTAATATTATGTACTAGAGATGTGTATTACAACAAATGTACACTAAGAGTACTTTGACAAGTTTAAATGCTAATATTATGTACTAGAGGCGTGTATAACAACAAATGTAAACAAAGAGTACTTTGACAAGATTCCCTGCTAATATTATGTACTAGAGACGTATATTACAACAAAAGTACACAAAGAGTACTTTGACGCGATTTTAGTGGTTTATCAAGATGTTGTGTTGTATCGATCGGACTTTTAAGAAGAACACACGCGAGTTGCTAGTTAGCAGTTAGCAGCTAGCAACTCCGTCAAATTGTTGCCTTTTTCCACCCGACAAGCGACAAAACAGAAGAATGTTCGGTCCCCGGAGGACCGGCGACCGAGGCTCGTCTCCCCGACGCGGAAGCCGAGCGTGGCGGACTTTGACACGGCAGGACAACGCATGCTCAGACGCTCCAGCATCTCCCGAGCATCGCGCTCAGCGGCTTCTAAAGTCGCCCCGGCGGCGCCTCCGCCGCCCACAAGCGGCCTTCGCCGACAAGCACGGCCGCTCACCTCGTTCCGCAGCGGGTCCAGCTTGTAGACGGTCTGCAGCTGCTTCCTGAGCCGCATCGCTATGGCCATCGGACCTTGTTCCGCCATCTTTGGGAAGTGAGCGAACTTCCGGGTAAACCGGAAGTGTGCACCTCGAAGGAGGCGGGTCTTATAGACATCTTATAAATAGACGTCGGCCGCCGGAAGCGGAAGTGAACCAAGGAGCGGTGGCTGACAGTGAGAGTGTCTGGAAGCTTTTTGGCGGTGGAGCATAAAGTGATTTGTGAGTGGATGGAGATGGAAGTAGTGAGGGGATGTATGAGGAAGGTATGGACATGGATAGGACTAGAGGGGGGAGAGGAAAGAAGGGGAGAGGAGGGCATGAAGGAAAGTTGAGTTCATAAAGAGTGAAGGAATAGAAAAGAGGAACAAGATTATGGAAGATACCTGCAAGATCATATATAAATGTAAATCAGATCAAGACATGAACGACATTAGTTTGATGACACTGGTTAAAGGATGAAAAAGGACATTGGAGAGGTGGATTGATTGATTGATTGGAATTTTTATTAGTAGATTGCACATGGACAGAATTTCTAGGCGCAGTCAGGGCGTTGAGGGTATCTGGTTTGGTGGCTGCAGGATTAGGTCTCTGCTTTTTGCAGATGATGTGGTCCTGATGGCTTCATCTGGCCAGGATCTTCAGCTCTCACTGGATCGGTTCGCAGCCGAGTGTGAAGCGACTGGGATGGGAATCAGCACCTCCAAATCCGAGTCCATGGTTCTCGCCCGGAAAAGGGTGGAGTGCCATCTCCGGGTTGGGGAGGAGATCTTGCCCCAAGTGGAGGAGTTCAAGAACCTCGGAGTCTTGTTCACGAGTGGGGGAAGAGTGGATTGTGAGATAGACAGGCGGATCGGTGCGGCGTCTTCAGTAATGCGTACGCTGTATCGATCCGTTGTGGTGAAGAAGGAGCTGAGCCGGAAGGCAAAGCTCTCGATTTACCGGTCGATCTACGTTCCCATCCTCACCTATGGTCATGAGCTTTGGGTCATGACCGAAAGGACAAGATCAAGGGTGCAAGCGGCCGAAATTAGTTTCTTCCGCCGGGTGGCGGGGCTCTCCCTTAGAGATAAAGTGAGAAGCTCTGTCATCCGGGGGGAGCTCAAAGTAAAGCCGCTGCTCCTCCACATGGAGAGGAGCCAGATGAAGTGGTTCAGGCATCTGGTCAGGATGCCACCCGATCGCCTCCCTCGGGAGGTGTTTAGGGCATGTCCGACCGGTAGGAGGCCACGGGAAAGACCCAGGACACGTTGGGAAGACTATGTCTCCCGGCTGGCCTGGGAACGCCTCGGGATCCCCCGGGAGGAGCTGGACGAAGTGGCTGGGGAGAGGGAAGTCTGGGCTTCCCTGCTTAAGCTGCTGCCCCCGTGACCCGACCTCGGATAAGCGGAAGAAGATGGATGGATGGATGGATGGAAGTACATTATTGTTATTATTCATTATGAATAGTGCTATTTCTATTGGTATTTGTGTTGCTCCATTTGTAGTGTAAAAATGTTCATTGTCATTTCTGTATTATTATTTATTTCACTAACTGCTTCTTTGCTATCACTTTTACCATCATATTTGTACATATCCTATTTGCTGACGTTGTTCTATTGTTGTTGTTGTTATTGTTATTGTTGTGTTTGCTGTTGTTGTTGTTGTCTCTCTGTCTTATCCCCCTCTTGTCCCCACAATTTCCCCGTCTGTCTTCTTTTTTTCCTCTTTCTGTCCCCTCCTGCTGCGGCCCGGCTGCACCAAATGATAATATAAATACATTTAATAAAGTTAAATACAAATAAGGCAACAAGAGAAGTATCCCACACTTCTCTTTTGTAAAGTAAATCTGAACAGCCGATATGGGCATCTACATCAACTATATCAGTGGTTCTCAAATGGGGGTACGCGTACCCCTGGGGGTACTTGAAGGTATGCCAAGGGGTACGTGAGATTTTTTTTAAATATTCTAAAAATAGCAACAATTCAAAAATCCTTTATAAATATATTTATTGAATAATACTTCAACAAAATATGAATGTAAGTTCATAAACTCAGGTTTCTCACTAAAATGTCGGTCAAAAAGAACCGTGGAAAGAAATGCAACAATGCAATATTCAGTGTTGGCAGCTAGATTTTTTTTGTGGACATGTTCCATAAATATCGATGTTAAAGATTTCTATTTTTGTGAAGAAATTTTTAGAATTAAGTTCATGAATCCAGATGGATCTCTATAACAATCCCCAAAGAGGGCACTTTAAGTTGATGATTTCTTCTGTTGTAGAAATCTTTATTTATAATTGAATCACTTGTTTATTTTTCAACAAGTTTTTAGTTATTTTTTATATCTTTTATTCCAAATAGTTCAAGAAAGACCACTACAAATGAGCAATAGTTTGCACTGTTATACAATTTAATAAGTCAGAAACTGATGACATAGTGCTGTATTTTACTTATTTATCTCTTTTTTTTTCAACCAAAAATGCTTTGCTCTGATTAGGGGGTACTTGAATTCAAAAAAATGTACACAGGGGGTACATCACTGAAAAAAGGTTGAGAACCACTGAACTATATGACTGGCCTGAGAAGCTGGACAGGACAACAAAAAGTGAAAAAAAAATGTTGTAAATATAAGCATATAAGTCACTATTTACTCAACCTAGATACTGTTCTCTATCAATGACTATGCAGTATATCTTACATATTGATGAAAATGAAAACATATATAGATCCGTTATTCCCAAAGAAACTAGCGTTCATAAATATCATCGTATATATCTGTAATAGTGTGACGTTGTTGCGCTATATTATGAACTAGACAGGGTGTTATATTTTATTTTGAAGTATCGCTTTTATTTTTGAAGAATCAGATGTCCGGAGCGGGAAAGTGTCTTCGCGGTTCTTTTGTACTTCCTCTTGCTTCCGACGTTTGAGTTGAAAGGTAATTGTCACTAATTGCTCCGTGTTTCTGTTTTAAATATTCATCCTAAACGTTCTTAAATACTTGAAAAGTTAACACAATAATGTTGTGGGTACTAGTGAGGTGTTGTATTGAGTGATTTTTTTCCAAAATGTTGCTAATTAAGACGTTGAGCGTCGAATGTGTAAATTGTTTGACGAATGACGCATGGTCTTTACGCCACACAGGAGCAGAAATCAGTCCGCCAGAACGCTGAGGCCTGTGGGTGTGTTTTGTGTTTCCAACACAGGTAGGTGGACTTGTCCATTATTATTTTTTTCTGATAAAATGTTTTTGTTCATGTAATTTATTATATTATTATTTTTATACGAATGAATGTTTGTGTTGCTTCCTCTTGTTTCGGACGTTTGAGCTGGAAGGAGCAGAAATTAGTCCGCCAGAAAGCTTAGACCTGTGGGTGGGTGGGTGTGTTTTGTGTTTCCAACACAGGTATGTGGACTTGTGCATTATTATTTTTTTCTGATAAAACGTTTTTGTTCATGTAATTTATTATATTATTATTTTTATACGGAGGTGGGTAGAGTAGCCAGAAATTGTACTCAAGTAAGAGTACTGTTACTTTAGAGATTTATTACTCAAGTAAAAGTAAGGAGTAGTCACCCAAATATTTACTTGAGTAAAAGTAAAAAGTATGTTGTAAAAAAACTACTCAAGTACTGAGTAACTGATGAGTAACATACACACACATATCATATATATATATATATATATATATATATATATATATATATATATATATATATATATATATATATATATATATATACACACACACACACACACATATATATATATATATATATATATATATATATATATATACACACACACACACACACACACACATATATATATATATATATATATATATATATATATATATATATATACATACATACATTGATATATACAGTATATAATTTATATTTTTTTTTTTTGCCGTTTTTGTTTACATGTTAATAGTGTTTTAATGAATATACATGCATGTTTAACACATATAGATTCCTTTCTTTCATGAAGACAAGAATATAAGTTGGTGTATTACCTGATTCTGATGACTTGCATTGATTGTAATCAGACAGTAGTGATGACAAACGTCCACGTTTTCAAATGGAGGAGAAAAAAAGTTCCTCCTTTCTGTCTAATACCACATGAAAGTGGTTGGTTTTTGGCATCTTATATGTCCAGCTTCCATATTCGTTTTTATACACTTTACAAGAAATACATTGGCGGCAAACTCCGTAGCTTGCTAGCTTGTTTGCGCTGGCTTTCGAAGACTCTTATTTTGAAAGCGCAGGCGCGATGGAGCGGCACTTTTATTGTGAAGACAGGAACTGTGCAGTCAGTCTTTAGGCTTTTGACGTGATGTACGGTTGAAATAAAAAATTGTCTTTTTTCCTTCACACTTTTGATTGATTGGTTGAAACTTGTATTAGTAGATTGCACAGTACAGTACATATTCCGTACAATTGACCACTAAATGGTAGCACCCCAATAAGTTTTTCAACTTGTTTAAGTCAGGTCATGTGACTCCTGGCTCTGTTTGATTGGTCCAACGTCACCAGTGACTGCATCTGATTGGTGGAACGGAGTGAACGTCACCAGTGACTGTATTTGTTGAAACGCAGGCACTATGACAGAACAAAACAAACAAAGCGTGCATTAACAGATCGATAAAAATTAGTAGCAAGTAGCGAGTTGAATGTAGATAAAAGTAGCGTTTCTTCTCTATAAATATACTCAAGTAAAAGTAAAAGTATGTTGCATTAAAACTACTCTTAGAAGTACAATTTATCCCAAAAGTTACTCAAGTAGATGTAACGGAGTAAATGTAGCGCGTTACTACCCACCTCTGTTTTTATACAAATGAATGTTTGTGTTACTTCCTCTTGTTTCGGACTTTTGAGCTGGAAGGAGCAGAAATTAGTCCGCCATTAAGCTTAGACCTGTGGGTGGGTTGGAGGTGGACTTTTGAGCTGGAAGGAGCACAAATTAGTCCCCCAGAAAGCTTAGACCTGTGGGTGGGTGTGTTTTGTGTTTCCAACACAGGTCACCAATAAATGGTGAAACGACGGCATGGGGAAGTGTCTTTTATTTATTTTTTTAAATTACACAACGCAGACTACGACTCACTACATATCTAATTTCTTTAAAACCAATGTCTTAGAAAAATATATCACTCTTGAATCTACACAGTAGTTAATACCATGATCAATGTTAATTAAAAACTAAATGTGGGATATAAATAATAATGGAAGTATAATTGTTTGTATATAGTATATCATTGGTGGAAAGGTTTAACATGTGTACAAGGATATTTCACATGCCTTTACTGTGTATATAATTGAACATTATTTATGTTGTGTACAATGTGTATTTATAATATGTTGTGAAAAGGAAATTTCATAATTTTTGGAAGCTCATCTTGTATTTGACATTGTTTATAGGGTTTGCATACCTGCCAACTACTCAGGTTTTCCCGTAATTAGTACGGTTTTCATCAACCTATGTTACGGTTGCAGTGATAAAAAATACGGTTTTTCATTAATTAAAAAAATTTTTTTTTTTTTTAATGTGCGCGGCTATTTATAGCACCGCTGCCAAGCACGAGGCACCTGTTGCCATTGTTTCCAAACGATTGAACGATCATGGAATCAGCCGGAGAAAAATCGCAAACGAGTCTTAAACCGAAAAGAAAACTGCAGTCATTCCGTGAAGAATATTCAAAAGCCTATCCGGGATTAATTATCCGTTCCAAAAAGGGTGAAAACTACGTGAATTGCACCTTGTGCAGACAAGATTTTTCGATCGGACACGGAGGAATTAGCGATGTAAAAGACCACGTTGGGACAAAAAAACACAAGTCTAATGCCGTTGCTAGCGATACAAGTGGAAAACGTTCAACGTTTTTCGTCGCCCAAACAGATTCTTTGGATGTGATAAATGCCAAAGTTTTATTTACGGAGGCAATAATTGAGCAAACAAAAAGGTAATGACACCAATGTTATCTATTGGAATTGTTTAGTACTGTTATACTGTTAAAAGTGTTTATACTATTTATGCTTTCAAGTCCAAGTTGAAGAAATCTTGTTAAATGTTGACAGTATAACTACCAAAATACAGAAGTATGTCCTTAATATTTTTGCAGTGCTATTTCTGTTGAAAAGTTAAAATGATTACATTAGAGATGTGATGTGCCACTTTTCAAGTGTCTGATGGCTTAAATTAATTTTCATGAATTTTTCATATTTTGAATTCTTTTGAAAGGCTTACAAAAAAACTACATTTGAATTGTAATTCCATGCTATTGACAGGACTATTAATTTTAATGAAGTTAGCTTACCATGTTTACAGTATGATAATTGTGATAGAAATGTGAATTTTAGGCACAGAATATTTTTTACAATTGAACAAGGCAGTAGATTATACAAGCTTGGACAGCAAGTTAATAATGACACCAATTTTTTTTTAATGGAATTGTTTAGTACTGTTTTACCATTTGTTTACTGTAAAAAGTATTTATACTTTCAATTAACAAATTAAAGTCTTGTGAAAGGTTGACAGGATAACTGGCATTAACTGTCAAAATAATTTCAAACTATTGAAGTTAGCTTACAGAATAAACATGTCAATCAACCCATATGATTTTTGCTGTAATATTTTTGTTTTGAAAAGTCACTGTGACTGATAGAAAAGTGATGGTTTTAGCAACATTTTAACCTGTCTGAATGCAATCAATCATTTTGCGTCGGGGGGCGAAGCCTTAACCCCCCACCAGGACTTTGTCCTGGACCTACTGGGGCCTGCGGCCCCTGGACCCTGGCTACTAGGTTTTTCTGATTTCAAAAGTTGGCAGGTATGGGTTAGGCGCAATAAGTGTTCAACTTCAGCCTAAACCCTTTCGGTCTGCAACATTTTTAATTTATGAATGTACAACTGTTTGTTTATGTAAAACTGTTTGTTTATTCTGTTGACCATTGACCGAAGAAATAATAAACTAACTAACTAATTATAACAGAAATGTTGTCAGGCACATATGAATAAAATGACATGAAAGTAGATGCCTTTTCCGCAAGTCTACTCTCGACGTTGTAATAGTATTATTAGTACTACTAGTAGTAAAAGTAATGTTTGTCATTGTAACTTTTATGATACAATTCCACTTTAAAAGACTATTCAAGTGCACTTTGAACCTTGCAAACTGGCTCGTGCAGAAATAACTTAATGAACAATATTACACATCCTACTAATTGTTTCTTATGATGGAAATAAAACAACACTAGAGACAATATGACTATTCCCATGCACTCCAAATGCTCTTATTATTCTACTTCTAAAGTGTTAATACTTAACATTAGAAACTGTTCTTTTTTTTTACACTTTCATTACTGGAAATGTAATATTGAATATGAATATATGATATGATTTGTTTGAGAGTCAAAGACGCTTCGATCCGTGTGTGCTCACTGGTCCAACATTTATTTAACAACTAAATCACTTTTATAAATATTACTAATTCAATAAACACAAAACATTCCCAACTAAATCACTTTTGTAAGTGTTCATAAAGAAAATATGGAACATGATATATTATATCTGACATACATTATGTTCTTAGTGATCAAACTTTTAATGAACACCAAAAATTCCTCTCCAAAGTGTTGCGGAGACATCAGTCCAAGCATTACAGAAGAAAACAACTTAATTTATGACACAAATGATATTGTCTTCTCTCTGCGTGTCTGCTTTAAACCAAGCGTACAGTAGAGGGCGCTCTAAGCCCGCACAACGGTGGTACTACGACTGTAGTTGGTTTAAAACTGGCATGATTGTGATCACATGGCCTACTATTCTCCTTATTGAGCTCCTATTAGTGTGCTTGATGATGTCATAGTAAAACTAAATGAAGATTAGATGTGTTCCAGCTCTGTGCTATCAAACACAAGAGTGTGTTCTCCAGGAAACATCGTGAGTCCTGGAGGACTCAAAAGAGTTTGTTAGGACTGCATTATTGTATCATATTCTGTTATTAATGCTCACAGATATCATTTATGTTGGAGGCAACATAACCGTGTCCTTCCAAACCTTCGCTTTCTCCTCACACACAACGCTATAGAAATAAAGACCTTGGTGCTGGCTTCTAAAGCACAGGTGTCAAACTCAAGGCCATCATTTAACGTGGCCAGTGAAAACCTGAAATTAAAATGCGTCTTTTCTCACTAAAAGTATTAAACTTTCCATTTTGAAAGAAAAATACATGTACTGCGTGCGATTTCATGTACTGAACTTGATCTAATATTGCTACAAATATTATATTATCATATATTCCCAACATTGTTTTGTTCAAATCTAAATACATACTTAAAGTTCTGCTTGATTGATGATTATCCATCAAATTGTACACCATTAAATTATTTTTACAGTAAAAAACTGGGAGCCCAGTCGGCAGAATTTCACTGTGAAAGAAAAAATAAACTTTGGTCAAGTATTTCCATTTCCATGTACCGTATTTTTCGGATTATAAATAGCTCCGGAGTATAAATCGCACCGGCCGAAAATGCATTATAAAGAAGGAAAAAAACATATACGTCGCACTAGAGCATAAGTTGCATTTTTTGGGGGAAATTTATTTGATAAAATCCAACACCAAGAATAGACATTTGAAAGGCCATTTAAAATAAATAAAGAATAGTGAACAACAGGCTGAATAAGTTGTACGTTATATGACACATAAATAACCAACTGAGAAGGTGCCTGGTATGTTAACGTAACATTATGGTAAGAGTCATTCAAATAACTATAACATATAGAACATGCTCTGCGATGAGGTGGCGACTTGTCCAGGGTGTACCCCGCCTTCCGCCCGATTGTAGCTGAGATAGGCTCCAGCGCCCCCCGCGACCCCAAAAGGGAATAAGCGGTAGAAAATGGATGGATGGATATAGAACATGCTATACGTTTACCAAACAATCTGTCACTCCTAATCGCTAAATCCCATGAAATCTTATACGTCTAGTCCAGTGGTTCTTAACCTTGTTGGAGGTACCGAACCCCACCAATTTCATATGCGCATTCACCAAACCCTTAAAATAAAATGTTTTTTTCAAATTCAAGACAAAGTTATATGTTTTTGGTAACATGGGGAACATATTCTAAGTAACAAATACTTAATTTAGAGTTATTTGGACACTAGAGGAACATATTCTAAGTAACAAAGACTTCATTTAGAGTTTTTTGGACACTAGGGGAACATATTCTAAGTAACAAAGACTTCATTTAGAGTTTTTTGGACACTAGGGGATAGAGATGCGCGGTTTGCGGGCACAACCGCGGAGTCCGCGGATTATCCGCGGATCGGGCGGATGAAATTAAAAAAAATTAGATTTTAAATAGATTCAGGCGGGTGGCAGTTAAACCAATTCGGAAATATATATACATAGTTAAATGTTACCCACATACGAAAAACGAGCAGGCACCTGCTGCATATGCCACAACAGAAGAAAAAAAGATGGACACTTTTACGGAGCGGAGAAGGGACGCCTCGCCGGGGTCCGGGACCGAGACCCCTTCCCCCGAGAGGGCCCCACCGGGAGCCGTAGCTGAGGAGATCCGCGAGAAGGGCCCGACGCACGTCCAGGGTCACCACCGCGCCCACCGCACGACACCCCGCCTCGTCCGCCTTCGCCGCGGCCAGCGTCACGCGCAGCAGGTAAGCAGCTTACCTGCCCGCCACCCCCGTGGCCGGGGGCTCGTAACAGGGGTCACTCCGCGCGCTCCGCCCGCGCAGCTTACCTGCCCGCCACTCCTGTTGCCGGGGGCGCGTAACAGGGGTCACTCCGCGCGCAGTGCGCTCACGAAAGGGGTGGGGCTCACCCTGGTTGATATAGACAGCAGGACGGTGGCCATGGAAGTTGGAACCCGCTAAGGAGTGTGTAACAACCCACCTGCCGAATCAACTAGCCCTGAAAATGGATGGCGCTGGAGCGTCGGGCCCATACCCGGCCGTCGCCGGCAGCGAGACGCGCTTGGAGATGCGCTCAGCGCGGCTCCCATATGATTGCGCACTGGTGTGCGTCTGGGTCGTGACAGCGTGGCACGCGAATGTCTGTGCTGCATTGGATCAGTCTCCTTTCTTTAACAGGCAAAAGCTTTATAACCTCACTAATGCCTTGCATCGTCTATATTAGATATATAACAACGGGCGGGTGCGGTTCTGATCAAATGTTACATCGGATGGTTGACGACTTTCTGATGCGGTTGCGGATTAAATAATTGCCTATCCGCGCATCTCTACTAGGGGAACATATTCTAAGTAACAAAGACTTAATTTAGAGTTTATTGGACACTAGGGGAACATATTCTAAGTAACAAAGACTTAATTTAGAGTTTTTGGACACTAGGAGAACATATTCTTAGTAACAAAGACTAAATTTAGAGTTATTTGGACACTAGGAGAACATATTCTAAGGAACAAAAAACGAATAAGGCATTAATAAGTACTTAATAATGACTAGTTAAGAGCCAATATGTTACTAATTTGCATGTTAATAAGCAACTAATTAATGGTGAATATGTTCCACATACTAAAGTGTTACCATGTTTTTTTACTGGTGCACAAAATGAACCGTGCATGAACATCACCTTGTTCAAAGAACAAAACCAACACAGTACATAAACTCACAACAAATTACACACCTGCAAATCAGTCAGCTGTTGCTGTATCCATAATACGCCGATAGGGAGAAGTTTGTATTTACACGATGAGTTGGGTTTGTTTTGACCTGCGCCGAACCCCTGAGCCCGACTCACCGAACCCCTAGGGTTCGATTGAACCCAGGTTAAGAACCACTGGTCTAGTCTCTTACGTGAATGAGCTAAATAATAATATTTGATATTTTACGGTAATGTGTTGATAATTTCACACATAAATCGCTCCATGAGGTCAGGATGGAGCTTAGGTCTTTTGAGCAGAGGATGAATAACCGCTTTCATGAATGCTAGAGGAACAGTGCCAGAGGAAAGTGATAAGTTTATAATGTGTGTTGGATGCCTTGTGCCAAAAAGACGCACAGCAGAGCATCAATTGGTGTTAGTGGAATGTGAGTTCACACAAACAACTTATGTCCTTTACTAGCCTCTGTGGGAGCAATCAGTGCAATTATGATTGTGATTTTTACTACTTTTGTTTTAGGAATGTGGCTGTTGACACAAATAGTGGCCTCTGTGGAAGCAATCAGAGCATGCAGAGCTGAGCTGCAGCTTTGCTCCGTCAATTAAGTGGCAAGTTTGGAACGACTCCAGCAGCGTACTTGCTAGCATAATCCATGTAGCCTTGTTAGCATAACTGTACTTGCTAGCATAATCCATGTAGCCTTGTTAGCATAGCTGTACTTGCTACCATAATCGATGTAGCGTTGTTAGCATAGCTGTACTTGCTAGCATAATCCATGTAGCGTTGTTAGCATAACTGTACTTGCTAGCATAATCCATGTAGCCTTGTTAGCATAGCTGTACTTGCTAGCATAATCGATGTAGCGTTGTTAGCATAGCTGTACTTGCTAGCATAATCCATGTAGCGTTGTTAGCATAACTGTACTTGCTAGCATAATCCATATAGCGTTGTTAGCATAACTGTACTTGCTAGCATAATCCATGTAGCGTTGTTAGGATAACTGTACTTGCTAGCATAATCCATGTAGCGTTGTTAGCATAACTGTACTTGCTAGCATGATCCATGTAGCGTTGTTAGCATAGCTGTACTTGCTAGCATAATCCATGTAGCGTTGTTAGCATAACTGTACTTGCTAGCATAATCCATGTAGCGTTGTTATCATAACTGTACTTGCTAGCATAATCCATGTAGCATTGTTAGCATAGCTGTACTTGCTAGCATAATCCATGTAGCATTGTTAGCATAGCTGTACTTGCTAGCATAATCCATATAGCGTTGTTAGCATAACTGTACTTGCTAGCATAATCGATGTAGCGTTGTTAGCATAGCTGTACTTGCTAGCATAATCCATGTAGCGTTGTTAGCATAACTACTTGCTAGCATAATCCATGTAGCGTTGTTACCATAGCTGTACTTGCTAGCATAATCAATGTAGCATTGTTATAATGACTGTACTTGCTAGCATAATCCATGTAGCGTTGTTAGCATAACTGTACTTGCTAGCATAATCCATGTAGCATTGTTAGCATAGCTGTACTTGCTAGCATAATCCATGTAGCATTGTTAGCATAGCTGTACTTGCTAGCATAATCCATATAGCGTTGTTAGCATAACTGTACTTGCTAGCATAATCGATGTAGCGTTGTTAGCATAGCTGTACTTGCTAGCATAATCCATGTAGCGTTGTTAGCATAACTACTTGCTAGCATAATCCATGTAGCGTTGTTACCATAGCTGTACTTGCTAGCATAATCAATGTAGCATTGTTATAATGACTGTACTTGCTAGCATAATCCATGTAGCGTTGTTAGCATAACTGTACTTGCTAGCATAATCCATGTGGTAAAAAAAAAGAATAACTGTACTTGCTAGCATAATCCATGTAGCGTTGTTAGCATAACTGTACTTGCTAGCATAATACATGTAGCATTGTTAGCATAACTGCTTGCTAGCATAATCCACGTAGCGTTGTTAGTATAACTGTACTTGCTAGCACAATCCATGAATATGAGAAAAGTCGGACATGTTGGAAGAACATGAAAAGAGTCGGACATGTTGGAGGAACGTCAGAAGAGTCGGACATGTTGGAGGAACGTCAGAAGAGTCGGACATGTTGGAGGATCGTCAGAAGAGTCGGATATGTTGGAGGATCGTCAGAAAAGTCGGACATGTTAGAGGAACATCATAAAAGTCGGACATTTTGGACAAATGTGACAAGAGTCTGAGGTGTTGGGGAAATGTCAGAAGAGTCTGACATGTTGGAGGAACGTCAGAAGAGTCGGACATTTTGGAGGAATGTCATAAGAGGCTGACATGTTGGAGGAACGTGAGAAGAGTCGGACATTTTGGAAGACAGTGAGAAAAGTCGGACATGTTGGAAGAACGTGAAAAGAGTCGGACATGTTGGAGGAACATGAGAAGAGTCGGACTTGTTAAGGAACGTCAGAAAAGTTGGACATGTTGGAAGAACATGAGAAGAATCGGACATGTAGGAGGAACGTGAGAAACCTCTTGGCACAGTGCCCTGAAAATGAGAAAGGGATGAGAAAACATCATCATGTTCCTTTGTGGAGTGGCGGGGGCGGCGGCGCTTCCTTTTCTGCTGATTGTTGTGCCGTCATCCTCTTAGACGGCCGTGAAGATCAAGATGGCCGTGCTCAGATTAGGAGAGCGTGCACCGAGGAGATGGAGGCGCGTGACAACGCCGAAGAGCGTGACCCGACTTTTTGCGTGTCTTGAGCTTCAAAGCTTTCACGCCACGCAATGCTGGTGGTAACCATGACAACCAAGCCTGATTAAGTATTATACCATAGTCATTTAGGCCAAATCAGTAAGCCTGATATGATCTGCTGTGATCAAATGTACTCTGGTGCAACACTTCTACACACGAACACACACACACACCTCTGACATCTCCGAGTGACATAAAGCTTTTATCAGGATGCTGACCTGGCGGCCATGTTGGAAGAAGACTTGTCCAGGTGAAGAGTAAAGGCACAGGTGAGCTTTCTATTGTGTAATATCCATCCATCCATTTTCTACTGCTTGTCCTTTTTGGGTTCGCAGGGAGTGCCATTTTTTATTAAATTACACAATATATAATATCTGTTATTATATTACACAATATATAACATTTGTTATTATATTACACAATATATAATAAACACTATAATGCCAAACGTATTTGGCCACCCATCCAAATGATGAGAATCAGGTGACCTAATGAGAATCACTAATCACTTGGCCCGGCCACAGGTGTATAAAATCAAGCACTTAGGCATGGAGACTGTTTCTACAAACATTTGTGAAAGAAGTGGCCACTCTCAGTGATTTCCAGCATGGAACTGTCATAGGATGCCACCTGTGCAACAAATCCAGTCGTGAAATTTCCTCCCTCCTAAATATTCCAAAGTCAACTGTCGGCTTTATTATAAGAAAAGTGAAGAGTTTGGGAACAACAGCAACTCAGCCACCAAGTGGTAGGCCACGTAAACTGACAGAGAGGAGTCAGCAGATGCTGAAGCGCATAGTGCTACAGAGCTCCAAACTTCATGTGACCTTCCTATTAGCCCACGTACAGTACACAGAGAGCTATATGGAATGGGTTTCCATGGCCGAGCAGCTGCATCTAAGCCATACATCACCAAGTCCAATGCAAAACGTGGGATGCAGTGGTGTAAAGCACGTCACCACTGAACTCTAGAGCAGTGGAGACACCTTCTCTGGAGTGATGAATCACACTTTTCCATCTGGCAATCTGATATCTGGGTTTGGGGGCTGCAAGGAGAACACTACATTTCGGACTGCATTGTGCCGAGTGTAAAATTTAGTGGAGGAGGAATTATGGTGTGGGGTTGTTTTTCGGAGTTGGGCTTGGCCCCTTAGTTCCAGTGAAAGGAACTTTGAATGTTCCAGGATTCCAAAACATTTTGGACAATTCCATTCTCCCAACCTTGTGGGAACAGTTTGGAACAGTCCCCTTCCTCTTCCAACATGACTGTGCACCAGTGCACAAAGCAAGGTCCATAAAGACATGGATAACAGAGTCTGGTGTGGATGAACTTGACTGGCCTGCACAGAGTCCTGACCTGAATCCGAACAGAGACTGAGAGCCAGGCCTTCCTGACCAACATCAGTGTGTGACGTTATCAATGCGCTTTTGGAAGAATGGTGGAAAATTCCTATAAACACACTCCACAACCTTGTGGACAGCCTTCCCAGAAGAGTTGAAGCTACAATAGCAGCAAAAGGTGGACCCACATCATATTGAACCCTATGGGTTAGGAATGGGATGGCACTTCAAGTTCATATGCGAGTCAAGGCAGGTGGCCAAATACTTTTGGCAATATAGTGTATGTTATCATGATACATAATATATAAAAGCTGTTAGTATATTACACAATATAAAATATTGACCTTGTGTTGAATGATAAATGTGAGCTTTGGTGGCGTTATGACGTCTGTGTTGAATCTTACAAGTGAGTTTGATGGCGTTATGACATCTGTGTTGAATCTTATCTATGACACACGTTAGTACACACACACACGTGAATTGGATTGCACACACATTGATATACAGACACACATTAGTAAACACAAGGGATAAGCGGTAGAAAGTGGTAGAAAATGGATGGATGGATGCTAATTGGATTACACACACAGATTGATATACAGACACACACTAGTAAAACACGTGAATTGGATTACATTTTTTGATATACAGACACACACATTAGTACACACACACATAAATTGGATTAAACACAGATTGATATACAGACACACACATTAGTACACACACACACATGAATTGGATTACATTTTTTGGTATACAGACACACAGTACACGCACACAGGTGAATTGGATTACACACACATGTTGATATACAGACATACACATTAATACACACATGAGAATTGGATTAAACACGCAAATTGATATACAAACACATTAGTACACACACGTGAATTGAATTACACTCACACACAGATTGATATACCGACACACATTAGTACACACACACATGTGAATTGGTTTACACACACATATTGATATACAGACACACACATTAGTAAACACACACGCGCAAATTGGATTACACACACAGATTGATATACAGACACACACATTAGTACACACACGTGAATTGGATTACACACGCACACATTGATATACAGACACACACATTAGTAAACACAAGGGATAAGCGGTAGAAAATGGATGGATGGATGCTAATTATATTACACACAGATTGATATACAGACACACACATTGATACACAGACACGTGAATTGGATTACATTTTTTGATATACAGTTACACTTTACACAGGTGAATTGGATTACACACATATTGATATACAGACACACACATTAGTAAACACACACGCGCAAATTGGATTACACACACAGATTGATATACAGACACACACATTAGTACACACACACACACACACGTGAATTGGATTACACACGCACACATTGATATACAGACACACATTAGTAAACACAAGGGATAAGCGGTAGAAAATGGATGGATGGATGCTAATTATATTACACACAGATTGATATACAGACACACATTGGTACACACACACGTGAATTGGATTAAATTTTTTGATATACAGTTACACAGTACACACAGGTGAATTGGATTACACACATATTGATATACAGACACACACATAAGTACACGCACACAGGTGAATTGGATTACACACATTGATTTACAAATGCACACATTAGTACACACACGTAAATTGGATTACACGTAAATTGATATACAAACACACACATTAGTACACACACGTGAATTGGATTACACACACACAGATTGATATGCCGACACATTAGCACACACGTGAATTGGGTTACACACACATATTGATATACAGACACACACAGTAAACACATGTGAATTGGATTACACACACATTGATATACAGACACACACAGTAAACACATGTGAATTGGATTACACACACAGATTGGGATACACATTTACAAATTATTTTGCTCCAATAATATTTCCATGCCAGTTGAATGTAAACAAAGACAGTATGATAACAAGATGTTGACAAAACAAGACCAACAACTTTTGTGTGTGTGTGTGTGTGTGTGTGTGTGATACACACAGTGATGAGCTTCAATCAGCGTGTTACATTATTTCCTGAGTGTCCTTCTAAGAAGAACTTAGAAGAGTGGACCCTCATGGCTGCACCGTCTGATTGTTTTGGAGACTTCCTCCATCTCCTCTTCTTCCATGCAGGTACTCTTTCATCCATCTTTCTATCATCTGCTGCTATCTCTCTCACTAGCATGCAACATCTGCCATGGACGACCCGCACATGACATCCTCCTAGCCAGCTTCTAATGGGCCTTGAACGTCTACTACAGTGGACACTACATTAGGTACATGGATGTCTACTACAGTTGACACTTTATTAGGTACACGTGAACGTCTACTACAGTGGACAGTACATTAGGTACATGGATGTCTACTACAGTTGACACTATATCAGGTACATGAACAAGAAAGTTTGATCATATTACGCCTATACTGGCTCACCTGCACTGGCTTCCTGTGCACTTAAGATGTGACTTTAAGGTTTTACTACTTACGTATAAAATACTACACGGTCTAGCTCCATCCTATCTTGCTGATTGCATTGTACCATATGTCCCGGCAAGAAATCTGCGTTCAAAGAACTCCGGCTTATTAGTGATTCCTAGAGCTCAAAAAAAGTCTGCGGGCTATAGAGCGTTTTCTATTGGGGCTCCAGTACTATGGAATGTTCTAGCAGTAACAGTTAGAGATGCTACCTCAGTAGAAGCATTTAAGTCCCATCTTAAAACTCATTTGTATACTCTAGCTTTTAAATAGACTCCCTTTTTTAGACCAGTTGATCTGCCGTTTCTTTTCTTTTCTCCTCTGACCCCTCTCCCTTGTGGAGGGGGAGTTACATGGCTGTCCAGAGTCGGGACCCGAGGTGGACCGCTCGCCTCTGCATGGGTTGGGGACATCTTTGCGCTGCTGACCCGTCTCCGCTCGGGATGGTCTCCTGCTGGCCCCACTATGGACTGGATTCTCACTATTATGTTAGATCCACTATGGACTGGACTTTCACAATATTACTCGACATCCATTGCTTTCGGTCTCCCCTGGGGGGGGTCACCCACATATGCGGTCCTCTCCAAGGTTTCTCATAGTCATTCACATCGACGTCCCACTGGGGTGAGTTTTTCCTTGCCCTTATGTGGGCTCTGTACCAAGGATGTCGTTGTGGCTTGTGCAGCCCTTTGAGACACTAGTGATTTAGGGCTATATAAATAAACATTAATTGATTGATTGATACTAGAGTGGACACTTTATTAGATACACTTTGAACGTCTACTACAGTGGACACTACATTAGGTGCATGAACAATTACCCTTGTGGATCAATAAAGTTAGTTTAAGTCTAACGTCTACTACAGTGGACACTATATTAGGTACATGAACTTCGACGAAATGTGGACATTTCGTTAGGTACATGTGAACGTCTACTACAGTGGACATTTCATTAGGTACATGTGAACGTCTACTACAGTGGACATTTCATTAGGTACATGTGAACGTCTACTACAGTGGACATTTCATTAGGTACATGTGAACGTCTACTACAGTGGACATTTCATTAGGTACATGTGAACGTCTACTGCAGTGGACACTATATTAGATACACGTGAACGTCTACTACAGTGGGCACTATATTAGGTACATGAACGTCTTCTGCAGATGACACTATATTAGGTACACGTGAACGTCTACTACAGTGGGCACTATATTAGGTACATGAATGTCTACTACAGAGGACACTATTAGGTACATGAACGTCTACTGCAGAGGACACTATATTAGGTACACGTGAATGTCTACTCCAATGGACACTATTATAGGTACACGTGAACGTCTACTACAGTGGGCACTATATTAGGTACATGAACGTCCACTGCAGAGGACACTATATTAGGTACATTAACGTCTACTGCAGAGGACACTATATTAGGTACATGAACGTCTACTGCAGTGGACACGATATTAGGTATATGTGAATGTCTACCAGAGTGGACACTATATTAGGTTCTAGTGTTGTACGGTATACCGGTATTCGTATAGTACCGCGATACTCATGAATTATACACTATTGCTCTCGGGTAAAAAGTTACCTTAAATCTGTTTTGTCCGGCATTTTATTGTCCTGTAGCTCCTGCCCGAGGGAAGCAGTTTAAAAAGTTTTTGTCCAGGGTGAGATGGGTCTCTTATGATGTTTTGGGCCTTTTCGAGGCACCTGGCACTGTACAGTTAATATAGGGAGGAGAGAGAGCAGCCAGTCATCTTCGTGGCAGTTTTTAATGGTTATGTGAAGTAAGACGTTTCACGAAGTCACACTTTAATGTGTGTTCCTACATTTGTGTTGCACATCTTAGATGAAGAGAGCAGTTATGATTTTGGTTTACAGAGTAAACAACTAAAAACTAAGGTTTTGTTTTCTCCAAACGCATACATTTGTCTAAATATGGCAAAGGACACGCAATATTGTGGGTTTCCTGCACGTCATCTTCATCACTAAAGGAAAAACCAAATATTTGGGAGAGAATTCCTCTGACATTTTTAAGTATGTTTTTTTCTTTTTGAGTGTTCAGCTTGAAGCGTCCCTCTGTCTCCGACTCTGTTGTTCACTATTCTTTATTTATTTTAAATTGCCCTTCAAATGTCTATTCTTGGTGTTGGGTTATCCATCCATCCATCCATCTTGTTCCGCTTATCCGAGGTCGGGTCGCGGGGGCAGCAGCCTAAGCAGAGAAGCCCAGACTTCCCTCTCCCCAGCCACTTCGTCCAGCTCCTCCCAAGGGATCCCGAAGCGTTCCCAGGACAGCCGAGAGAGATAGTTTTCCCAACGTGTCCTGGGTCTTCCCCGTGGCCTCCTACCGGTCGGACGTGCCCGAAACACCTCCCTAGGGAGGCGTTCGGGTGGCATCCTGAGCAGATGCCCGAACCACCTCATCTGGTTCCTCTCCATGTGGAGGAGCAGCGGCTTTATTTTGAGCTCCCCCCGGATGACAGAGCTTCTCACCCTATCTCTAAGGGAGAGACCCGCCACCCGGCGGTGGAAACTCATTTCGGCCGCTTGTACCCGTGATCTTGTCCTTTCGGTCACAACCCAAAGCTCATGACCATAGGTGAGAATGGGAACGTAGATCCACCGGTAAATTGAGAGCTTTGACTTCCGGCTCAGCTCCTTCTTCACCACAACGGATCGATACAGCGTCCGCATTACTGAAGACGCCGCACCGATCCGCCTGTCGATCTCACGATCCACTCTTCCCTCACTCGTGTACAAGACTCTGAGGTACTTGAACTCCTCCACTTGGGACAAGATCTCCTCCCCAACCCGGAGATAGCACCCCACCCTTTCCCGGGCGAGAACCATGGACTCGGACTTGGAGGTGCTGATTCTCATTCCAGTCGCTTCACACTCGGCTGCGAACCGATCCAGTGAGAGCTGAAGATCCTGGCCAGATGAAGCCATCAGGACCACATCATATGCAAAAAGCAGAGACCTAATCCTGCAGCCACCAAACCGGATCCCCTCAACGCCTTGACTGCGCCTAGAAATTCTGTCCATAAAAGTTATGAACAGAATCGGTGACGGTGTTGGGTTATATCAAATACATTTCCCCAAAAATGTAACTTATACTCCAGTGCGACTTATATATTGTTTTTTTCCTTCTTTATTATGCATTTTCGGCCGGAGCGACTTATAGTCCAAAAAATACGGCATTGTGGCCAAACAGCTCCGTTTTTGTTTCATCTGACCACAGAACTTTCCTCCAGAAGGTCTTATCTTTGTCCATGTGATGTCAGATGAAACAAAAAAAACTAACAAAAATTAAAAAAAAAATTTAAAAAAAAATTATATATATATATATATATATTAGAGATGCGCGGTTTGCGGGCACAACCGCGGAGTCTGCGGATTATCCGCGGATCGGGCGGATGAAATTTTAAAAAATTAGATTTTATCCGCGGGTCGGGTCGGGTCGGGTGGTTAAAAAAAAATTAGATTTTAAATAGATTCAGGCGGGTGGCAGTTAAACCAATTCGGAAATATATATACATAGTTAAATGTTGTTACCCACATACGAAAAACAAGCAGGCACCTGCAGCATATGCCACAACAGAAGAAGAAAAAAAAAGAGATGGACACTTTTACGGAGCGGAGAAGGGACGCCTCGCCGGGGTCCGGGACTGAGGCCCCTTCCCCAGAGAGGGCCCCACCGGGAGCCGTAGCTGAGGCGATCCGCGAGAAGGGCCCGACGCACGTCCAGGGTCCCCACCGCACCGACACCCCGCCTCGTCCGCCTTCGCCGCGGCCGGCGTCACGCGCAGCAGGTAAGCAGCTTACCTGCCCGCCACCCCCGTGGCCGGGGGCTCGTAACAGGGGTCACTCCGCGCGCTCCGCCCGCGCAGCTTACCTGCCCGCCACCCCTGTTGCCGGGGGCGCGTAACAGGGGTCACTCCGCGCGCAGTGCGCTCACGAAAGGGGTGGGGCTCACCCTGGTTGATATAGACAGCAGCTAGGACGGTGGCCATGGAAGTTGGAACCCGCTAAGGAGTGTGTAACAACCCACCTGCCGAATCAACTAGCCCTGAAAATGGATGGCGCTGGAGCGTCGGGCCCATATACCCGGCCGTCGCCTGCAGCGAGACGCGCTGCGAGGTGCGCTCAGCGCGGCTCCCATATGATTGCGCACTGGTGTGCGTCTGGGTCGTGACAGCGTGGCACGCGAATGTCTGTGCTGCATTGGATCAGTCTCCTTTCTTTAACAGGCAAAAGCTTTATAACCTCACTAATGCCTTGCATCGTCTATATTAGATATATAACAACGGGCGGGTGCGGGCGGATGCGGTTCTGATCAAATGTTAGATCGGGTGGATTGCGGATGGTTGACGACTTTCTGATGCGGTTGCGGATGAAATAATTGCCTATCCGCGCATCTCTAATACATATATATATATATATATATATACATATATATATATATATATATATATATATATATATATATATATATATATATATATATATATATATATATGTATGTACTAATGGTGGAGATGTTACAAATGGTGTTGTGCTCCCTTCATTCCAGCAAAGGTAAAGTCCATCAAGGTGTGCACGCAGGTAATGATAGGGAGAGATAGTGGGTAATCCAACACTAAGTGGTGCAAGATGGAGACGATACTTTCTTCTTTGATGATGTCGAATGTTTACGGTTCAAAAGTAGCTGCTGGCACTTTGTTGACTTTGCTCCAAGTGCTTGAGTTGAGACGAGTCATCTTCTTTGTTTGGTTCTGGCAGGAGGTGTTTGCTCAGTGTGACCAAGGAGCACCATGGAGGGGCCCCAACATGATGGTGTTGGAGTAAAACATCTCCCCTTTAATTGGACATTCCTCTTAATTGAACATTCCTCTTGAATCAGCATCTTTAATCCACATCCTGCTGACACAGCTTTCATGACACTAACTCTAAATCTCCTTGTCTGGAAGTCAACCATCTTTAGGGCCAATCACTCATCATCTCCGCACACACACACACACAATGCCGCTGACCCGTGCAGACAAATCAGAAGCACCCCCCCTTCCTCCCTCTGCCCACCGCAGCAGAGAGATGATGTCATCATGGTGGCTTCCTGCTCCAATGATGTTGCATCATGCTGCCTCATTAGCAGATGGCGGAGGGAGACAAAGAGGACTTAGTTTTAGTAGGACAAGATGTTTGATTGAAGGAGGATCTCAACTTCTTCTTCATCTCCCACCCAGCCTCCTTCGCTTGATTAGTGACTCACTATTCATTCTAATCACTGGGGTCAGAGCGGTTATTTTTTTACACTTGAAAGCTTGAAACGTCCCAAATTTTCTAACTCGTTCCACACAACACAAACAACATGTCAACATTAATATCAACAATAATAACAACGTCAACATGTAAACATTAACAATATTAAAATCAACGTGAACATCAATATTAGCAATAGGACACAAACTTTCATATAGACGATCTTTGATATCGTACTGATGATTTTTGATGTCATTTAAAAAGATGATCTTTGATAGCATACTGATGATTATTGATGTCATATAGACGATCTTTGATATCATTTTAGACAATCTTTGATATCATACTGATGATTTTTGATATCATACTGATGATCTTTGACGTCATAGACAATCTTTGATATCATACTGATGATCTTTGATGTCATATTGAAAATCTTTGTCGTTATATATATATGATATTTGATATACTGATGATCTTTGATGTCATAGAGACTATATTTGATATCATACTGATGATCTTTTTAAGTCGTATAGATGATCTTTGATATCATACTGATGATCTTTGACGTTGTACAATCGTCTTTCATGAGTGTTTTTACAGTAGGTCTTCTGCACTGTAGATGATCTTTGACTAGTGTAAACAGTGCAGTGTTTAATGGCTTTATGATGACATTTATGACTACAGAATACTTTTCAACCATTTGCTGAGGTCAAAAGGTGTCTCCTTCACAAGAACTCATCATTTTCTCGTGTCTGTCCTCTTTTATTGTTTGTATTTTCACACTTTAAACAATGTTATAATCTTAATTTGATGGCAACAGTTTGACCCTGTAACAGATTATTTCTATTTCATTCCAATGGTGAACAAATGTGAGGAATTTTACACATTTTCACAATCAGGACAGCCAAGATGATCCTCAACATTGTTGCTGTCCTTAGAAGACATCATGGACGTGACTGATGTCCTTGGAAGACAACATGGACGTGACTGATGTCCTTAGAAGACATCATGGACGTGACTGATATCCTTAGAAGACATCATGGACGTAACTGATATCCTTAGAAGACATCATGGACGTGACTGATATCCTTGGAAGACAACATGGACGTGACTGATGTCCTTAGAAGACATCATGGACGTGACTAATATCCTTAGAAGACATCATGGACGTGACTGATATCCTTAGAAGACATCATGGACGTGACTGATGTCCTTAGAAGACATCATGGATAGACTGATGTCCTTGGAAGACAACATGGACGTGACTGATGTCCTTACAAGACATCATGGACGTGACTGATATCCTTAGAAGACACAATGGACATGACTGACATCCTTAGAAGACTTCATGGACGTGACTGATGTCCTTAGAAGACATCATGGACGTTATCGATGTCCTCAGAAAACATCATGGATTTGACCGATGTCCTGAGAGACATCATGGACATGACTGATGTCCTTAGAAGACATCATGGACGTTACCGATGTCCTCAGAAAACATGGAGGTGACCGATGTCCTTGGAAGACTTCATGGACGTGACCGATGTCCTTAGAAGACATCATGGATGTGACTAATGTCCTTAGAAGACATCATGGACATGACAGATGTCCTTAGAAGACATCATGGACGTGACTGATGTCCTTAGAAGACATCATGGACGTGACCGATGTCCTTGGAAGACTTCATGGACGTGACCGATGTCCTTGGAAGATTTCATGGACGTGACCGATGTCCTTAGAAGACATCATGGACGTGACCGATGTCCTTTGAAGACATCATGGACGTGACTGATGTCCTTACAAGACATCATGGACGTGACTGATGTCCTTAGAAGACATCATGGACATGACTGATGTCCTTAGAAGACATCATGGACGTTACCGATGTCCTCAGAAAACATGGAGGTGACCGATGTCCTTGGAAGACTTCATGGACGTGACCGATGTCCTTAGAAGACATCATGGACGTGACTGATGTCCTTAGAAGACATCATGGACATGACTGATGTCCTTAGAAGACATCATGGACATGACTGATGTCCTTAGAAGACATCATGGACGTGACTGATGTCCTTAGAAGACATCATGGACGTGACCGATGTCCTTGGAAGACTTCATGGACGTGACCGATGTCCTTGGAAGATTTCATGGACGTGACCGATGTCCTTAGAAGACATCATGGACGTGACCGATGTCCTTTGAAGACATCATGGACGTGACTGATGTCCTTATAAGACATCATGGACGTGACTGATGTCCTTAGAAGACATCATGGACATGACTGACGTCCTTAGAAGACTTCATGGACGTGACTGATGTCCTTAGAAGACTTAATGGACATGACTGATGTCCTTGGAAGACATCATGGACGTGACTGATGTCCTTGGAAGACATCATGGACGTGACTGATGTCCTTGGAAGACTTCATGGATGTGACCGATGTCCTTAGAAGACATCATGGACGTGACTGATGTCCTTAGAAGACTTCATGGACGTGACCGATGTCCTTAGAAGACATCATGGACGTGACCGATGTCCTTAGAAGACATCATGGACGTGACCGATGTCCTTAGAAGACATCATGGACGTGACCGATGTCCTTAGAAGACATCATGGACGTGACTGATGTCCTTAGAAGACATTATGGATGTGACTGATGTCCTTTGAAGACAACATGGACGTGACTGATGTCCTTAGAAGACATCATGGACATGACTGATGTCCTTAGAAGACATTATGGACGTGACTGATGTCCTTAGAAGACATCATGGACGTGACTGATGTCCTTACAAGACATCATGGACGTGACTGATGTCCTTAGAAGACATCATGGACGTGACTGATGTCCTTAAAAGACATCATGGACGTGACTGATGTCCTTACAAGACATCATGGATGTGACTGATGTCCTTAGAAGACATCATGGACGTGACTGATGTCCTTAGAAGACATCATGGACGTGACTGATGTCCTTAGAAGACATCATGGACGTGACTGATGTCCTTAGAAGACATCATGGACGTGACCGATGTCCTTGGAAGACATCATGGACGTGACTGATGTCCTTGGAAGACATCATGGACGTGACCGATGTCCTTAGAAGACATCATGGACGTGACTGATGTCCTTAGAAGACATCATGGACGTGACTGATGTCCTTAGAAGACATCATGCACGTGACTGATGTCCTTACAAGACATCATGGACGTGACTGATGTCCTTAGAAGACATCATGGACGTGACTGATGTCCTTAGAAGACATCATGCACGTGACTGATGTCCTTACAAGACATCATGGACGTGACTGATGTCCTTAGAAGACATCATGGACGTGACTGATGTCCTTAGAAGACATCATGGACGTGACTGATGTCCTTAGAAGACATCATGGACGTGACTGATGTCCTTAGAAGACATCATGGACGTGACTGATGTTCTTAGAAGACATCATGGACGTGACCGATGTCCTTAGAAGACATCATGGACGTGACTGATGTCCTTAGAAGACATCATGGACGTGACTGATGTCCTAAGAAGATATCATGGACGTCACTGATGTCCTTAGAAGACATCATGGACGCGACTGATGTCCTTAGAAGACATCATGGATGTGACTGATGTCCTTAGAAGATATCATGGACGTGACTGCTTGTCCTTAGAAGACATCATGGACGTGACCGATGTCCTTAGAAGACATCATGGACGTGACCGATGTCCTTAGAAGACTGCTGTCCTTGGAGGCAAGTGTATCCCGGTTGTCCCAGCTGCTGAGTTAGCATGCTAGCTGGCATCAGGAGGTCTGCAGTGTTTGTTTAAAAGGAGCAGGGCTTGATGTCCCTCATTTAGGACTGCCAGGCACACAAAGGACAGTCCTGGGAAGTAATTATTGAGGGAGGACACAGGCCAGCTTGTTCGTGCTCAGGGACACGTCACCTCGTTGGACGTCAAACACACAAACCTCCTAATTGGTGTTGGCCAAACACTTTTGCTCACAAAGCTGCAAGGGAAGCTAAGTAGCTGAATGTCCACATTGTCCCGCCTCTCACCTCCAATACTCAACAGCGCTTTGCACACTCGGCATTCTCACACATCACATCATAATCATAAATACATATTCATCATGACTTACACTCTATTGCCAAAAGTATTTGGCCACCCATCCAAATGATGAGAATCACTAATCACTTGGCCCGGCCACAGGTGTATAAAATCCAGCACTTAAGCATGGAGACTGTTTCTACAAACATTTTTGAAAGAATGGGCCGCTCTCAGTGATTTCCAGCGTGGAACTGTCATAGGATGCCACCTGTGCAACAAATCCAGTCGTGAATATTCCAAAGTCAACTGTCGGCTTTATTATAAGAAAAGTGTAGAGTTTGGGAACAACAGCAACTCAGCCAACAAGTGGTAGGCCACGTAAACTGACAGAGAGGGGTGAAGCGCATAGTGCAAAGACATTCTGCACAGTCAGTTGCTACAGAGCTCCAAACTTCATGTGACCTCCCAATTAGCCCACGTACAGCATGCAGAGAGCTTCATGGAATGGGTTTCCATGGCCGAGCAGCTGCATCTAAGCCATACATCACCAAGTCCAATGCAAAGCGTGGGATGCAGTGGTTTAAAGCACTGCTCTAGAGTCCAGTGGCGACGCCTTCTCTGGACTTTTCCATCTGGCAATCTGATGGACCAGTCTGGGTTTGGAGGTTGCCAGGAGAACGCTATATTTCGGACTGCATTGTGCCGAGTGTGAAATTTGGTGGAGGAGGAATTATGGTGTGCGGTTGTCTTTCGGGAGTTGGGCTTGGCCTCTTAGTTCCAGTGAAACGAACTTTGAATGCTCCAGGATAACAAAACATATTTGGACAATTCAATGCTCCCAACCTTGTGGGAACATCATAACTTACATACATCATAACTTTATATACATCGTAACTTCATATATATCTTAACTTCATATATATTATAACTCATATACATCATAACTTTATAAACATAACTTATACACATCATAACTTTATATGTATTATAACTTAATGTACATCATAACCATGTATATTATAACTTCATATTCGTCATAACTTTATATACATCATAACTTAAATAAATCACAACTTATATACATCAAACGAACACACATCATAACTTGTATACTTCATAACTTGCATACATCATAACTGACATACATCATAACTGACATACATCATAACGTTATATACATCGTAACTTCATGTACATCATAACTTTATATGTATTATAACTTTATGTACATCATAACTACATGTACATTATAACTTCATATTCATCATAACTTTATATACATCATAACTGTATGTACATCATAACTTAAATAAATCATAACTTATATACATCATAACTTGTATACATCAAAACTTCATGTACATCATAACATACATCATAACTTTATATACATTGTAGCTTCATGTACATCATACTATGTATCATAACTTTATATGTATTATAACTATGTTCATCATAACTTCATATACATCATATTTTTATGTACATAATAACTTACATACATCATAACTTACATACATCATAACTTATATACATTATTACTTATATACATCAAAACTTATATACATCATATCTTACAAACATCATAACTTATATACACACATCATAATTTGTATACATCATAACTTTATATACATTGTATCTTCATATACATCATAACTTTATGTACATCATAACTTATATACATATACATCATAATTTATATACCTTTACATAACATACATCATAACTTTATGTACATCATAACTTATATACCTTTACATCATAACTTTATGTACATCATAACTTATATACATACATGATATGAATATACACCCATACATTATACAAACATGATCCCTGCATAGTACCACTTATGATACATACATAATGCCACATTTATAGCACATACTGTAGATTATATTATATCATATAATGTTATTTTATATCATAAAATATTTAAATTACATTATATTGTATTGTAATATAATGTATTGTATTTAATATGATATTGTGTTATAATAAAACGTATTGTATCATACTGTATTACGTTAATGGAGTCGGTAGATGATATCAAGTAGTCGTTGACAGAATCTGGCTTAGGAAGCAGAAAAGGATGCTGCAGTGTGTGCTCGGTGGGAACGCGCTGCACAATTGTGTCATGGCCTGTGAGAAAGTAGCGCTACGCACTAATGATGTGTCCTGGCTGGTCCGCGTCAACAAAGGCTCATGTCATTTCTCAAGACAATGAGGAGGCCGAAGAATGGGAGAAAGAAAAAGTTAATGAGTGATGTCAGCTCACTGCTCCAGCCCACGCTAAACTCTAGTCAAAATCATCCTCACAATAATAATCATTCACAATAGTACTCATAATAACAATAATAATCATTAACAATAGTAGTAATAATAATACAATACAAGTGTTTGGATCCTGGTTTGTTGTTCAACAAAATTTGAGTGAATCAAAAACATCTCATTGTTGATTTTTACAAAGCGGAGTCATGAAATAAACATCCACATGATTATCTTGGTCCTCGTTGACCTTACACATTTCACACTGAACGTCTTCAACAAAGAACAACCTTTCAGTTTAATTGCAGTACAAATGTAAAGAGGACTAAACTCTCCACAGTAAAGTTGTGTACATTCGAACTACATCTATACCTATACCTACGTATAGATATGTATACATACATATATATATATATATATATTTTTTTAAATATATATATATATATAAATACATATACATATAAGGAAGGTCTCCTACACACCAGGAAGCAAGGCAGAAAGGAGGAAGGAAAGAAGGTGTCACACCTGTGTGAAGTCTTGTCTGAGTTTTGTCTGGTTTCAGGTTGTCTTGTCACTTCCTGTTTTATTTTGAAAAGCTAACTCTCCCTCTCATTTCAGGTTAGTGTCATAGTATCACCTCCATTGGAGTGCTTTTAGTTGTATTAGGTAGTTTTATTTCTTGGAAATAGCTGCAGCGTTTTGAGTTAGTTAATAGTTTTGTAAATTTCGTGGTCAGATTAGATCTGTTTTATTTCTCCCATTGTGGATCCCTTCCCTTGTCATAAATACAGAACTGCTTCTGAAATCCTGCGCCTGTGTTCAGAGTCCAATTCTGGTCGTGACAGAAGGTAAAAAGGAAGGAAAGAAAGAGGGACTGAAAGTAGGAAGGAAGGCAAAAAGGAAAGATGGAAACTGGTTAATTATAAGAATTGTTGTAAATATGAACATTGTTTAATATGAACATTGTTGTTAAATATGAACATTTTTGTTCAATATGAAAAACATTTGGTAAATATGAACATTGTTGTTAAATATGAAAATGTTTAAATATGAAAAATATTGTTAAATATTAACATCTTTGTTAAATATGAAAAATGTTGTTAAATATTAACATCCTTGTTAAATATGAAAATTGTTGTTAAATATGGAAATTGTTGTTGGATATGAACATTGTTGTTAAATATGAAAATTGTTGTTCGATATAAACATTGTTTTTGAATATGAAAATTGTTGTTAAATATGAAAAACATTTGATAAATATGAACATAGTTAAATATGAAATTTGTTGTTAAATATGACAAATATTGTTAAATATTAACATTATTGTTCAATAAGAAATTTGTTAAATATGAAAAATATTGTTAAATATTAAAATGTTTGTTCAATATGAAAATTGTTGTTAAATATTAACATTGTTTTTAAAATATGAACATTGTTGTTAAATATGAACATTGTTGTCATATATGAAAATTGTTAACTATGAAAAATATTGTTAATTAATAACAATATGAAAATTGACATTAAATATGAACATTATTGAAGTATGAATGTTGTAGTTAAATATGAAAGTTTTTGTTAAATATGAACATCGTTGTTAAATATGAAAAGTGTTAAACATGAAAATTGTTAAGCATGAACATTTTTGTTCAATATAAAAATTGGTGGCTGGACAGGACAAAAAAATAAATACAAATAAAAATTGGTGTTAAAAATGAACATTGTTGTTGAATATGAAAATGATTGTTAAATATAAACGTTGTTAAATATGAAAATTGTTGTTAAATGTAACATTGTTGTTGAATATGAAAATTGTTGTTAAATATGAAAAACATTTGTTAAATATGAACATTGTTAAATATGAAATGTGTTGTTAAATATGAAAAATATTGTTAAATATTAAAATTTTTGTTCAGTATGAAAATTGTTTTTAAATATTAACATTGTTGTCATATATGAAAATTGTTAACTATGAAAAATATTGTTAATTAATAACATTGTTGTTCAATATGAAAATTGTTGTTAAATATGAACATTATTGATTAATATGAAAGTTGTAGTTAAATATGAAAGTTGTAGTTTAATATGAACATCCTTGTTAAATATGAAAAGTGTTAAACATTAAAATTGTTAAGCATGAACATTTTTGTTCAATATAAAAATTGGTGGCTGGACAGGACAAAAAAATAAATACAAATAAAAATTGGTTTAAAAATGAACATTTTTGTTGAATATGAAAATTATTGTTAAATATAAACGTTGAATATGAAAATTATTGTTAAATATAAACATTGTTGTTGAATATGAAAATTATTGTTGAATATAAACATTGTTGTTAAATATGAAAATTGTTGTTAAATATAACATTGTTGAATATGAAAATTATTAAATATAAACGTTAAATGTGAAAATTATGTTAAATATGAAATTTGTTGTTGAATATGAACGTTGTTAAATATGAAAATTGTAGTTAAATATGAAAATTGTTGTTAAATGTAAAAATTGTTGTTAAATATGAACTTCGCTGATAAATATTAAAATTGTAGTTATATATGATTTGTTTTGTTGAATATGAACATTGCTAATAAATATTAAAATTGTAGTTAAATATGAAAATTGTTTTTAAATATGAACTTTGCTGATAAATATAAAAATTGTAGTTATGTATGAATCATGAGTAATAGGTGTGATGCAGGCAGTGCATGAATCATGTTGTAATAGGTGTTAAACAGGTGGTTCATGAATCATGAGTAAAAGGTGTTAAACAGGTGGTGCATGACCCATGTAGTAATTGGTATGATACAGGTGGTGCATGAATCATGTAGTAATTGGTATGATACAGGTGGCGCATGATTCATGTGGTAATAGGCGTTAACTAAGTGGTGCGTGAATCATGTTGTAAAAGGTGTTAAACAGGTGGTGCATGAATTATGTAGTAATAGTTGTTAAATAGGTGGTGCATGAACCATGTAGTAATAGGTGTGATAGAGGTGGTGCATGAATCAAGTAGTAATGGGTGTTAAACAGGCGGTGCATTAATCGTGTAGTATTAGGTGTTAAACAGGTGGTGCATGAATCATGGAATAGGTGTGATATAGGCGGTGCATGAATCATGTTGTAATAGGTGTTAAACAGGTGGTGTGTGAATCATGTATTAATAAGTGTTAAACAGGTGGTGCATGAATCATGAGTAATAGGTGTTAAACAGGTGTTGCATGAATCATGTAGTACTACTCGTGATACAGGTGGTGCTTGAATCATGTTGTAATAGGTGTGATACTGGTGGTGCATCAATCATGTAGTAATAAATGTGATACTGGTGGTGCATCAATCATGTAGTAATAGGTGTTATACAGGTTGTGCGTGAACCATGTAGTAATAGGTGTTATACAGGTTGTGCGTGAATCATGTAGTAATAGGTGTTATACAGGTGGTGCATAAATCATGTAGTAATAGGTGTTATACAGGTGGTGCATGAATCATGTAGTAATAGGTGTTATACAGGTGGTGCGTGAACCATGTAGTAATAGGTGTTAAACAGGTGGTGCATTAATCATGTAGTAATAGGTGTTAGACAGGCGGTGCTTGAATCATGTAATAATAGGTGTGATACAGGTGGTGCACACATCATGAGTAATAGGTGTTAAACAGGTGGTGCATGAATCATGTAGTAATAGGTGTTAAACAGGTGGTGCATGAACCATGTAGTACTAGGTGTTAAACAGGTGGTGCATGAATCTTGTAGTAATAGGTGTTAAACAGGTGGTGCATGAATCTTGTAGTAATAGGTGTTAAACAGGTGGTGCATGAACCATGTAGTAGTACTAGGTGTTAAACAGGTGGTGCATGAATCTTGTAGTAATAGGTGTTAAACAGGTTGTGCATGAACCATGTAGTAGTACTAGGTGTTAAACAGGTGGTGCATGAACCATGCAGTAATATGTCTGATACAGGTGGTGCATGAATCATGAGTAATAGGTGTGATACAGGTGGTGCACACATCATGAGTAATAGGTGTTAAGCTGGTGGTGCATGAATCATGTAGTAATAGGTATTAAACAGGTGGTGCATGAACCATGTAGTAGTACTAGGTGTTAAACAGGTGGTGCATGAACCATGTAGTTATATGTCTGATACAGGTGGTGCATGAATCATGAGTAATAGGTTTGGTACAGGTGGTGCGTGAATCCTGTAGTAATAGGTCTTAAACAGGTGGTGCATGAACCATGTAGTAACATGTTTGATACAGGTGGTGCATGAACCATGTAGTAGTACTAGGTGTTAAACAGGTGGTGCATGAATCTTCTAGTAATAGGTGTTAAACAGGTGGTGCATGAATCTTGTAGTAATAGGTGTTAAACAGGTGGTGCACGAACCATGTAGTAGTACTAGGTATTAAACAGGTGGTGCATGAATCTTGTAGTAATAGGTGTTAAACAGGTGGTGCATGAACCATGTAGTAGTACTAGGTGTTAAACAGGTGGTGCATGAACCATGCAGTAATATGTCTGATACAGGTGGTGCATGAATCATGAGTAGTAGGTGTGGTACAGGTGGTGCACACATCATGAGTAATAGGTGTTAAACTGGTGGTGCATGAATCATGTAGTAATAGGTATTAAACAGGTGGTGCATGAACCATGTAGTAGTACTAGGTGTTAAACAGGTGGTGCATGAACCATGTAGTAATATGTCTGATACAGGTGGTGCATGAATCACGAGTAATAGGTTTGGTACAGGTGGTGCGTGAATCCTGTAGTAATAGGTCTTAAACATGTGGTGCATGAACCATGTAGTAACATGTTTGATACAGGTGGTGCATGAATCATGTAGTAATAGGTGTTAAACAGTCGGTGCATGAATCATGTAGTAATAGGTGTTAAACAGGTGGTGCATGAATCATGTAGTAATAGGTGTTAAACAGGTGGTGCATGAATCGTGTAGTAATAGGTGTTAAACAGGTGGTGCCTGAATCATGTAGTAGTAGGTGTGATGCAGCCGATGCATGAATCATGTTGTAATAAGTGCTAAACAGGTGGTGCATGAACCATGAACCATGTAGTAATTGGTATGATACAGGTGGTGTATGAATCATGTAGTAATATGTCTGATACAGTTGGTGCATGAATCATGTTGCAATAAGTGTTAAACAGGTGGTGCATGAAACATGAAGTAATAGGTGTGGTACAGGTGGTGCGTGAATCATGTAGTAAAAGGTGCTGGTGGTGCATAAATCTTGTAATAGGTGTGGTACAGGTGTTGCATGAACCATGTAATAATTGGTGTGATAGCAGTGCTGCATTAATCTTTTAGTCATAGGTGTTAAACAGGTGGTGCATGAATCATGAGTAATAAGTGTGGTACAGGTGGTGCGTGAATCATGTAGTAAAAGGTGTTAAACAGGTGGTGCGTGAATCCTGTTGTAATAGGTGTAGTAGATTCATGCACCACCTGTATAACACCTATTACTACATGATTAATGCACCACCTGTTTAATACCTATTACTAAAGGATTCATGCCCCACCTGTTTAACACCTATTACAACATGATTCATGCACCACCTGTTTAACACCTATTACAACATGGTTCACGCACCACCTGTTTAACACCTTTTACAACATGATTCATGCACCACCTGTTTAACTCCTACTACTCACAATTCATGCACCACCTCTTTAACACCTATTACTAAAAGATTCATGCACCACCTGTTTAACACCTATTACAACATGATTCATGCACCACCTGTTTAACACCTATTACTAAAAGATTCATGCACCACCTGTTTAACACCTATTACTACATGAATGGCGACTGAGGGAAGTTAAATGGAGACTGAGAGCAGTCAAGTAGAGACTGAGGGCAGTCAAATGGAGACTGAAGAAAGTAAAATGGAGACTGAGGGCAGTCAAATGGAGACTGAGGGCAGTCAAATGGAGACTGGGGCAGTCAAATGGAGACTGAGGGCAGTCAAATGAAGACTGAGGCCAGTCGAATGGAGACTGAGGGCAATCAAATGGAGACTGAGGGAAGTCAAATGGAGACTGAGACCAGTCAAATGGAGACTGAGGCCAGCCAAATGGAGACTGAGGTTAGTCAAATGGAGACTGAGGGCAGCCAAATGGAGACTGGGGGCAATCAATTGGAGACTGAGGGCAGTCAAAAGGAGACTGAGGGCAGTCAAAAGGAGACTGAGGGCAGTCAAAAGGAGACTGAGGGCAGTCAAAAGGAGACTGAGGGCAGTCAAAAGGAGACTGAGGGCAGTCAAAAGGAGACTGAGGGCAGTCAAAAGGAGACTGAGGGCAGTCAAAAGGAGACTGAGGGCAGTCAAAAGGAGACTGAGGGCAGTCAAAAGGAGACTGAGGGAAGTCAAATGGAGACTGAGGGCAGTCAAATGGAGACAGAGGTTAGTCAATTGGAGACTGAGGGCAGTCAAATGGAGACTGAGGGAAGTCAAATGGAGACTGCGGGCAGTCAAATGGAGACTGAGCAGTCAAATGGAGACCGAGGGCAGTCAAATGGAGAATGAGGGAAGTCAAATGGAGACTGAGGTTAGTCAAATGGAGACTGAGGGCAGTCAAATGGAGACTGAGGGCAGTCAAATGGAGACTGAGGGCAGTCAAATGGAGACTGGGGGCAGTCAAAAGGAGACTGAGGGCAGTCAAATGGAGACTGAGGTTAGTCAAATGGAGACTGAGGGCAGTCAAATGGAGACTGGGGGCAGTCAAATGGAGACTGGGGGCAGTCAAATGGAGACTGGGGGCAGTCAAATGGAGACTGAGGGCAGTCAAATGGAGACTGAGGGCAGTCAATTGGAGACTGAGGGCAGTCAAATGGAGACTGAGGTTAGTCAAATGGAGACTGAGGGCAGTCAAATGGAGACTGAGGTTAGTCAAATGGAGACTGGGGGCAGTCAAATGGAGACTGAGGTTAGTCAAATGGAGACTGAGGTTAGTCAAATGGAGACTGAGGGCAGTTAAATGGAGACTGAGGGCAGTCAAATGGAGACTGAGGGCAGTCAAATGGAGACTGAGGGCAGTCAAATGGAGACTGAGGGCAGTCAAATGGAGACTGAAGTTAGTCAAATGGAGACTGAAGTTAGTCAAATGGAGACTGAGGGCAGTCAAATGGAGACTGAAGTTAGTCAAATGGAGACTGAAGTTAGTCAAATGGAGACCGAGGGCAGTCAAATGGAGACCGAGGGCAGTCAAAAGGAGACTGAGGGCAGTCAAATGGAGACTGAGGGAAGTCAAATGGAGACTGAGGCCAGTCAAATGGAGACTGAGGTTAGTCAAATGGAGACTGAGGTTAGTCAAATGGAGACTGAGGGCAGTCAAATGGAGACTGAGGTTAGTCAAATGGAGACTGAGGTTAGTCAAATGGAGACTGAGGTTAGTCAAATGGAGACTGAGGGCAGTCAAATGGAGACTGAGGGCAGTCAAATGGAGACTGAGGGCAGTCAAATGGAGACTGAGGGCAGTCAAATGGAGACTGAGGGCAGTCAAATGGAGACTGAGGTTAGTCAAATGAAGACTGAGGGCAGTCAAATGGAGACTGAGGTTAGTCAAATGGAGACTGAGGGCAGCCAAATGGAGACTGAGGGCAGCCAAATGGAGACTGAGGGCAGTCAAATGGAGACTGAGGTTAGTCAAATGGAGACTGAGGGCAGTCATATGGAGACTGAGGGCAGTCAAATGGAGACTGAGGTTAGTCAAATGGAGACTGAGGGCAGTCAAATGGAGACTGAGGTTAGTCAAATGGAGACTGAGGGCAGTCAAATGGAGACTGAGGGCAGTCAAATGGAGACTGAGGGCAGTCAAATGGAGACTGAGGTTAGTCAAATGGAGACTGAGGTTAGTCAAATGGAGACTGAGGTTAGTCAAATGGAGACTGAGGGCAGTCAAATGGAGACTGAGGGCAGTCAAATGGAGACTGAGGGCAGTCAAATGGAGACTGAGGTTAGTCAAATGGAGACTGAGGTTAGTCAAATGGAGACTGAGGGCAGTCAAATGGAGAGTGAGGGCAGTCAAATGGAGACTGAGGGCAGAGACTCCCAAGTCATGGTCATTTCTTTTAGAAGTAGTATCTGTCACAAAAAGTAGTAAAGAATAATCCAAGGAAGAGAAGATGTTTACTTGAAAATATATTCCTCATTTTATTAACAGAGGCTATATAAGACATTTTATTTACAATAAATATTTTCTTGGTGTGTCATGGTGTTAGTACAGAAGAAGGAGGTAGAAGAAGTCTTCATGGCCAAAAGGATGAAGCGGAAGACATTTTGACTGAAGACGTTCCTGGACCAAGCAGCAAAAACAAAGTAATCCTCTCGTCTCCACCGCGTGGAAAGTATGGCGTCCTGGTCGTCGGGGGCAACACAAATAAATCCCATTTGGCTGATTCTTCTGTCACCTCTGAAGGTCACCCAGCAGCTTCCTGCCTTGGATCCAGCGAGAGTAGAAAAATAAAAGCTCTTATTTCTTCTTCTTCCTGTCCATCAAGTCCTCCTGGCTTTTAGTCTGCGAGCCCTTCGTGAGCGCTTGGTGACCGTGGTGAAGGGGAAGCCCTCCGGCGGGTCCTCCCGGCCCCTGGGGTGGCGCTTCATGAAGTGGACCTCCTGCTGGCGCTGGGTGGTCCGGGAGCCCTTCTTGGGCCGCCCCTTGCGGTTGAAGCCCAGGTACCAGCCTTTGTACTTGGCCGACACCAGCGCCGTGTAGTTGTTCTCCAGGAACTCCTCCACGAACACACACTCCTGCTTCCTGCCGTCGGGCTGCCACACCAAACACATCCATTACTTCAACATGTCATCTGCACACCACTTGTCTTACTCAATAAAGGACTTTACTTGTCAAAACAAGTTCCAGTCATCATATCATCATCATCATTATCATCACCATCATCACCATCATTACCATCATCATTATCATCATTACCTTCACCATCGTCCTCATCACCATCGTCCTCATCATCATTACCAACATCACCATCATCATCATTACCATCATCATCATTACCAACATCACCATCATCATCATTACCATCATCACCATCATCATCATTACCATCATCACCACCACTATCATCATTACCAACATCATCACCATCGTCCTCATCATCATCACCATCATCATCATCATTTCCATCACCACCATCATCATCATTACCATCATCATCACCATCATCATTACCATCATCATCACCATCGTCCTCATCACCATCATCATCATTTCCATCACCACCATCATCATCATCACCATCGTCCTCACCATCGTCCTCATCATCATCACCATCATCATCATGATTACCACCACCATCATCATTACCAACATCATCAACATCACCATCATCATCACCGTCATCATTACCATCACCACCATCATCATCATCATTACAACCATCATCATCATCATCATTACCATCTTCATCATTAGCATCATCATTACCAACATCTTCATCATCATCATCCTCATTATCATCACATCATCATCATTTCCATCACCACCATCATCATCATCATAACATCACCATTATCATCATGATTACAATAATCTTCATCATTACCATCGCCAACATTATCACCATCATCTTTATCATCATGATCATCACCAACATCATAATCACCACCATCATCCTCGTCATCATAACATCACCATCATCATCACCAAAATCATCATCACCATATCATCTTCATAACATCATCATCATAACATCATCATCATTACCATCATTACCATCATCATCACCACTATCATCATTACCAACATCCTCATCATCATCACCATCACCACCATCATCATAATCAACCTCACCACCATCATCATTATAATAACATCACCATCATCATCATCATTACCAACATCATCATCATCCTTACCATCATCAACATCACCATCATCATTACCATCACCATCATCATCATAATCAACCTCACCACCATCATCATTATAATAACATCACCATCATCATCATCATCATGGGACGGCGTGGCGCAGTGGAAGAGTGGCCGTGCGCGACCCGAGGGTCCCTGGTTCAATCCCCACCTAGTACCAACCTCGTCATGTCCGTTGTGTCCTGAGCAAGACACTTCACCCTTGCTCCTGATGGGTGCTGGTTAGCGCCTTGCATGGCAGCTCCCTCCATCAGTGTGTGAATGTGTGTGTGAATGGGTAAATGTGGAAGTAGTGTCAAAGCGCTTTGAGTACCTTGAAGGTAGAAAAGCGCTATACAAGTACAACCCATTTATCATTTATTTATCATTACCAACATCATCATCCTTACCATCATCAACATCACCATCATCATTACCATCACCATCATCATCCTTAACATCATCATTACCATCACCACCATCATCATTACCATCTTCCTCATCATTACCATCATCATTACCATCATCATCACCACCATCATCATCATCACCATCGTCCTCCTCATCATCATAATCGACCACACCATCATCATCATCCTAACCGTCATCATCATTACATTACCACCATCATTATCATAATGATTACCATCACCACCATCATCATTACCAACATCATCATCATCCCTACCGTCATCAATATCACCATCATCATTACCATCACCACCATCATCATCATCATTACCACCATCATCATCATCATTACCAACATCATCATCGTCCTCATTATCATCACCATCATCATCATTTCCATCACCACCATCATCATCAACATAACATCACCATCATCATCATCATTACCATCGCAACATCATCATCATCATCATTATCACCACCATCATCATCATCATAACATCATCATCATCATTACCATCGCCAACATCATCATTATCACCAACATCATCTTTATCATCATCATCATCAACATCATAACATCACCATCATCATCATCATAACATCACCATCATCATCACCATATCATCTTCATAACATCATCATCATCATAATCAACCACACCATCACCACCATCATCATCATCCTTACCATCACCAACACAATCAGCAAAACCATCATCATCACTAATTACATCATCATCATCCCCACCACAGGTAGATGATGATGCCATGAATGTAGAGTAAATGAGTATCTCCATGGTGACAGCAGGAAGTACAAACACAAGCCTTGTTCAACTGTTAACACCACTTGTGTACTTGTTATTCACTGTATATATATATACAGTCTTAGTTGATCAGAAATACTCCAATAGTACTAGGTTTAAGGGTACAATTATTCACTGTATATACAGTCTTAGTTGATCAGAAATACTACAATAGTACTAGGTGTAAGGGTACAATTATTCACTGTATATACAGTCTTAGTTGATCAGAAATACTACAATAGTACTAGGTGTAAGGGTACAATTATTCACTGTATATACAGTCTTAGTAGATCAGAAGTACTACAATAGTACTAGGTGTAAGGGTACAATTATTCACTGTACATACAGTCTTAGTTGATCAGAAATACTACAATAGTACTAGGTGTAAGGGTACAATTATTCACTGTACATACAGTCTTGGTAGATCAGAAGTACTACAATAGTACTAGATGTAAGGGTACAATTATTCACTGTACATACAGTCTTAGTTGATCAGAAGTACTACAATAGTACTAGGTGTAAGGGTACAATTATTCACTGTATATACAGTCTTAGTAGATCAGCAGTACTACAATAGTACTAGATGTAAGGGTACAATTAGAGACCACCTGGCATAATTGAGCACATAAGTGAGCATGAGTGTGTGAGGACTGATCCAGTGTCAAGGCTTGATTACGCAACAGCTGACAGTCATCAAAAGGCTTTTGTTTGCGGGGGCCGCAGGAAAGACGATCCGTGGCCCCCGCTGGGATTAAAACACTCCCTCTAAAATCTGCGTCACACAATCGATCGGAAAAGCGACTCACCCTCCCGACGATTTTGCCCTTGTCGTTCATGCAGATGTAATGTTCGCTCTCCTTGCCTTTGATCCGAATATGGCTGCCGAACGTCTCCGTCTCCACCACCAGGAGCGCTAGAGGACACCACACCACAGACGGTTAGTCGACGCATCAACGCCACTTTGGAAAAAAGAAGAAAAAAGAGAAACAGAAAAAAGACAGACAAAGAAAGAGACAGAAAAAGAAAAAAGACAGAAAAAGAAAAGGACAGAAAAAGAAAAAAGACAGAAAAAGAAAAAGACAAGAAGAAAAGGACAGAAAAAGAAAAAAAGAGAAACAGAAAAAAGACAGACAAAGAAAGAGACAGAAAAAGAAAAAAACAGAAGAAAAAAGACAGAAAAAGAAAAGGACAGAAAAAGAAAAAAGACAGAAAAAGAAAAAGACAAGAAGAAAAGGACAGAAAAAGACAGAAGAAGAAAACAGAAAGAAAAAATACAGAAAAAGCAAAAATACAGAAGAAAAAAGAGAAACAGAAAAAGAAAACAACAGAAGGAAAAAGAAAAGGACAAAAAAAGAAAACAGACAGAAAAATAAAAAGACAGAAGAAGAAAAAAGACAGAAGAAAACAGACAGAAGAAGAAAAGGACAGACAGGAAAAGAAAAAGACAGAAGAAGAAAAGGGCAGGGAAAAAAAGACAGAAAAAGAAAAAATACAGAAAAAGAAAACAGACAGAAAAATAAAAAGACAGAAGAAGAAATGGACAGAAAAAGAAAACAGACAGGAAAAGAAAAAATACAGCAAAAGACAATAAAAGACAGAAAAAGATAAAAAACAGAAAAGAAAAAAAAAGAAAACAGACAGAAAAATAAAAAGACAGAAGAAGATAAAAAACAGAAGAAAAAAAAAAAAAGAAAACAGACAGAAAAATAAAAAGACAGAAGAAGAAATGGACAGAAAAAGAAAACAGACAGGAAAAGAAAAAGACAGAAAAATAAAACAGACAGGAAAAGAAAAAGACAGAAGAAGAAAAGGACAGAAAAAGGAAAAAAAAACAGGAAAAGAAAAAGACAAAAAGAAAAAAGTCAAAAGAAGAAAAAAGACAGAAAAAGAAAAAAGACAGTAGTTCAAAAAAAAATAATATAAATAACAGAAGAAAAGTGAAAAAGAGACTCAGACTTAAGAGAAGCGAAGTTGTGATTGCATCATCTACAAAGTTCAACTCCTCGTGTGTCAAACATCATGAATGTGAACAACTTCTTATTTCTATTATTAGTATTGTTGCTAATAATGTTCTAATAGTAATTACAATACTTTGAAAGAAACATACTTGAAGTACAGCGTTTTCAAAAACAACTTTCAAATGTAGACACAGTCATATCTGACACCTTGCTGCTTTTATTGATTTGTATCTAATAATAATGATACACTTTACATTTAGAAAACATTTGAATCAGTTGAGAAATGACCCAAAAATTTGAGAAATTTTAGAACTTTGAAAATTTCCATTCATTTGAAAGGAAAATTCCTGGAAATTTGGGAATTTCGGGAAAACTTGGAATTTTTTAAAATATTGATACTAGTACAATTGTCCAAGATGATATGATTAAGTTGGTGTTTGAATTGGTTGAAAAAGGTTGACCTAGTAACAGTTTGAATTGACAATTGGTATTTCGTAATTCCTGGAATTACCTAGAAAAGCGGGAATTTGTAGGGAAAAAAATAGATCAATTGTGATGTCCCAACTGGGAGGAATGTTTTGATGTTGGAATTGGTTAAAAAATGTGGACAGTGAAAACTTTAGCACAAAGGTGAAAAGAAGGCTTTGGAAATTCTGGGAAACCCTGGAATTTGTGATGAACTTGGAAAATGGTAGTTTGATTGTCCAGGATGAGTGGAGCGTGTTGAAGGTGGAACCGTTCGAATCGGGTGAAAAATGTGGACTTTGTGCATGGTTGAAAAATGGCCCACTCATTTTCAATGGGAAACATGTCTGAGAATTCTGGGTAATCTGGGATTTATGCGAAACCTTTTTTTTTTTCATGAGCTTACGATTTTCAGTTCAGCCGAACGTTTTGATACTTGAACGGTTTCCGATTAGATGAAAGGTGGAAGGTGTCTACGTTTTTGGGCGGAATGATAATCATAACAAATAGATGATTTGTTGGTGTAGAACATTCAACATATCAAAACAACATATTCAACATATCAAAACAACATATTAACATAACATATTCAACATATTAACATAACATATTCAACATATTAACATAACATATTCAACATATTAACATAACATATTCAACATATTAACATAACATATTCAATATATTAACATACCATATTCAACATATGCAAGATATTAACATAACATATTCGATATATGAATCTAACAAATTCAACATATTAGCATATTTAAGATAATAACATATTTGATATATTAACATAACATATTCAAGATATTAACATAACATATGCAAGATATTAACATAACATATTCGATATATTAACATAACATATTCAAGATAATAACACATTCGATATATTAACATATTCAAGATATTAACTTAACATATTAAACATATTAACATAACATATTACATTGATTATCATAACATTCAACATATTAACATAACACATTCAATATATTAACATAGCATATTCAAGATATTCATATAACACATTCAATATATTAACATAACATATTCAATATATTAACATAATGTATTCAATATATTAACATAACATATTGAACATATCAAAACAACATATTAACATAACATATTCAATATATTAACATACCATATTCAACATTTGCAAGATATTAACATAACATATTCGATATATTAACATAACAAATTCACCATATTCAAGATAATAACATATACGATATATTAACATATTCAAGATATTAACTTAACATATTAACATACATATCACATATATTATCATAACATATTCAACATATTAAGATAACATAACATATTCGATATATTAACATATTCAAGATATTAACTTAACCTATTAAACATATTAACATAACATATTACATATATTATCATAACATATTCAACATATTAAGATAACATATTCAACATATTAACGTAACATTTTTGATATATTAACATAGCATATTCAAGATATTCATATAACATATTTAATGTATTAACACAAGATATTAACATAACATATTCGACATAACATATTCAACATATTAACATAACATATTCAAGATATTAACATAACATATTCGATATATTAACATAACATATTCAGTATATTAACATAACATATTCAGTATATTAACATAACATATTCAATATATTAACAAAACATATTCAATATATTAACATAACATATTAACATAACATATTAAAATAACATTAACATAACATATTCGATATATCAACATAACATATTCAATATATTAACATAACATTCAACATATTAACATAACATATTCGATATATTAACATAACATATTCAAGATATTAACATAATGTATTCAATATACTATAACATATTTGATATATTAACATAACATATTCGACATATTAACATAACATATTCGACATATTAACATAACATATTCAACATATTAACATAACATATTCACGATATTACCATAACATATTCGATATATTAACATAACATATTCAATATATTAACATAACATATTAAATATATTAAAATATTATATTAACATAACATATTCGATATATCAACATAACATATTCAATATATTAACATGACATATTCAATATATTAACATAACATATTCAACATATTAACATAACATATTCAACATATTAACATAACATACTCAAGATATTAACATAACATATTAAATATAGTAACATAACATATTCAATATATTAACATAATATATTCAATATATTAACATAACATATTCAATATATTAACATAACATTAAATATATTAAAGTAACATATTAACATAACATATTTGATATAACAACATAATATATTCAATATATTAACATAACATATTCAATATATTAACATAACATATTAAACATAATAACATAACATATTCCACACCTTAGTCATAGTGGACTCCATCACCTGGAACATACATCTTAGTAACCCAGCCACAACTAAGTGTACTCCCGGGACCAGAGCACCTGACATTGAAGCTAATCTTAGGGAGCTAACTAGTAAACACGTACCACAGGCTACAAGCTACGACAACATAGTTGTACACGTCGGCTCTGATGACACTAGATCACAAAGAGGAATATAGCAAGGACCAGAAAGATGTCCAGGCATGAAGGACTTGTCTCTGGTGATGAGACAGATGAGAATGGTTGAGTAGAAGATGAGATGAGAATGATTGAGTAGAAGATGAGATGAGATGAGATTCTCCCATACCATACTTGCCCCCATCATCTCCGTTGGCGTTGACCTTCTTGCCCAGGATCTGGACGTGCTTGCCCGTGGTCCTGCTGTACAGCTGGTAAATGCGCACCTGTTTGCGGCTCAGGTCGTCAGAGATCCTGGTGTGGTTCTCGATGTAGAACCTGAAGTCTGCCGAGCTCTGCTGGGACTCCTGGAAGCAGAGTTGGCATCTGAGGCTCATGTCTGTCCAAGGTGCAGCCGTTTTGATTTACCTGCACAGATATGCACCACTAGCAACTATACACCTGAATCTGCACTAGCAACCATACACCTGAATCTGCACTAGCAACTATACACCTGAAGCTGCACTAGCAACCATACACCTGAATCTGCACGAGCAACCATACACCTGAAGCTGCACTAGCAACTATACACCTGAATCTGCACTAGCAACTATACACCTGAAACTGCACTAGCAACCATACACCTGAATCTGCACTAGCAACTATACACCTGAAGCTGCACTAGCAACCATACACCTGAATCTGCACGAGCAACCATACACCTGAATCTGCACTAGCAACTATACACCTGAATCTGCACTAGCAACCATACACCTGAATCTGCACGAGCAACCATACACCTGAATCTGCACTAGCAACTATACACCTGAAGCTGCACTAGCAACCATACACCTGAATCTGCACTAGCAACCATACACCTGAAGCTGCACTAGCAACTATACACCTGAATCTGCACTAGCAACCAAACACCTGAATCTGCACTAGCAACCATACACCTGAAGCTGCACTAGCAACCATACACCTGAATCTGCACTAGCAACTATACACCTGAATCTGCACTAGCAACCATACACCTGAAGCTGCACTAGCAACCATACACCTGAATCTGCACTAGCAACTATACACCTGAATCTGCACGAGCAACCATACACCTGAATCTGCACTAGCAACTATACACCTGAATCTGCACTAGCAACTATACACCTGAAGCTGCACTAGCAACCATACACCTGAATCTGCACTAGCAACTAAGAAACATCTGCCCCGGCACACCAACGCAACATAAATTAGCAAAAAGTGGCGTCTCGTAGCTAAGGTGCGGCGAAGGGGGCGTGGTCTTGTCGTCCGAGCCACAAGAGTTTACGAGTCACCTTAGACCTGCCGTCAAAATGAGGAAATTGCCAGAAAGCGAGGCCGACATGAGGCCCCGCGAGACAAAGGGTCTACTTTTAAGAGCCCGGGAATCTGCCGTTTCCACACCTGCACGTCAGCGGTAATTACAGGTAATGGCGGCTCTCAGGTGGCTAATTATAGCGCCCACCCCTCTCTACCCCCAATTAATGACATTCACAGAAAAGCACGACAACAAATCCTCAAAACTCACAAGGGGGAGGGGACGCAGTGCTGGGCTCCGCCCCCTTTCGCACTGCACGCACCTGGTGTGTGTTACCAGCAGCAGGTAACCTAGTTTCCTTGTTTACTAATCTAGTTTCCTTGTTTGCTAATCTCGTTTCCTTGTTTACTAAGTGTGCGTCCTTTAGAGATATCCGATAATGGCTTCTTGCCGATATCCAATATTCCGATAATTACCGATTCCGATATCAACCGATACCGATGTATACAGTCGTGGAATTAACACATTATTATGCCTCATTTTGTTGTGATGCATTAAACAATGTAACTTTACCATGAATTGATTAACGTGGACCCCGACTTAAACAAGTGGAAAAACGTATTCGGGTGTTACCATTTAGTGGTCAATTGTACGGAATATGTACTGTACTGTGCAATCTACTAATACACGTTTCAATCAATCAATCAATCAAAAACAAGGTTTTCCGAAATAAGAGAACTGTCAGGACTTGGTCCTTGGGGTTTGTTTTCCCGGAAGGCAACGGAAAGTTGGCGCGGGCAAGACGGGAATGTGAGTACATGATTTTATTTAACACTATCAAAAAAGAACAAACGAAAGGCGCGCACAAAAGCAAAAAACTATAAACATGAAACAAAAACTTACTTGGCATGGGACTGTGAACAAGGCATGAAGCAGAGTGATGATAACGTGTGATGTTCCCAGGCAGACTAACTGAAAACAATGGACTTAAATACTACGGACATGATTAACAACAGGTGTGTGAGACCGAACGTGAAAACAGGTGCAACTAATCGGTCGTCATGGTGACAAAACAAGGGTGCACAAATAGTCCAAAAACAAAACCGAACATAACTAAAACAAAACATGATCACACAGACATGACAAGAACTTCAACTCCAGTTATGGAAAAAAGTGCCAACATGGCACTGCCATATTTATTATTGAAGTCACAAAGTGCATTATTTTTTTTAAACATGCCTCAAAACAACAGCTATAAAAACAATGATATATTGTAGCGTCCCGGAAGAGTTAGTGCTGCGAGGGGTTCTGGGTATTTGTTCTGTTGTGCTACGGTGCGGATGTTCTCCCGAAATGTGTTTGTCATTCTTGTTTGGTGTGGGTTCACAGTGTGGCGCATATTTGTAAGTGTTAAAGTTGTTTATATGGCCACCCTCAGTGTGACCTGTATGGCTGTTGACCATGTATGTTGCATCCACTTATGTGTGTGTAAAAGCCGCATATATTATGTGACTGGGTCGGTACGCTGTTTGTATGGAGGAAAAGCGGGCGTGGCGACAGGTTGTAGAGGACGCTAAAAGCAGTGCCTTTAAGGCACGCCCCCATGATTGTTGTCCGGGTGGAAATCGGGAGAATGGTTGCCCCGGGAGATTTTCGGGAGGGGCACTGAAATTCGGGAGTGTCCCGGGAAATAATAATAATATCGGCCGATATTCTCTTGCGTCCTTGTTTACTAATCTAGTTTCCTTGTTTACTATTCTAGTTTCCTTGTTTACTAATCTAGTTTCCTTGTTTACTAATCTTGCTTCCTTGTTTACTAATTGTGCGTCCTTGTTCACTAATCTAGTTTCCTTGTTTACTAATCTTGCTTCCTCATTCGCGAGTTTTCTTGTTTACTAATCTTGCTTCCATGTTTACTAATCTAGTTCCCTTGTTTACTAATCTTGCTTCCTTGTTTACTAATTTTGTGTCCTTGTTTACTAATCTAGTTTCCCTGTTTACTAATCTTGCTTCCTCATTCGCTAGTTTCCTTGTTTACAAATCTTGCTTCCTTGTTTACTAATTGTGCGTCCTTGTTCACTAATCTAGTTTCCTTGTTTACTAATCTTGCTTCCTCATTCGCGAGTTTTCTTGTTTACTAATCTTGCTTCCATGTTTACTAATCTAGTTTCCTTGTTTACTAATCTTGCTTCCTTGTTTACTAATTTTGTGTCCTTGTTTACTAATCTAGTTTCCCTGTTTACTAATCTTGCTTCCTCATTCGCTAGTTTCCTTGTTTACAAATCTTGCTTCCTTGTTTACTAATTGTGCGTCCTTGTTTACTAATCTTGTTTCCTCGTTTACTAATCTTGCTTCCTTATTCGCTAGTTTCCTTGTTTACTAGTCTTGCTTCCTTGTTTACTATTCTAGTTTCCTTGTTTACTAATATTTCTCCCTTCTTTACTAATCTCGTTTCCTTGTCTACTAATCTTGCTTCCTTGTTTACTAATCTTGCTTCCTTGTTTACTAATCTAGTTTCCTTGTGTACTAATCTTGCTTCCTTATTCGCTAGTTTCCTTGTTTACTAATCTTGCTTCCTTGTTTACTATTCTAGTTTCCTTGTTTACTAATATTTCTCCGTTCTTTACTAATCTCGTTTCCTTGTCTACTAATCTTGCTTCCTTGTTTACTAATCTTGCTTCCTTGTTTACTAATCTAGTCTCCTCGTTTACTAATCTTGCTTCCTTATTGGCTAGTTTCCTTGTTTACTAATCTTGCTTCCTTGTTCACTATTCTAGTTTCCTTGTTTACTAATATTTCTCCCTTCTTTACTAATCTCGTTTCCTTGTCTACTAATCTTGCTTCCTTGTTTACTAATCTTGCTTCCTTGTTTACTAATCTAGTTTCCTTGTTTACTAATCTAGTTGCCTGGTTTACTAATTGTACGTCCCTGTTGACTAATCTTGCTTCCTTGTTTACTAATCTGGTTTTCTTGTTTACTAATCTTGTTCTTTGTTTACTAATCTTGCTTCCTTGTTTGCTACTCTAGTTTCCTTGTTTTTTATTCTTGCTTCCTTGTTTACTATATTAACACTACTTTATATATGTGGTATACAAACACTAACTTATATATGTGGTATATAAACACTACTTTATATATGTGGTATATAATCACTAACTTATATATGTGGTATATAACACTACTTTATTATGTGGTATATAAACACTACTTTATATATGTGGTATATAATCACTAACTTATACATGTGGTATATAACACTACTTTATTATGTGGTATATAAACACTACTTTATATATGTGGTATATAATCACTAACTTGTATATGTGGTATATAAACACTACTTTATATATGTGGTATATAATCACTAACTTGTATATGTGGTATATAAACACTACTTTATATATGTGGTATATAATCACTAACTTGTATATGTGGTATATAAACACTACTTTATATATGTGGTATATAATCACTAATTTATATATGTGGTATATAAACACTACTTTATATATGTGGTATATAATCACTAATTTATATATGTGGTATATAACACTACTTTATTTCGTTTGGTTGATATCAGCACTTCACATCAACAATTATATCATCTGAGAAATGTCATTGAAACTGTAGGTCTGACTTGGTAGGATATGTACAGTGAGCAGTGATGATGATAATAATACGAACAAGTGTACTGATGATGAAAATAATATGAACAAGTGTACTGATGATGATAATAATAAAAGGTGTACAAATGATAATTAGTAGTGTACTCATGATGATGATAATAATATGAATAAGTGTACTGATGATGATAACAATAAAAGGTGTACTAATGATAAGAAGCGGCGCGAGGAGAAGAATGGAGTCAATTAGTTGCATATGGGTACTAATGATGATAATAATATGAATAAGTGTACTAATGATGATAATGATATGAATAAGTCTACTAAAGATGATAATAATATGCATAAGTGTACCAATGATGATAATAATATGAATAAGTATACTAATGATGTAAATAATATGAACAAGTGTACTAATGATGATAATAATATATACAAGTGTACTGATGATAATAATAAAAGGTGCACTAATGATAAGAAAGGAGTCAATTAGTTGCATATGTGTACAAATGATGATGATAATATGAATAAGTGTACTAATGATGGAAATAATATGAACAAGTGTACTCATGATGATGATAATAATATGAATAAGTGTACTGATGATGATAATAATAAAAGGTGTACTAATGATAAGAAGCGGCGCGAGGAGAAGAAAGGAGTTAATTAGTTGCATATGGGTACTAATGATGATAATAATATGAATAAGTGTACTAATGATGATAATGATATGAATAAGTGTACTAAAGATGATAATAATATGCATAAGTGTACCAATGATGATAATAATATGAATAAGTATACTAATGATGTAAATAATATGAACAAGTGTACTAATGATGATAATAATATATACAAGTGTACTGATGATAATAATAAAAGGTGCACTAAAGATAAGAAAGGAGTCAATTAGTTGCATATGTGTACAAATGATGATGATAATATGAATAAGTGTACTAATGATGGAAATAATATGAACAAGTGTACTCATGATGATGATAATAATATGAATCAGTGTACTGATGATGATAATAATAAAAGGTGTACTAATGATAAGAAGCGGCGCGAGGAGAAGAAAGGAGTTAATTAGTTGCATATGGGTACTAATGATGATAATAATATGAATAAGTGTACTAATGATGATAATATATGAATAAGTGTACTAAAGATGATAATAATATGCATAAGTGTACCAATGATGATAATAATATGAATAAGTATACTAATGATGTAAATAATATGAACAAGTGCACTAATGATGATAATAATATATACAAGTGTACTGATGATAATAATAAAAGGTGCACTAAAGATAAGAAAGGAGTCAATTAGTTGCATATGTGTACAAATGATGATGATAATATGAATAAGTGTACTAATGATGGAAATAATATGAACAAGTGTACTCATGATGATGATAATAATATGAATAAGTGTACTGATGATGATAATGATATGAATAAGTGTACTAATGATGATAATAATATGAATAAGTATACTAATGATGTAAATAATATGAACAAGTGTACTAATGATGATAATAATATATACAAGTGTACTGATGATAATAATAAAAGGTGCACTAAAGATAAGAAAGGAGTCAATTAGTTGCATATGTGTACAAATGATGATGATAACATGAATAAGTGCAATAATGATGATAATAATAAGTGTACTAATGATGATAATATATTCAAGTGTACTAATGATATGCAGTGCGAGGAGAAGAAAGGAGTCAATTAGTTGCATATGTGTACTAATGATGATGATAATATGAATAAGTGTACTAATGATTATAATAATATGAATAAGTGTACTAATGATGATAATAATGTATACAAGTGTACTGATGATAATAATAAAAGGTGCACTAATGATAATAAATGAGTCAATTAATTGCATATGTGTACTAATGATGATAATAATATGAATACGTGTACTAATGATGATAATAATATATACAAGTGTACTGATGATAATAATAAAAGGTGCACTAATGATAAGAAAGGAGTCAATTAGTTGCATATGTGAACTAATGATGATAATAATATGAATAAGTGTACTAATGATGATAATAATAAGTGTACTAATGATGAAAATAATATATACAAGTGTACTGATGATGATAATAAGTGTACTAATGATGAAAATAATATGTACAAGTGTACTGATGGTGATAATAATAATAAGTGTACTAATGATGATAATAATATATACAAGTGTACTGATGATGATAATAATAATAAGTGTACTAATGATGAAAATAATATATACAAGTGTAGTGATGGTGATAATAATATGAACACATGTAGTGATGATGATAATAATAAAAGGTGCACTAATGATAAGAGGCGGCGTGAGTGTGAGGAGAAGAAAGGAGTCAATTAGTGGCAGCAGACGCCTGCAAATGGTTGCAGTTCAAAGTGAGCCTCATAAAACACAACAAGAGTTCAGCTTTCAAAGAAGAACTTTTAACCTCCCAGCTTCAGAAATCTGTCACCTTGTTGTTGTAAAACTCTAATTGAAGCTCACATTCCTTCATCTTCACCTCATTTGTGTATTCTTCCTACTCTATGCTCGTCTGCACCTTCAAATAACCCACACTCCTTTTACTTTGCATATTTCTCACTTCAACAGCAACTAATGTCTGTGATGTCATCGTTATCCTGCTAATTAAACTTTTTTTTTTTACCACATTGATGTGTTCTTAATACTTTATGCTCATCTGCACCTTCAAATTAAGGTAAAATTGTGCCTACAGTCATTTTTTTGTATATATTTTTTAATCGAAACAGGAAGTAATGTCTGTGATGTCATCGTTATCCTGCTAATTAAACATTTATTCATCTATATTTCATTTATTACCACATTTACTGTATGTATTCGTCATACTTTATGCTCATTTGCACCTTCAAAATAATGTAAAAGTGTGCCTACAGTCATTTTGATGTATATATATTTTTATTCGAAACAGGAAGAAATGTCTGTGATGTCATCGTTATCCTGCTAATTAAACATTTATTCATCTATATTTCATTTACTACCACATTTATGTATTTGTCATACTTCATGCTCATTTGCACCTTCAAAATAATGTGAAACTGTGCCTACAGTCATTTTGATGTACCGTATTTTTCGGAGTATAAGTCGCACCAGAGTATAAGACGCACCCGCCGAAAACGCATAATAAAAAAGGGAAAAAACATACGTATATAAGTCGCACTGGAGCCCGGCCAAACTATGAAAAAAAACTGCGACTTATAGTCCGAAAAATACGGTATATATATTTTTTATTCGAAACAGGAAGTAATGTCTGGGATGTCATCGTTATCCTGCTAATTAAACATTTATTCATCTATATTTCATTTACTACCACATTTATGTATTCGTCATACTTCATGCTCATTTGCACCTTCAAAATAATGTAAAACTGTGCCTACAGTAATTTTGATGTACCGTATTTTTCGGAGTATAAGTCGCACCGGAGTATAAGACGCACCCGCCGAAAATGCATAATAAAAAAGGAAAAGAACATATAAGTCGCACTGGAGCTCGGCCAAACTATGAAAAAAACTGCGACTTATAGTCCGAAAAATACGGTATATATTTTTTTTATTCGAAACAGGAAGTAATGTCTGTGATGTCATCGTTATCCTGCTAATTAAACATGTATTCATCTATATTTCATTTTCTACCACATTTATGTATTCGTCATACTTTATGCTCATTTGCACCTTCAAATTAGGGCTGCAACAACTAATCGATTAAAATCGATTATAAAAATAGTTGGCGATTAATTTAGTCATCGATTCGTTGGATCTATGCGCATTCGTAGAGGAATTTTTTATTTTTATTTTTTATTTTTTAACTGCAACATGTGCAAACAGCTGAGAAATAATGCTGTTTTTCCCCAATAAAATACTGGAAAGGATAGAAATGTAGTTGGTCTCTTTTATCCAATTATTAATCGAATTAAAAATCGACAGATTAATCGATTATCAAATTAATCGTTAGTTGCAGCCCTATTTCAAATTAAGGTAAAATTGTGCCGAAAGTCTTATTTCTTCAAATATGTTTTTCAGTCGACCAAATGGCAATAATGTCTGTGATGTCATTTATTCATCTATATTTCATTTTCTACCACATTTATGTATTCGTCATACTTCATGCTCATTTGCACCTTCAAAATAATGTAAAACTGTGCCTACAGTCATTTTTATCCTGCTAATTAAACATTCATTCATTCATCCATCCATCCATTTTCTACCGCTTGTCCTTTTCGGGGTTGCTGGGGCCTATCTCAGCAGCATTCGGGCCGGAAGGCTATATTTAATTTTCTACCACATTGATGTATTCTTCATACTTCATGCTCATTTGCGCCTTCAAAATAATGTAAAATTGTGCCTACAATCATTTTGATGTATTTCTTATTCGAAACAGGAAGAAAGGTCTGTGATGTCATCGTTATCCTGCTAATTAAACATGTATTCATCTATATTTCATTCACTACCACATGCATGTATTCTTCATACTTTATGCTCATTTGCACCTTCAAAATAATGTAAAAGTGTGCCTACAGTCATTTTGATGTATATATATTTTTATTCGAAACAGGAAATAATGTCTGTGATGTCATCGTTATCCTGCTAATTAAACATGTATTCATCTATATTTCATTCACTACCACATTTATGTATTTGTCATACTTCATGCTCATTTGCACCTTCAAAATAATGTAAAACTGTGCCTACAGTCATTTTGATGTACCGTATTTTTCGGAGTATAAGTCGCACCGGAGTATAAGACGCACCCGCCGAAAATGCATAATAAAAAAGGAAAAAAACATATAAGTCGCACTGGAGCTCGGCCAAACTATGGAAAAAAACTGCGACTTATAGTACGAAAAATACGGTATATATTTTATTATTCGAAACAGGAAGTAATGTCTGTGATGTCATTGTTATCCTGCTAATTAAACATTTATTCATCTGTATTTCATTTTCTACCACATTTATGTATTCGTCATACTTTATGCTCATTTGCACCTTCAAAATAATGTAAAACTGTGCCTACAGTCATTTTGATGTACCGTATTTTTCGGAGTATAAGTCGCACCGGAGTATAAGACGCACCCGCCGAAAATGCATAATAAAAAAGGAAAAGAACATATAAGTCGCACTGGAGCTCGGCCAAACTATGAAAAAAACTGTGACTTATAGTCCCAAAAATACGGTATATATTTTTTTATTCGAAACAGGAAATAATGTCTGTGATGTCATCGTTACCCTGCTAATTAAACATTTATTCATCTGTATTTCATTTTCTACCACATTTATGTATTCGTCATACTTTATGCTCATTTGCACCTTCAAATTAGGGCTGCAACAATTAATCGATTAAAATCGATTATAAAAATAGTTGGCGATTAATTTAGTCATCGATTCGTTGGATCTATGCGCATTCGTAGAGGAATTTTTTTTTTTTTTTTTTTTTAACTGCAACATGTGCAAACAGCTGAGAAATAATGCTGTTTTTTTCCCCAATAAAATACTGGAAAGGATAGAAATGTAGTTGGTCTCTTTTATCCAATTATTAATCGAATTAAAAATCGACAGATTAATCGATTATCAAATTAATCGTTAGTTGCAGCCCTATTTCAAATTAAGGTAAAATTGTGCCGAAAGTCTTATTTCTTCAAATATATTTTTCAGTCGACCAAATGGCAATAATGTCTGTGATGTCATTTATTCATCTATATTTCATTTTCTACCACATTCGTCATACGTTATGCTCATTTGCACCTTCAAATTAGGGCTGCAACAATTAATCGATTAAAATCGATTATAAAAATAGTTGGCGATTAATTTAGTCATCGATTCGTTGGATCTATGCGCATTCGTAGAGGAATTTTTTATTTTTTATTTTTTAACTGCAACATGTGCAAACAGCTGAGAAACAATGCTGTTTTTTTTTCAATAAAATACTGGAAAGGATAGAAATGTAGTTGGTCTCTTTTATCCAATTATTAATCGAAGTAATAATCGACAGATTAATCGATTATCAAATTAATCGTTAAATGCAGCTCTATTTCAAATTAAGGTAAAATTGTGCCAAAAGTCTTATTTTTTCAAATATATTTTTCAGTCGACCAAATGGCAATAATGTCTGTGATGTCATCGTTATCCTGCTTATTAAACATGTATTCATCTATATTTCATTTTCTACCACATTTATGTGTTCTTCATACTTTATGTTCATCTGCACCTTCAAAATAATGTAAAACTGTGCCTACAGTCATTTTTATCCTGCTAATTAAACATTCATTCATTCATCCATCCATTCATTTTCTACCGCTTTTCGGGGTTGCTGGGGCCTATCTCAGCAGCATTCGGGCCGGAAGGCTATATTTAATTTTCTACCACATTGATGTATTCTTCACACTTCATGCTCATTTGCGCCTTCAAAATAATGTAAAATTGTGCCTACAGTCATTTTGATGTATATATTTCTTACAGGAAGTAATGTCTGTGATGTCATCGTTATCCTGCTAATTAAACATGTATTCATCTATATTTCATTCACTACCACATGCATGTATTCTTCATACTTTATGCTCATTTGCACCTTCAAATTAAGGTAAAATTGTGCCGAAAGTCTTATTTCTTCAAATACACTGCAAAAACTGAAATCTAAGTAAGATGAAATATGTCAAATAAGGGTGATATTTGCTTATTTTCTGTCTGATAAGATCATTCTTCTCACTAAGCAGATTTGATGTTTTACTTGTTTTAAGGGTTTTGGTCCTAAATGATCTCAGTAAGATATTACAGCTTGTTGCTGAGATTTGATGACCTATATTGAGTAAAACATGCTTGAAACTAGAATATCAACTGTTGTGTCATCAACACTCACAAGTATAAAACTACTTTTTTAAAGTAATCATTTCTTACTTCAAGCATGAAAAAAATAAATAATCATGATGCCGAGCGCATATCATGATGTCAAGATAATGGCACTAGCGTTTACTTAATTTAAGAATATTTTTCAACATATTGAGCAAAAAGGTCTTTTTTTTCTCCTACCAAGAAAGTGAGAATATACTTATTTTAAGGTATTTTTGGGTTCATTGAGGTTAGCAAATTTTACTTGTTTTGGAAAGTCTTGACAAGACAAATGTTCTTGTTCTATTGGCAGATAATTTTGCTTAGTTCAAATAAAATACCCCTAATTTTTGTTTTTGTTTTTCTTGTTTTTGGGTCTTTTTTTTCTTCTACCAAGAAAGTGAGAATGTACTTATTTTAAGGTATTTTTGGGTTCATTGAGGTTAGCTAATTTTACTTGTTTTAGAAATTCTTAACAAGCCGATTTTTCTTGTTCTATTGGCAGATCATTTTGCTTAGTTCAAATAAAATAAATAAAATAATTTTTTTAAGTAATAATTTCTTACTTCAAGCGTGAAAAAAAAAAAAATCATTATGTCAAGATAATGGCACTAGCATTTACTTAATTTCAGAATATTTTTCAGCATAATGAGCAAAAAGGTCTCTTTTTTTCTACCAAGAAGAATGCATTTGTTATTAGTGAGAATATACTTATTTTAATGGATTTTTGGGTTCATTGAGGTTAGCTAATTTTACTTGTTATGGAAATTCTTAACAAGCCGATTTTTCTTGTTCTATTGGCAGATAATTTAGCTTAGTTCAAATAAAATACCCCTAATTTTTGTTTTTGTTTTTCTTGTTTTTGGGTCTTTTTTTTCTTCTACCAAGAAAGTGAGAATATACTTATTTTAAGGTATTTTTGGGTTCATTGAGGTTAGCTAATTTTACTTGTTTTGGAAATTCTTGACAAGCCAAATGTTCTTGTTCTATTGGCAGATAATTTTGCTTAGTTCAAATAAAATACCCCTAATTTTTGTATTTTTTTTCTTGTTTTTGAACACTGACTTTTTGCAGTGTATATTTTTCAGTCGAGTGTTTTACTTGTTTTAAGTGCTTTGGTCCTAAATGATCTCAGTAAGATATTACAGCTTGTTGCTGAGATTTGATGACCTATATTGAATAAAACATGCTTGAAACTAGAATATCAAGTGTTGCAAAGTTGTGTCATCAACACTCACAAGTATAAAACTACTTTTTTAAAGTAATCATTTCTTACTTCAAGCATGAAAAAAAAAATCATGATGCCGAGCGCATATCATTATGTCAAGATAATGGCACTAGCATTTACTTAATTTAAGAATATTTTTCAACATATTGAGCAAAAAGGTCTTTTTTTTCTTCTACCAAGAAAGTGAGAATGTACTTATTTTAAGGTATTTTTGGGTTCATTGAGGTTAGCTAATTTTACTTGTTTTGGAAAGTCTTAACAAGCCGATTTTTCTTGTTCTATTGGCAGATCATTTTGCTTAGTTCAAATAAAATAATTTTTTAAAGTAATAATTTCTTACTTCAAGCGTGAAAAAAATAATATCATTATGTCAAGATAATGGCACTAGCATTTACTTAATTTAAGAATATTTTTCAACATAATGAGCAAAAAGGTCTCTTTTTTTCTACCAAGAAGAGCACTTGTTATTAGTGAGAATATACTTATTTTAATGGATTTTTGGGTTCATTGAGGTTAGCTAATTTTACTTTTTTGGGAAAGTCTTGACAAGCCGAATTTTCTTGTTCTATTGGCAGATAATTTTGCTTAGTTCAAATAAAATACCCCTAATTTTTGTAATTTTTTTTCTTGTTTTTGGGTCTTTTTTTTCTTCTACCAAGAAAGTGAGAATATACTTATTTTAAGGTATTTTTGGGTTCATTGAAGTTAGCTAATTTTACTTGTTTTGGAATTTCTTAACAAGCCGATTTTTCTTGTTCTATTGGCAGATAATTTTGCTTAGTTCAAATAAAATACCCCTCATTTTTGTATTTTTTTTTTCTTGTTTTTGAACACTATGACTTTTTGCAGTGTACGGTATATTTTTCAGTCGACCAAATGGCGATAATGTCTGTGATGTCATCGTTATCCTGCTAATTAAACATGTAGTCATCTATATTTCATTCACTACCACATGCATGTATTCTTCATACTTTATGCTCATTTGCACCTTTAAATTAAGGTAAAATTGTGCCGTAAGTCTTATTTCTTCAAATACACTGCAAAAACTGAAATCTAAGTAAGATAAAATATCTCAAATAAGGGTGATATTTGCTTATTTTCTGTCTGATAAGATAATTCTTCTCACTAAGAAGATTTTATGTTTTACTGGTTTTAAGTGTTTTGGTCCTAAATGATCTCAGTAAGATATTACAGCTTGTAGCTGAGATTTGATGACCTATATTGGAGTACAACATGCTTGAAACTAGAATATCAACTGTTGCAAAGCTGTGTCATCAACACTCACAAGTATAAAACTACTTTTTTAAAGTAATAATTTATTACTTCAAGCATGAAAAAATAAATAAATCATGATGTCAAGATAATGGCACTAGCATTTACTTCATTTAAGACTATTTTTCAACATATTGAGCAAAAATGTTGTTGTTTTTCTTCTACCAAGAAAGTGAGAATATACTTATTTTAAGGTATTTTTGGGTTCATTGAGGTTAGCTAATTTTACTTGTTTTGGAAATTCTTAACAAGCCGATTTTTCTTCTTCTATTGGCAGATAATTTTGCTTAGTTCAAATAAAATAATTTTTTAAAGTAATAATTTCTTACTTCAAGCGTGAAAAAAATAATATCATTATGTCAAGATAATGGCACTAGCATGTACTTAATTTAAGAATATTTTTCAACATATTGAGCAAAAAGGTCTCTTTTTTTTCTACCAAGAAAAGTGCACTTGTTATTAGTGAGAATATACTTATTTTAATGGATTTTTGGGTTCATTGAGGTTAGCTAATTTTACTTGTTTTGGAAATTCTTAACAAGCCGATTTTTCTTGTTCTATTGGCAGATAATTTTGCTTAGTTCAAATAAAATACCCCTAATTTTTTTATTGTTTTTTCTTGTTTTTGGGTCTTTTTTTTCTTCTACCAAGAAAGTGAGAATGTACTTATTTTAAGGTATTTTTGGGTTCATTGAGGTTAGCTCATTTTACTTGTTTTGGAAATTCTTAACAAGCCGATTTTTCTTGTTCTATTGGCAGATAATTTTGCTTAGTTCAAATAAAATACCCCTCATTTTTGTATTGTTTTTTCTTGTTTTTGGGTCTTTTTTTTCTTCTACCAAGAAAGTGAGAATGTACTTATTTTAAGGTATTTTTGGGTTCATTGAGGTTAGCTAATTTTACTTGTTTTGGAAATTCTTGACAAGCCAAATGTTCTTGTTCTATTGGCAGATCATTTTGCTTAGTTCAAATAAAATACCCCTAATTTTTGTATTTTTTTTCCTTGTTTTTGAACACTGACTTTTTGCAGTGTATATTTTTCAGTCGAGTGTTTTACTTGTTTTAAGTGTTTTGGTCCTAAATGATCTCAGTAAAATATTACAGCTTGTAGCTGAGATTTGATGACCTATATTGAGTAAAACATGCTTGAAACTAGAATATCAACTGTTGCAAAGCTCTGTCATCAACACTCACAAGTATAAAACTACTTTTTTAAAGTAATCATTTCTTACTCCAAGCATGAAAAAAATAAATAATCATGATGTCAAGATAATGGCACTAGCATTTACTTCATTTAAGTCTATTTTTCAACATATTGAGCAAAAATGTTGTTTTTTTTCTTCTACCAAGAAAGTGAGAATGTACTTATTTTAAGGTATTTTTGGGTTCATTGAGGTTAGCTAATTTTACTTGTTTTGGAAATTCTTAACAAGCCGAATTTTCTTGTTCTATTGGCAGATAATTTTGCTTAGTTCAAATAAAATACCCCTCATTTTTGTATTTTTTTTCTTCTTGTTTTTGGGTCTTTTTTTTCTTCTACCAAGAAAGTGAGAATATACTTATTTTAATGGATTTTTGGGTTCATTGAGGTTAGCTAATTTTACTTGTTTTGGAAATTCTTGACAAGCCGATTTTTCTTGTTCTATTGGCAGATAATTTTGCTTAGTTCAAATAAAATACCCCTAATTTTTGTATTGTTTTTTTCTTGTTTTGGGGTCTTTTTTTTCTTCTACCAAGAAAGTGAGAATATACTTATTTTAAGGTATTTTTGGGTTCATTGAGGTTAGCAAATTTTACTTGTTTTGGAAATTCTTAACAAACCGATTTTTCTTGTTCTATTGGCAGATCATTTTGCTTAGTTCAAATAAAATACCCCTAATTTTTGTATTTTTTTTTCTTGTTTTTGGGTCTTTTTTTTCTTCTACCAAGAAAGTGAGAATATACTTATTTTAAGGTATTTTTGGGTTCATTGAGGTTAGCTAATTTTACTTTTTTTTGGAAATTCTTAACAAGCCGATTTTTCTTGTTCTATTGACAGATCATTTTGCTTAGTTCAAATAAAATAAATAAAATAATTTTTTAAAGTAATAATTTCTTACTTCAAGCGTGAAAAAAAATAATATCATTATGTCAAGATAATGGCACTAGCATTTACTTAATTTCAGAATATTTTTCAGCATAATGAGCAAAAAGGTCTCTTTTTTTCTACCAAGAAGAGTGCACTTGTTATTAGTGAGAATGTACGTATTTTAATGGATTTTTGGGTTCATTGAGGTTAGCTAATTTTACTTGTTTTGGAAAGTCTTGACAAGCCGAATTTTCTTGTTCTATTGGCAGATAATTTTGCTTAGTTCAAATAAAATAAATACAATAATTTTTTAAAGTAATAATTTCTTACTTCAAGCGTGAAAAAAATAATATCATTATGTCAAGATAATGGCACTAGCATTTACTTAATTTAAGAATATTTTTCAACATATTGAGCAAAAAGGTCTTTTTTTTTTTCTACCAAGAAAAGTGCACTTGTTATTAGTGAGAATATACTTATTTTAATGGATTTTTGGGTTCATTGAGGTTAGCTAATTTTACTTGTTTTGGAAATTCTTAACAAGCCGATTTTTCTTGTTCTATTGGCAGATAATTTTGCTTAGTTCAAATAAAATACCCCTCATTTTTGTATTGTTTTTTCTTGTTTTTGGGTCTTTTTTTTCTTCTACCAAGAAAGTGAGAATATACTTATTTTAAGGTATTTTTGGGTTCATTGAGGTTAGCTAATTTTACTTGTTTTGGAAATTCTTAACAAGCCGATTTTTCTTGTTCTATTGGCAGATAATTTTGCTTAGTTCAAATAAAATACCCCTCATTTTTGTTTGTTTTTTCTTCTTGTTTTTGAACACTGACTTTTTGCAGTGTATATTTTTCAGTCGACCAAATGGCAGTAATGTCTGTGATGTCATCGTTATCCTGCTAATTAAACATGTATTCATCTATATTTCATTCACTACCACATGCATGTATTCTTCATACTTTATGCTCATTTGCACCTTCAAATTAAGGTAAAATTGTGCCGAAAGTCTTATTTTTTCAAATACACTGCAAAAACTGAAATCTAAGTAAGATGAAATATCTCAAATAAGGGTGATATTTGCTTATTTTCTGTCTGATAAGATCATTCTTCTCACTAAGCAGATTTTATGTTTTAAGGGTTTTGGTCCTAAATGATCTCAGTAAGATATTACAGCTTGTTGCTGAGATTTGATGACCTATATTGAGTAAAACATGCTTGAAACTAGAATATCAACTGTTGTGTCATCAACACTCACAAGTATAAAACTACTTTTTTAAAGTAATCATTTCTTACTTCAAGCATGAAAAAAAAAAATCATGATGCCGAGCGCATATCATGATGTCAAGATAATGGCACTAGCATTTACTTCATTTAAGACTATTTTTCAACATATTGAGCAAAAATGTTTTTTTTTTCTTCTACCAAGAAAGTGAGAATATACTTATTTTAAGGTATTTTTGGGTTCATTGAGGTTAGCTAATTTTACTTGTTTTGGAAATTCTTAACAAGCCGATTTTTCTTGTTCTATTGGCAGATCATTTTGCTTAGTTCAAATAAAATACCCCTAATTTTTGTATTGTTTTTTCTTGTTTTTGGGTCTTTTTTTTTCTTCCACCAAGAAAGTGAGAATATACTTATTTTAAGGTATTGTTGGGTTCATTGAGGTTAGCTAATTTTACTTGTTTTGAAAGTCTTGACAAGCCGAATGTTCTTGTTCTATTGGCAGATAATTTTGCTTAGTTCAAATAAAATACCCCTAATTTTTGTATTTTTTCTTTTCTTGTTTTTGGGTCTTTTTTTTCTTCTACCAAGAAAGTGAGAATGTACTTATTTTAAGGTATTTTTGGATTCATTGAGGTTAGCTAATTTTACTTGTTTTGGAAAGTCTTGACAAGCCGAATTTTCTTGTTCTATTGGCAGATAATTTTGCTTAGTTCAAATAAAATACCCCTCATTTTTGTATTTTTTTTTTTCTTGTTTTTGAACACTGACTTTTTGCAGTGTATATTTTTCAGTCGACCAAATGGCAATAATAATAATAATAATAATACCTGGGATTTATATAGCGCTTTTCTAAATACCCAAAGTCGCTTTACATGTGTGTGTGTGGGGGGGGGGACGATAAAAACAACTTTATTAGAAATAAAAAAATAAAAATAAAAAAATAAAAATAAATAAGAGACACCTAGGGCAGGGTCAGTTAATAATAATGTCTGTGATGTCATCGTTATCCTGATAAATAAACATTATTTCATCATGCATGTACTCTTTGGACTCATATGCACCTTTAGAGTATTTGTTTTATTTTATTTTGTGTCTACTTTTCATTTGAACAGGAACTCAGGTCTGTGACGTCATCGTTTTGCCAATGAACGCGCGCATCTACTTTTAGATGTTCTGGTCTGCACTTTGCGGCTTAGAACTTTATTATTATGATTAAATATGATTATTGTCGTCGCAGTAGGAGCATGTTTGCTGCTCAATAAAGCGCATTTGATGCTATTCCGAGGCGGAGTTTTCATGCGTCAAATGAAGGCAAAAGAGAGCAGCGCATGCGTCACGTTACCTGTATTTGAAAGTAGAGCACCAGGAAATGTAAACACCTGGAAGGAAAAGACGCAGAGGAACGGATGAGTCACAAGTTGAAGGCTTTTTGGCGACTTCTGTTGGAAAGAATGCAGAAGGTTTGTCTTGCTCGGAAGGAGGACTTACAGGTAGAAGAACCTGGAGGGCAGCGGCGACATCTTGATGGCGCACACAAATACACCTGCGTCCTGCCGATGGAGGGGAGGAGGGGGGGGCAAAAAGACGACAGGAAGAGGAGGAAAAGGCAAAAAAAAAAAAAAAAAAAAAAAAGAAGCAGAAGAGGAAGGTCAAGCCCACCTTCCTTCTACTCCCCTGCGGAGCTCAGTGCGCCTTTTACGCACGGAGTTCCGAGCAGGAGCCGCCGGAGGTGGAAGAGTCCCAGCTTGGGGGCGACCAGAGGCAACATGAGGGTCTTCCTTCCTTCCTTCCAACCCCGGATCCAAAAACGTCCTCAGCAAAACGGGGCAAATCCTGCGATCACAAAGTCCCAAAGTGAGCGTCGGGAGCGGAAGACCCCGATGGTGCCATGGCTGCGAGGAAAGCCGACGTCGAGCATCCACGCGAACTTCTGTCTTCTCGCAGCTTCTCGCGTCTTTGTGCGCCCCCGCGAGCTTTTTGCTGCTTGTGGGAGGAAACGTGTTTGCACCTGAGAGGACCATCATTGGACCAGCAGCCTGAGAGGAGGGTTCAAAAAGCACTCGCATTTCAATACAACTCCTGCAGCTCCACACACACATCATCCTTTTCTTCTTCTTCTTTAGTTTATTTGGAACATGAACACACTTACATCATAATACATCACACAATTTCATATCATTTCATTTTACATCATGCCCGAAAAGGAGTAGGAAGAAGCAAAGCTTATTTAATCCTACCCCTTTCCCACTTCAAGCGTTTACAAATATATAGAATCATTTACTGACCTTTTTATATAATAAAAGAACATCTATGAATTAGTATACAACAGTTTTGTAATATGTAATTAATTAATTAATTCAGTCATTATGAACATACTGAGATGAAGAATATCTTATTTTCAATAAGGTTGAAAGTATTTCTCATAATTCTTCTTTTTTGTACTCTGTAAGCACTATTATTTTGAACAACCTCTTAAACTGGATCATA